>NW_022681470.1:147836978-148186978 GCF_009764315.1 Trachypithecus francoisi | reverse complement strand
GATGGGAGGATGGATGAGTGTGGGAGAATGGATGGATGATAAATGGATGAGTGTCTTGATGGAGGGGCAGGTGGGTGGGTGGGTAGTGGATGGTGGGTGAGTGGGCGGGTATGGGTGGGTGAACACAGGGCCTCGGTGGGCTTATTTTGCACTGGTTCCCCGTGCAGCACTTAAGTCCTCTGGAGCTCCCTTTCCAAGTATTCGTTGTACCTGTAGGAGGACACCTAGTCCCGGCTCAATTCTCTGTAAAGGACAGTGGGGGTGCAGTGGGGAGGGGGAGGGGAGGCCTATAAGAGGGTCTCATCAGTCCTCCAGCTGGGAAATGGAGCTGGGATCAAGTGGTGGGGGGAGGAAGGGTGCTGGGGGGAAGAGCAGAATTCCGGGCCAGAAGAGACTCCAGGTTGAGTAGGAAGCCCAGTCACCCAGCCTGGCCCCCTCTCCACCTCTCTGAGGGGCCCTCTAACAACCGAGCTGGCCGCTCCCCTCCCTGCCCACCAGCACCCTCCAGGGCTCCCTCCGCCCCTGCCCATCCCCCCGCCCCTCCCCCACTCCAAGCGCTCCCAGCGCCCCCCCCCCCCCCCCCGCCATGTCTGTACCCCGCCCCCCTGCTCTCCGCGGGGGCCCGGGAGGAGAGGGGACGGCTCCGTGCGGGGTGCCGGGCGCAGAGCCCGCGGCGGGAGCTGTCAGCGCCGATCGTGGGGAGGGGGCTCCTCTGCCCGAGGTCGATGGGAGCGGGGGCCCAGGCTGCGGTTTACACTGAATCCACAAAAATCACCGAAGCTTGAAAAGTGCTCAATAAGCCATCGATCGCTCTCTGCTGATCGGTGCCGCCGCCGCAGCGGGGCTGGGGGGAAAGGCGGGTCGAGCAGACCCAGGCTCCCTGCCTGCGCCCCACGCGGGACCGCGGCATCTGCCCCCCACCCACATGAGGCTGCAGCCCCAGGGCCTGGGCCAGAGGTCCCCATCCCGCTTGCAGGCCCGGGCTCCAGACCTGACCACGCTGAGGGGCGGGGAGAGAGCGGGGTAGAAAGAACACCCCCTCCTCTGCCCTCCCAGTGCTGTCTGTGGCCCTGGGACTGCAAAATTCTTCCCCAGGCCAGGCGTGGTGGCTCCCGCCTGTCATCCCAGCACTTCGGGAGGCCGAGAAGGGTGGATCACCTGAGGTCAGGAGTTCCAGACCAGCCTGGCCAACATGGTGAAACCCTGGCTCTACTAAAAATACAAAAATTAGCTGGGCATGGTGGTGCGCACCTGTAATCCCAGCTACTCGGAAGGCTGAGGCAGGAGGATCCCTTGAATCTGGGAGGCAGGAGGTTGCAGTGAGCCAAGATGGAGCCAAGATAGGCTGCACTCTAGCCCGGGCAACAGAGTGAGACTCCTTCTTAAAAAAAAAAAAAGAAAAATTCCTTCCCCAGATGCTTCCAAAGATATGGAATTAAGACAAACCCTGACACATTCACTGTGACTGCTGTGTGACCTTGAGTGTGTTTCTTAACCTCTCTGTGCCTCCATCGCCGTATCTGTAAGATGAGTATGGTAGCACGCACCCTGCCTGCAATTCGTGGCTTCCTTAGGGTCTCACTTGTGAATCTCCTCCGGCCTTTTGGGGACGTCTTTCCTTCTCAGCTGGGGAAGGCATTGTGCTGCCTGAAAAACCTCTTCCCCAGTTCAAGGCTTGGAGGCAGGACACAGTTTGGTGCATTCAGGGAACTGCCAGGACCAGTGGCCATATATTCGGAAAGAGGTGAGTGGGAAGAGGTGAGGCCATGGGGCGGGCAGCCACTTGATGGGGACAGCATTTGTTCTTAATCCTGGAGGTAACAGGGAGCCCTGGAGGATTTTGAGCAGAGGTGTGAAGTGAATTGAGTATCTCCTTCCCCAGAGCTGAGCCTCTGTCCTGGGGTGGCCTCCATGCTGACTCACCTCCTCTTCCCCGTGGCCCACGGTCACCACTCCAGGCCCTTCTCCCTCTGAAGTCCCTCCCCTTGACCCCACACTGGGTCTCCAGGGACCTCCCAAGTCCGGATCTGAACTCGGCCCTCCCCCACTCTAGGCCCTTCCGAAGCTCCCGTAGCCAATCAAAGCCCTTGCTTGGCCCAGTGCTCTACCCACTCCATGAGCGAGCTATTCCACCGCAAGTCCAGCCACACGCCGCCTGGCCCGCCAGGCCCACCTTCCACCGCAGCACTGCCTGGCTGTTGCCACACTCGCTCTCATCCCACCCAGCCTTTGTGTAGCAGTTTCTCCGGCCTGGAGGTCGTTCCCCAACCTGCATGCTGGCGAAAGCCCTCCTCATTCTTCAAGCCCCTTTCCCCAGAGCCCTCCCAGGCAGCATCTCCCAGAGACAGCCCCAGCCCGAGGCCTCCTCCGAGCTCTGTCTGCATCCTCTCTCCCAGCCCAGCCTGGGGGTACCTTCTGTCTGGGGGTACCTTCTGTTTGTTTTGTAGAAGGCGGAAGAAGGAGGCATCGGTAGCAGGGGCCGGACGAGTCCAAGAGACACAAAGCCAGAACCTTCCCCCAACTGCCTGGAAAACTGAGGCCCCACTGGCAGATCTTGCCTCCCACAGCTCCCTCTGGCCTTTTAGCACAGCCCCCAACTCACACCCAGAAGGACCCCCCCCACACCAGGTCCCAACGGGAGAGAGAGAAGAGAAAAAAACAGACAAAAAGGCAAGTGGGATCAGGGCCTCCCCCCACTACCTGTTTCACGAGACCCCCTCCCTTCCTTCTGGAGGCCCCCACTCTGAGAGTCTCAGCCCCCCAACCCAGGTGCCCCATCTGACCTATGCAGGAGCAGGGGCCACCCCCACCCCCACCCTCACCCTCTCCCCAAAGGTCAGGGAGCTAATTTCATTTCCATGTATCTCTCACACCTCGATGATTAATAACTGAAGAAAATGTATTTCTTTGGGGACCCAGGATAAATTAGAAATAACTACAGAATTCCTATGCTGCCAGAGGCACGACGCCCGTGGGAAGACAGAGCCAGGAGTGCGGCGAGGGCCTCCCAGGGCCCAGAAGCCGACGGCACTGAAGAATGATTTCAAAGCCACCCTAACAGAATCACTTGCGGAGGACGTTCTCTGCACCAGGAAGGCGCTGGGCTGAGGCTTTGGAAGCCAATGACCTCACCACCCCCATTTTACAGATAGAGAAACTGAGGCACAGACCAGGGAAGTGACTTGCCTGTGGTCACACAGCTGGGATTCAAGCAAAGACCGTCCCCCACCACCCCTTTATCCTGTCCTCCCGTCACCAGTGCCATGCTTCCTGCCCCCAGGATTGCACAAGGGCGTAGAGGCCTGGGGCATGGGGAAGCTCTCAGTCCTACACCCTGACAGCCTGTGGCCTGCTCATCACAGACGTGTCATCTCCACTCACCCGGCATGTCCTGAAACTTTTTTTTTTTTTGAGACAGAGTCTCGCTCTCTTGCCCAGGTTGGAGTGCAATGGCGCAATCTCAGCTCACTGCAACCTCCGCCTCCTGGGTTCAAGCAATTCTCCTGCCTCAGCCTCCTGAGTAGCTGGGGTTACAGGTATCCGCCACTAAGCCCCGCTAATTTTTGTATTTTTAGTAGAGATGGGGTTTCACCGTGTTGGCCAGGATGGTCTCGAACTCCTGACCTCAGGTGATCCACCCGCCTCAGCCTCCCAAAGTGCTAGGATTACAGGCGCGAGCCACCGTGCCCGGCCATGTCCTGAAAATCTTGAGGCGTCTCCTAAGCTCCGATGCCTTGCCCCGTCTCGCTTAATCCTCACAACCACCCCTACTCACACCAGGGAAGACCAAAGCTCAGAGAGGTGAAGCCACCTGCCGGGGGTCCCATGACACAGGAAGGCAAATTCACCTGTGTCCTTCTTATGAGTGGGGCTCCCTCCGGGACCCCTCCAGGCATTGCCCTTCCCTCTGGCTTTTTTTTTTCTTTTTTTTTGAGACAGTCTTGCTCTGTCACCTAGGTTAGAGAGCAGTGATGAGATCTTGGCTCACTGCAATCTCCACCTCTTAGGTTCAAGTGATTCTCCTGCCTCAGCCTCCCTAGTAGCTGGGTTACAGGTGTCCACCACCATGCCTGGCTAATTTATTTTCTTTTTTTATTTTTATTTATTTATTTATTTATTTATTTTGAGATGGAGTCTCATGCTTTCTACCCCAGGCTGGAGTGCAGTGGTGCGATCTCGGCTCACTGCAAGCTCCGCCTCCCGAGTTCACGTCATTCTCCTGCCTCAGCCTCCCTAGTAGCTGGGACTACAGGCGCCCACTATGCCTGGCTAACTTTTTTCTTCTCCTTTTTTTTTTTGTTGTTTGTTTGTTTGTTTTTTTGAAACGGAGTCTCGCTCTGTCGCCCAGGCTGGAGTGCAGTGGCTGGATCTCAGCTCACTGCAAGCTCCGCCTCCCGGGTTTAGGCCATTCTCCTGCATCAGCCTCCCAAGCAGCTGGGACTACAGGCGCCCGCCACCTTGCCCGGCTAGTTTTTTGTATTTCTTAGTAGAGACGAGGTTTCACCGTGTTAGCCAGGATGGTCTCGATCTCCTGACCTCATGATCCACCGGTCTCAGCCTCCCAAAGTGCTGGGATTAGAGGCTTGAGCCACTGCGCCTGGCCGTTTTTTCGTATTTTTAGTAGAAACAGGGTTTCACCGTGTTAGCCAGGATGGTCTCAATCTCCTGATCTTGTGATCCACCCACCTCGGCCTCCCAAAGTGCTAGGATTACAGGCATGAGCCACTGTGCCTGGCTTTTTTTATATTTTTAGTAGAGACGGGGTTTTGCCACGTTGGCCAGGCTGGTTTCAAACTCCTGACCTTGTGATCCACCTGCCTTGGCCTCCCAAAGTGCTGGGATTACAGGCGTGAGCCATTGCGCTCAGCTTTTTTGGTATTTTTAGTAGAAGCTGGGTTTTGCCATGTTGGCCAGACTGGTCTCAAACTCGCCCACCTCCGCCTCCCAAAGGGGCTGGGATTACAAGTGTGAGCCATCGCACCCGGCCCCATTGGCATCTTGAGGCTCAGCCCCACGTGAGATGGGATGGGCGATGCTTGACCCCACATGGAGCCTGCCCCAGGATCTACTTGATAGAAATTGAAGAGGTCAGAAGACACTGTGGTGCATCCAGGTTCAGAGAGGTACCGGCTGCAGTAGCCAACGGGTGGAGGTGCCCAAGTGTTCCTCACCAGACGGACGAATCCACACGACTCAGCCACAAAAAGGAATGAGGCTCTGACCCAGGCCACAGCATGAATGGGCCTTGAGGACATCATAGTCAGTGAGGGATGCCAGACACAGAAGGAGAAATCCTGTGTCACTCCACACATAAAAGTGCCCTACAGGCCAGGCGCGGTGGCTCACTCTGTAATCCCAGCACTTTGGGAGGCTGAGTTGGGAGGATGGCTTGAACCCAGGAGTTTGAGATCAGCCTAGGCAACATGGCGAGAGCCTGTCTCTACAGAACATACAAAAATTAGCCGAGCGTGGTGGCATGCACCTGTAATCCTAGCACTTTGGAAAGCTGAGGCAGGAGGATCACTTGAACTCGGGAGGCAGAGGTTGCAGTGAGCCAAGATTATGCCACTGCACTCCAGCCTGGGCAACAGAGTGAGACAGACTGTCTTTAAAAAAAAAAAAAAAAAAAAAAAAAAAAAAAAAAAACTTGAGATAGGAAACTTTATTTATATATTTTATTTATATATGTTTTAACACTGCTTAAAAAATTTTGGGGCTGGACATGCCTGCAATCCCAGCACTTTGGAGGGCCAAGGTAGGTGATCACCTGAGGTCAGGAGTTCGAGACCAGCCTGGCCAACATGGTGAAATCCCGTCTCTACTAAAAATACAAAAGTTAACCGGGCGTGGTGGCGGGCACCTGTAATCTAAGCTACTCAGGAGGCTGAGGCAGGAGAATCGCTTGAACGCTGCAGACGGAGGTTGCAGTGAGCCGAGATTGTTCCACTGCACTCCAGCCTGGGCGACAGAGCAAGACTTTGTCTCAATAAATAAATAAATAAATAAATCTTTCAGAAAGGGATGAAGTTCTGACCCAGACCACAGCATGGATGCACTTTGAGGACGTCACTCTCAGTGAGAGACACCAGACACAAAAGGACACACAGTGTGTGATCCTGTTTCGATGAAATGTCCAGGACAGGCAGATCCACAGAGACGGGGTGGGGGTGGGGGATGCATAGGGGTAAGAAACTCTAGATGCTTTTTCATTCAGATGTATGTGTTGGGGGTGGGGACCTTTATTATTCACATGCTCATCCTCCACTTACTTCAATGTGCTGTCCTTGCCCAACACTGCTATTCTGCTGTGTTCCAGAATAAAATGTACTGGGCGTAGCCTTGCTACCCAAGTAAAGGGGATTGAGAAACAGCGGTGGCCTCTTCCTTGGGTGGAATGCTGGGTGGTCATGAAAGGTGATGGGGGAGGAGACATTTAAATGATACGGGAAGATGCCCATGTGATAACAGGAGAGACACAGACCACATGAGGGTCAGAGGTCATATGAGCCCGTTTTGGTAAAACCCTTGTCTGTTATTGTTTTAAGAGACAGGGTCGGCCAGACTCAGAGACTCACGCCTAGAATCCCAGCACTTCGGGAGGCCGAGGCAGGTGGATCACTGGAGGTCAGGAGTTCGAGACCAGCTTGATCAACATGGTGAAATCCTGTCTCTACAAAAAATACAAAAGTAGCCAGGCATGGTGGCGCGCGCCTATAATCCCATCTACTCAGGAGGCTGAGGCAAGAGAATCGCTTGAACCTGGGAGGCAGAGGTTGCAATGGTGAGCCAAGATGGTGCCATGACACTCCAGCCTGGGCAAGAACAGCAAAACTCTGGCTCCAAAAAAAAAAAAAAAAGAGAGAGAGAGAGTCTTGCTCTGTCACCCAGGCTGGAGTGCAGTGGTGCAATCATAGTTCATTGTAGCCTCCAACTCCTGGGCTCAAGCGATCCTCCTGCCTCAGCCTTCCAAATAAATGGAACCTTGGCTGGGCACAGTAGCTCACGCCTGTAATCCCAGCACTTTGAGAGGCTGAGGTGGGCGGATCACCTGAGGTCAGGAGTTTGAGACCAGTCTGACCAACATGGTGAAACCCCATCTCTACTAAAAACACAAAATTAGCCAGGTGTGGTGGTGCATGCCTGTAATCCCAGCTACTTGGGAGGCTGAGGCAGGAAAATTGCTTGAACCCAGGAGGCAGAAGTTGCAGTGAGCCAAGATGGTGCCATTGTACTCCAGCCTGGGCAACAAGAGCAAAACTCCATCTCAAACAAAAAAAAAAAAAAAAAAAAGAAAGATGGAAAGAGAAAGAAAGAAAGGAAGAAAGAGAGAGAGAGTGAGAGAGAGAGAGAAAGAAAGAAAGAAAGAAAGAAAGAAAAGAAAAGAAAAGGAAAGAAAGAAAGAAAGAAAGAAAGAAAGAAAGAGAAAGAAAGAAAGAAAGGGAAAGAAAGAAAGAAAGAGAAAAAGAAAGAAAGAGAGAGAGGAAGAGAAGAGAAGAAGACCACAGGCGTGCACCACCACAACTGGACACTTTTTTACTTTTTATTTTTGTAGAGATGGGATCTCACCATGTTGCCCAGGTTGGTTGCAAACTCCTGGCCTCAAGCAATCCTCCGACCTCAGCCTCCCAAAGTGCTGTGGTTATAGGCGTGAGCCACTGAGCCCAGCCTCCTAGAGCTTTAGGAGGGAGTATGGACCTGCCCACACCTTGATTTCAAATTTCTGGCCTCTAGACTGTAGAAAAATACATCAGTGGGGTTTTTTGTTTTGTTTTTTGAGACAGGGTCTCACTCTGTCACCCAGACTGGAGTGCAGTGGTGCGATGTCAGCTCACCGCAGCCATGACCTCCTGGACTCAAGTGATGCTCCTGCATCAGCCTCCTAAATAATTGGGACCAAAGGCACCACCACACCTGGCTCATTTTTGTATTTTTTGTAGAGATCGGGGTCTCACTATGTTGCCCAGGATGGTCTCCAACTCCTGGCCTCAAATAATCCTCCTGATCTGGCCTCCCAAATCACTGGGACCGAAGGCACCACCAGGCCTGGCAAACTTTTGTAGATATGGGGCTGGTCTCGAACTCCTGGCCTCAAGCGATCCTCCTGCCTTGGTCTCCCACAGTGCTGGGATCACAGGCGTGTCCCCTCCCCACCAGGGGTAGCGGGTGATGGGAATGGGATTGGAACCCGGACAGTGGGGCCTCTGCGGACACCTCCAGGATGCAGCGGACCCCGATGAAGCCCTGGCCTGGGTGCTGGGGGAGGCTCCGCGGCGCGGTCCAGCAGGCGGGAAGCGATGCTGCCGACTCTATTGTTGCCATTACTATTACGGAGAGACGGGGCGGGGCGGGGGCACCGGGCCCCTCCCAGAAGCCTTTCCTGAGCTTATTCAGCGCCTGGGGCCGCGGCGATCGATCGATGACCGCTAGGCGCCGTCCGAGCCCCCTCCGGGCCGCGCGGGGGCGCATGCGCGGGGCGGCGGGATTGATCGGCCTCGCTCGGACCTCCTCGCACCCGCCCGGCCCCGCCCCCCGGCGCGTTGCCCGGCAACCGAGGCCCGGCGCGCTCCCATTGGCCGGCGGCGGCCCCAGACCCGGCCGCGTGTGGTCACTTGGTCAGCGCGGGCTCGGCGTGGCCGGGGGCCTGGCTCCGAGCGCGGGTCGATGCCGCCTCGCATCTGACCTTTCCCGGCGCGGGGAGGGGGCCCGAGAGGATGGAGAGAGCTGGACCATCTTGGAAGAAAACTTTATTGACCCGTCTCTTATCTTGGGGACGCACGGTTCCCGCGGCGCGGGGGCGAGTGTACGGCTGGGTGGGGGCGGGGGCGGCCAGCACCCCCTCCCGGACATGCACGGACCCCCTGCCCGCCGCCCCGGCCATCTCCCCAGGCGGGCTGCTCTCCAGGGAAAACCAAGGCCCACAAGGGCCCGGGGGTTACCCAAGGCGCATAGGGTTTATGGGGTGCAAGGGGCCTGGAGCTCAGAAAGTGTGGCTCGGGGGCTTCGGGCTCTCTCGGCCACGCTGTGCTGACAACCGCACCCTCCAAGCAAAGCTAAAACATCTTCCCGCGTTGCTGGGTCCCACACCCTCGCAGCCTGGAACCCACCACCCCACAAGGAGGGACCGTTCCTTAAATTTCAATGCGATGTTGAACAGCCACGAACAAGGACAAAATCCTGTCCTTTACAGCAACGTGGGTACAGCTGGAGGCCATTATCCTAAGCGAATGAACGCGGGAACAGATAACCAAGTACCCATGTTCCCGCTTATCATGGAGGCTAAACATTGGGTACTCATGGACATGAAGATGGGAGATAATAGACCCTCAGGACTTCTAAATCGGGGAGGGAGTCGGGGAACAGGGGCTGAGAACCTCCTGGGTACCATGCTTAGCACCTGGGTGACGACGGACGGGATCAGTCCTACCGCAAACCTCAGCATCACACCATATACCCATGGAACAAACCTGCATATGTACTCCTGAATCTAAAATTAAAAAGATGAAATTTTAAAATAATAGGCCGGGTGCGGTGACTCACGCCTGTAATCCCAGCACTGCGGGAGGCCGAGGCAGGCGGATCACGAGGTCAGGAGATCGAGACCATCCTGGCTAACACGGTGAAACCCTGTCTCTACTACAAATACAAAAAATTAGCCAGGCGAGGTGGCAGCGCCTGTGGTCCCAGCTACTCGGGAGGCTGAGGCAGGAGAATGGTGTGAAACCGGGAGGTGGAGCTTGCAGTGAGCCGATCGCGCCACTGCACTCCAGCCCGCGCGACAGAGCGAGACTCTCTCTCATAAATAAATAAATAAATAAATAAATAAAATAATAGGAAGAGGCCAGTCGCGGTGGTTCATGCCTGTAATCCCAGCACTTTGGGAGGTCAAGGTGGGTAAATCCCTCGAGGTCAGGACTTCCAGACCAGCCTGGCCAACATGGAGAAACCCCGTCTCTACTAAAAGTACAAAAATTAGCTGGGCGTGGTGGTGAATGACTGTAGTCCCAGCTACTCAGGAGGCTAAGGCAGGAGAATCGCTTGAACCCGGGAGACAGAGGTTGCAGTGAGCTGAGATCACATCACTGCACTCCTGTCTGAGCGACAAGGCAAGACTACACCTAAAAAAATTAATTAAAAAAAATAATAATAGGCCGGGTGTGGTGTGACTCATGCCTGTAATCCCAGCACTTTAGGAGGCCGAGACAGGAGTATTGCTTGAGCCCAAGAGTTTGAGAGTAGCCTGGACAACACAGCGAGAGCCCACCTCTAAAAAAAAATTTTTTTTTTTTTTTTTGAGATGGAGTTTAGCTTTGTCGTCCAGGCTGGAGTGCAGTGGTGCGATCTTGGCTCACTGCAACCTCCACTTCCTGGGTTCAAGTGATTCTCCTGCCTCAGCCTCCCAAGTAGCTAGGACTACAGGGGCACACCACCAAGTCCTGCTGATTTTTGTATTTTTAGTAGAGATGGGTTTTGGCCACATTGGCCAGGCTGGTCTTGAGCTCCTGGCCTCAAGTGATCCTCCCATCTCAGCCTCCCAAAGTGCTAGGATTACAAGCGTGAGCCACCGTGCCTAGCCTAAAAAGTAATAAAAATTTGGGCCGGGCACAGTGGCTCGCGCCTGTAATCCCAGCACTTTGGGAGGCCGAGGCTGGCGGATCACGAGGTCAGGAGATCCAGACCATCCTGGCTAATACAGCGAAACCTTGTCTCTACTAAAAGTACAAAAAATTAGCCAGGCGTGGTGGCGGGCGCCTGTAGTCCCACCTACTCGGGAGGCTGAGGCAGGAGAATGGAGAGAACCCAGGAGGTGGAGCTCGCAATGAGCCGAGATCGCACCACTGCACTCCAGCCTGGGAGACAGAGCGAGACTCCATCTCAAAAATAATAATAATTTTAAAATAATAAATGCAATGTTGAAATTAAAGGGCTTAGGAACAGTGTGAGATTTTCATGTCCAAATGACACTCCCATTACACAGAGGCCCTGCGAGGGGAAGCCCCAAGTCAAGGTTACAGACTTGAGAAAAGCTTATGGTTATTTTGAAGGGGATGGGGGTAGTGCCCTAAACCTTCCAATTTAGAGAGAAAAAAAAAAAATCCCAAATCCCCCACCACTTGCGCTTATTCAAATGAACACTTGGACTTTGTCAAAAAAAGGTTTATTGTAAGAATAAAGATGCTGGCCGGGCGCGGTGGCTCAAGCCTGTAATCCCAGCACTTTGGGAGGCCGAGACGGGCGGATCACGAGGTCAGGAGATCGAGACCATCCTGGCTAACACAGTGAAACCCCGTCTCTACTAAAAAAATACAAAAAAAAAAAAAAAAAAACTAGCCGGCGAGGTGGCGGGTGCCTGTAGTCCCATCTACTTGGGAGGCTGAGGCAGGAGAATGGCGTGAACCCAGGAGGCGGAGCTTACAGTGAGCTGAGATCTGGCCACTGCACTCCAGCCTGGGCGACAGAGCGAGACTCCGTCTCAACAACAACAACAAAAAAGAATAAAGATGCTACTTATAAAATGCTAGCATTCCCTATATGGAGCCAAAAGATTTCTTCTTTGAGGGTGAAAAACAAGATTGGCTTGTTACATCTGTGATTTTTTTTTTTTTTTTTTTTTTGAGACAGAGTCTCGCTCTGTTGTCTAGACTGGCCTTCAGTGGCTCGATCTCTGCTTACTGCAGCCTCCACCTTGCGTGCACAAGCGATTCTCCTGCCTCAACCTCCTGAGTAGCTGGGAGTACAGGCACATGCCACCACACCTGGCTAATTTTTGCATTTTTAGTAGAGACGGGATTTTGCCATGTTAGTCGGTATGGTCTTGAACTCCTGTCCTCGTGATCCACCCACCTTGGCCTCCCAAAGTGCTGGGATTACAGATGTGAGCCACCGTGTCTGGCGGTGAATGTTTTAATATTTAGTGCGCATGATGCTTTTGATATACCTGCCATGCCCTGTCCAGGGTCCAGAGATTTGTTTAAGGTCTCCATTAATCCCACATCTACCCAAAATCGCTGTGGTTTTAGAGAAGAAAACCTTCTATGCAAATCCATAACCACCTTACGTTAAATACAAAAGGAGAAAATCGCTGGTCATAGCCTTCTCCACCACCCAAACTCAGCCCTGACCCCTTTGCCCAGGCCCCTCAGCCTCTGTGTCCTGCATGTAAGCCTCAGTCTTCGCACAGCCCCTGACATCTGCATTTATTTCATATTTTTTCCCATTACGTTCCACCTGACGTCTCCATCTCCTTCCATTGCCGCTGCATTTCTAATTCCTAACAGCTGGGGAAGGTTGCATTGACCGGTGGATTGTGTGGGGGTTATTTTTGAAAGCAGATCCTGGAATTCAATTTTTATTTTAACCTGGTTATTGAGTGGGGAGGGAGAGGGAGGCGGAGGTTGGCCGATTCGTGTGCAAGATGAAAAAGCTGGATTTTCACAAAGGTTGTGCTGTCTGGAAATGGCTGCTTGGGTTTTTAACGTAGGAATGGCGCAAGGACAGCCCTGTGAGTGTGCGTGTGAGCGAGTGTGCGTGGCTCTGTGTGGCTTCGTGTGTGTATGTAGGTGAGCTGCAGGGTGTGTGGACAAGTGGGTTCCTGTGAGTGCCTGTGTGTGTACCTGTGTGTACATGTGTACGTGTGTGCATGTGCGTGTGTGTGCATGTGTGCGCGTATGCATGTGTGCACGTGTGTACATGTGTGTGTTCGTGCATGTGTGTTTGTGTTCATGTGTACGTGTGTGTGCACGTCTTTGTGCGTGTTTGTACGTGTTCGTGTGCATGCATGTGTTTGATGTGTGCATGTGTTTGTGTGTGCATGCATGTGAGAGGTTGCATTCAGTGGCTGTGCTTTGTACACGTGTGAATCTGGGTGTGAGTGTGTAAGTGCTCTGTGTGAGCATGTGCGGGAAGGAAGCAGAGGCACACCAGCGTCTGTGACTGTATTGTTAGAGTGTTGTGGGGTACATGTGTGCATGGGAGCTCGTGATGGTGTGCAAGGGATATGTGTGTGTTGTATGTGTATATGTGTATGTGTGTGTGCGTGTGTGCGTGTCAGTCCCTACCTATGTGTGTGTTGCTGTGTGCAAATGTGCCGCCATTTGAGAGTGGGAGTGCACCTGTGTGAGTAGGTACCTGGGACAGCGCGCCTGTGTATTTGTGTGTGAGCCTGTGTGTTGATGTTTTTGCAGGCATGCACCGGTGTGAGGGTGTGTATCGGTGCACACCTGTGAGCATGTCAGTGTGTGTGAGTGGCAGAAGGTACACTGGTGTGTACGTGCATATGTATACCGGTTCACGTACCTGGCAGTGTGTGGGTGTGAGGGTGTGTACCTGTGCACACCAGTGCCTGCACCTGCGACCACCCCGCCCCCGTGCTCAGTCCCCTGACCCTCTCCTGCTGTTCTCACTGCGGGGAAACAGGTCCACCCCTACTCCTGACCCCAGCTCATCTCAGGTCTCCCGTCCACAGCTACTTCCTCGAGAGCCATCCCGGACCCGCCAGCCCGGGTCTGACCCCGGTATCAGCCCGAGGCGCCTTGTCTTGAACGGAGGAGCTGCCGGTTCCACTCATGCATTTATTTCATAAATGTTGGCCTCCTGGGAGCTCCATAACTCCCAGGAGGGCAGAGGCCTGTCCGTCTTGAGCAGGGGTCCCTCCCCAGAGCCTGGGATTGAAGAAGAGAACCCAGCGGTCCTGGGTGCGCCGTGAGAACATCAAACACCGGCCCGGGCTGCACACAGAGGCCCTCGGGGGTGCGGTGTGGAAGCCCCCTGGACAGATGGAGAAGCTGAGGCCCCGACAACAGGTCCCCCGCGTCCTCCCCAGCCCTGTGTTGATGGGCGGCAGCTGTGTCCAGGCACGCTGTCCCCGCTGGACACAGCCGGACGCATGGATTTCCGAAGCCATCTCTCCATCTGGCAGCTTTATTAACCCAATTCCAGGGATCGAGTGATTGACGTGTTTGCTTATCGGCTCCTCCTCTCTCTCCAGGGACGGGTGTCGAGGCGCCCCCACCCCGCCTCCATCGGCCCCCGGGGAGAGGGGACACCAGATTCCCCCCACAGCCCCGAGACCAACACACACACTCACAGTGACTCCCACTTAGGGGCTCTTGGTGGCTGGGTCAATTCAAGTGGATCTTTCCAGAACGTGATGGGCCAATGTCTAACAAAATTCAAAATGTGAACTCAGGCCAGAAGTGGTGGCTCACGCCTGTCATCCCAGCACTTTGGGAGGCCGAGGCGGGTGGATCACCTGAGGTCAGGAGTTCGAGACCAGTCTGGCCAACATGGTGAAACCCCATCTCTACTAAAAATACAAAAATTAGCCGAGTGTGGTGGCGCGTGCCTGTTAATCCCAGCTACTAGGGAGGCTGAGGCAGGAGGATCCCTTCAACCCGGGAGGTGGAGGTGGAGGTGAGTCGAGATCTCACCACTGACTCCAGCCTGGGCAACAAGAACAAAACGCCATCTCAAAAGAAAAAAAAAAGAAAAAAAAATTAGCCAGGTATGGTGAGCACCTGTGGTCCCAGCTATGCAGGAGGCTGAGGTGGGAGGACTGCTTGATTCTGGGAGGTTGAGGCTGCAGTGTGCTAAAATTGCGCCACTGCACTCTAGCCTGGGAGACAGAGTAAGACCCTGCCTTAAAAAAAAAAAAAAACACAGCCAGATATGGTGGCTCATGCCTGTAAATCCCAGCACTTTGGGAGGCTGAGGCAGGTGGATCACCTGAAGTCAGGAGTTTGATACCAGCCTGGCCAACATGGTGAAACCCCATCTCTACTAAAAATATAAAAATTAGCTGTGTGTGGTGGCAGGCACCTGTAATCCCAGCTACTCGGGAGGCTGAGACAGGAGAATCACTTGAACCCAGGAGATGGAGATTGCAGTGAGCTGAGATCATGCCACTGCACCCCAGCCTGGGCAACAAGTGTGAAATTGTTAAAAAAAAAAAAAGGCCGGGTGCGGTGGCTCAAGCCAATAATCCCAGCACTTTGGGAGGCCAAGATGGGCGGATCACGAGGTCAGGAGATCGAGACCATCCTGGCTAACACGGTGAAACCCCGTCTCTACTAAAAAATACAAAAAACTAGCCGGGCAAGGTGGTGGGCGCCTGTAGTCCCAGCTACTTGGGAGGCTGAGGCAGGAGAATGGCGTAAACCCGGGAGGCGGAGCTTGCAGTGAGCTGAGATCCGGCCACTGCACTCCAGCCTGGGCGACAGAGCGATACTCCCTCTCAAAAAAAAAAAAAAAAGAAAAATCTGGGTGCGATTGTTCATGCCTGTAATCCGAGCGCTTTGGGAGGCTGAGGTGGGCAGATCATGAGGTCAGGAGTTTGAGACCAGCCTGGTCAACATAGTGAAACCCCGTTTCTACTGAAAATACAAAACTTAGCTGGGCATGGTGGTGGGTGCCTGTAATCCCAGCTACTTGAGAGGCTGAGGCAGGAGAATTGCTTGAACCCGGGAGGCAGAGGTTGCAGTGAGCTGAGATTGTGCCTCTGCACTCCAGCCTGGGGGACAGAACAAGACTCCTTCACAGGAAAAAAAAAAAAAAAATACAAAAAAAAAAAACCTTTCTAGATATATTCATTGGAAAGGCTAGGTGCCCCCAAATGAGTTGGCAACTTGTGTCCACACAAAACCCTGCACACAAAAACTTATGGCAGCTTCTTTCATAGCTGCCCAAATCTGGAAGCAACCGAGCTTCTCTTGAGCAGATGAACGCACCAGTGGGCTGTGGTGTATTCAGACAGTGGAGGATCATTGGGTGGTAAAGGAATGGCATGTCCAGCCTTAGAAAATATGGAAAGGAGGGTAGGAGTGGGGAGGGATAAAAAAACTGCCCACTGAGGCCGGGTGCGGTGGCTCACACCTGTGATCCGAGCACTTTCGGCGGCCAAGGTGGGCGGATCACTTGAGGGCAAGAGTTCCAGACCAGCCTGGTCAACATGGTGAAAACCCATCTCCACTAAAAATATAAAAATTAGCCGAGTGCGGTGGTGGGCATCTGTAATCCCACCTACTTGGGAAGGTGAGGCAGGAAAATCGCTTGAACCCGGGAGGTGGAGATTGCAGTGAGCTGAGATCGCACCACTGCACTCCAGCCTGGGCGACAGCGCGAGACTCCGTCTCAAAAAAAAAAAAAAGCTACATGCTGAACAGTAAGTAGAGAATGGTCACATTAAGCCAGAGTATGTCTCTCTACACAGATTATTATTATTATTATTATTATTATTATTATTATTATTTTCCTTGAGATAGAGTTTTGCTCTGCCACCCAGGCTGGAGTGCAATGGCATGATCTTGGCTCACTCTAACCTCCACCTCCCGGGTTCAAGCGATTCTCCTGTCTCAGCCTCCCGAGTAGCTGGGATTACAGGTGTCCGCCACCATGCCCAGCTAATTTTTGTATTTTTAGTAGAGATGGGGTTTCACTGTGCTGGCGAGGCTGGTCTCGAACTCCTGACCTCAGGTGATCCACCTGCCTCAGCCTCCCAAAGTGTGGGCGTTACAGGCGTGAGCCACCGTGACCAGGCACGGATACTCTTCACGACGTATCATGAGGCCCTGGGACAGATAACGAAGGCTTCCATGTCCAAGAGCACACGGTGGCACAGGAATGGTTGAGGTGGGCGGTTTTTTCTTTTCTGGTTTCATGTAAGTTTTGTTTCTCCCACCTATATATGTATATTACTTGCTCAAAAACAGATTGAAAATGTGACAAAAATTACAGGTACCTATTTTGTAAATCGGCTTTTCTGAAGTTCGCAGGACAAGGGAACCCCCTCCCACAGCCCAGTTCCTCTGCAGATGGCTCTGATCTGACTTCCCCAGGGACCCAGGACTTTTCTCCCATGATCCCTGCCCCTGGCCTCCAGTTCCCGCAACTCACTAGCTCTCAGCAGGTAGGAGGGGGCGGCTTGTGTCTACAGAGCTCAGTCCTTCTATAAAGTGAAAATGATATCACCGCAGGGTGCAGTGGCTCACGCCTGTAATCCCAGCTACCTGGGAGGCTGAGGCAGGAGAGTCCCTTGAACCTGGGAGGTGAAGTTTGCAGTGAACTGAGATCACGCCACTGCATTCCAGTCTGGCGACAGAGTGAGACTCTGTCTTAAAAAAAAAAAAAAAAATGGTATCACCAGCTTGTCCTGAAAATAGTGCTTGTTTTCATCTTTTAAAAATCCACTCCAGGCCGGGCGCAGTGGCTCAAGCCTGTAATCCCAGCACTTTGGGAGGCCGAGACGGGCGGATCACGAGGTCAGGAGATCGAGACCATCTTGGCTAACACGGTGAAACCCCATCTCTACTAAAAAATACAAAAAACTAGCCGGGTGAGGTGGCAGGCACCTGTAGTCCCAGCTACTAGGGAGGCTGAGGCAGGAGAATGGTGTGAACCCGGGAGGCGGAGCTTGCAGTGAGCAGAGATCCGGCCACTGCACTCCAGCCCGGGCGACAGAGTGAGACTCCGTCTCAAGAAAAAAAAAAAAATCCACTCCAGGCCAGGCATGGTGGAGGATACCTGTAGTCCCAGCTACTTGGGAGGCCAAGGCAGGAGGATCTCTTGAACCCAGGAGGTTGAGGCTGCAGTGAGCCGAGATCACTCCACTACACTCCCCCCCTGGGCGACAGTGAGACCCTGCCTCAAATAAATAAATAAATAAATAATAAGCAATGTATGGCCGGGCGTGGTGGCTCACACCTGTAATCCCAGAACTTTGGGAGGCCGAGGCGGGCGGATCACCTGAGGTCGGGAGTTCAAGACCAGCCTGACCAACATGGAGAAACGCCGTCTCTACTAAAAATACAAAAATTAGCCAGGCATGGTGGTGCATGCCTGTAATCCCAGCTACTAGGGAGGCTGAGGCAGGAGAATCGCTTGAACCTGGGAGGCGGAGGTTGCAGTGAACCGAGATCGCTCCATTGCACTCCAGCCTGGGCAACAAGAGTGAAACTGTCTCAAAAAAAACAAAACAAAACAAAAAAATACCAATGCAGTCCTACCCCTTGCCTGGCTGCCCCTGACTCTTACGGGAATGAGAAGATGCCGCCGCCAGGCCCACAGACCCTGCTGACCCAGCCTCTCCTAACCCCCAAGCCTTTGCCTGCTCTTCCTAATTCTCTTCACTGAACGAACTCCTGCACCTCCTACACCTTTCAGGGCAAAGGTGCCCTTCTCAGCTCGGGCTCCCAGACCCGCTCTCTGCCATGGTTTAAAGTCTGCCACTGGCCGGGCACGGTGGCTCATGCCTATAATCCCAGCACTTTGGGAAGCCGAGGTAGGAGGAGCACTTGAGGCCAGGAGTTCACGACCAGCCTGGGCAACATCGTGAGACCCCATTTCTATAAAAAAATGAAAGAATAATAATAATACAAAAATTCGCTGAACGTGGTGATCCAAGCCTGTAGTCCCCGTTATTCAGGAGCTGAGTGGGGAGGATGGCTTGAGCCCAGGAGGTCGAGGCTGCAGTGAGCTATGATTGCACCACTGCACTCCAGCCTGGGTCACAGAGCAGGACCCTGTCTCTAAAAAACTAAAGTCAGCCACCACCCTCACATTGTGAACCTCTCCCGTCAGCACCGGGCCCTCCACAGCCAGCTCCAGGCCCAGCGTCAGTGGGCATAGGAAAAGCTCAGTGACCGATTCCACATCCAGGACTCGGCTTGTAAAATTAAAGTAAGTGGAGACGCCCCCGCCCCCCACCGCAGCCACACGCAGGCAGTAGGAACCCAGGAGATGGGATGAGTGCCGAAGGGTTATTAGCAGATGCCTCGAGCCGCCTCTAGCCCCCTGGAGCCCCCCAGAGTGGGAGAGGATGGCGGAGGCCCTTTTAAGCACCCAGCGTCACCGTCCTTTCTCGGCCGGCTGGGCACCCACCCACCTGCGTGAGCCTGGAGCAGCCCATTAAGCGATTTTTTTCCTCCACTTACAGTTGGCAGCATCGACAAGCATGCTCAATATCTGACGAGGTGCTGGCCTTGGAAGAGAGCGAGCCGCCTCGATAAAATATTCCCTCTTGTCAGTGCCTCCTCCCACACCCAGCCCGGAGCTTCGCGTTTGATCCCCTCCCCTAATGAGCTCAGTTTTCTCCCCTTCAGGCGGATGAGACGCTCCCCCCACCCTCACCCGCCCAGGCTTTCAAGTTCAGCTGGGCTGAGATTCAAGGTGGGAGGGGAATGGTGGAAGGAAAACCATTTCCAGGTTCTGATGGGGTCACCTCCCCCAGGAAGTCCCCCCAGAATTTCTTTTTTTTTTTTTTTTTTTTTGAGACGGAGTCTGGCTCTGTCACCCAGGCTGGAGTGCAGGATCTCAGCTCACTGCAAGCTCCGCCTCCCAGGTTCATGCCATTCTCCTGCCTCAGCCTCCCGAGTAGCTGGGACTACAGGCGCCCGCCACCTCGCCCGGCTAGTTTTTTTTTTTTTTTTTTTTTTGTATTTTTTAGTAGAGACGGGGTTTCACCGTATTAGCCAGGATGGTCTTGATCTCCTGACCTCGTGATCCGCCCGTCTCGGCCTCCCAAAGTGCTGGGATTACAGGCTTGAGCCACCGCGCCCGGCCTCCTCCCAGAATTTCTACAGCTCAGATCATCTCGTGCATTTGTGGGGAGGGGCTGGGGTACAGAGAGAGACCGGGACCTAGATGTTGGGGGGTCTTACAGCAGTGTCCAGGTGCCATGATTGTCATCTGTCCATTCATTCAACAAAGGGTTTGGGGGTGCAGAGCTGGGCACAGGTGCTCCCACCTGAGGACTGTGCCAACGTGAGGGGCTGGGCAGGATGGGACAGGGATCCAGGAGGCGGCAGAGCTAGAGACCCTCAAGAGGGGACAATGACAACCTGAGGAACGGACAGACACAGAGTTGGCCAAACCAGGCTTGTTCAGCCTGCCTGGAGGTTGGGGAGAGTCTGAACCCCATCCGCGGAGGGGCTGGCAGGTGGCGGGTTGGGAGAAGCCCCCTTCCCAGACCAGAGACCCTCCAGTCTGGCATCAGCACCAAGAACAGCTCCCTGCCTCTTCCTCTCTGGTGCTCCAGAGGGACCCCCCTTCATCGGATGTCCCCCAGCCTGGGAGTCCACGAGAGGCGTCGCCCAGATGGAGCAGCTTCTTCCTGCCGAGGCCTTCGGGGCCTCCCAGGACCTCCCTGGACTCTAGTATTTTCAACAAAATAGGAATCATGCCACGATCTCAGCGGGTGGGCGCGCACAGACGTCAATGCTGTTTGTAGACGATGAGTCGCTGGACACTAGCTGATTTTTCTCAGCATCTCCAACATTGCAAAGTCTACCCATGGAAGGGGCTTGGGGCTGGGCGTGGTGGCTCACACCTGTAATCCCAGCACTTTGGGAGGCCGAGGCAGGAGGATCACTTGAGGTTAGGAGTTCAAGACCAACCTGGCCAATGTAGTGAGACCCTGTCTCTGCAAAAATTTAAAAATTAACTGGGTGTAGTGGTGCATGCCTGTAGTTCCAGCTACTCAGGAGGCTGAGGTGGGAGGATCGCTTGAGCCTGGGAGGTTGAGGCTTCAGTGAGCCAAGACTGTGCCACTGCACTCCAGCCTGGGCAGCGCAGCCAGATCCTGTCTCTAACAAGGAGTTCAGGAAGAGTTGGGGGAAATGAGCCAATAAATCATTTCAAAATTTAAAATCAGATCTAAGCCCCTAGTTTTATTAAAATGGAACCTGAGGCCTGAGAAGAATTGTGCCCCTCCCACCAGTCAGATTCCAGAATCTTCTCTCCAGGATGAAGGGCCTCATGGGCAAGAGGAGGCCAGGAGGCCAAGAGGGAAGGGGGCCTCCCAGGAAGCCTTCCACCCAACAAAAGGAGCCCCAGTCAGGCACGGTGGCTCACGCCTGTAATTCCAGCACTTTGGGAGGCCAAGGCGGGCAGATCACCTGAGGTCGGGAGTTCGAAAGCAGCCTGGCCAACATGGAGAAACCCCGTCTCTACTAAAAATACAAAAAATAGCTGGGCGTGGTCGCAGGCGCCTGTAATCCCAGCTACTCGGGAGGCTGAGGCGGGAGAATCGCTTAAATCCGGGAGGCGGAGGTTGTGGTGAGCCGAGATCGTGCCATCGCGCTCCAGCCTGGGCAACAAGAGTGAAACTTCGTCTCAAAAAAAAAGGAGCCCCATCCATTCACCAAATTATAATGGTGCACTGTGCAGGGTGCTGCTGAGGTCCTGGAGGGGAGCCAGAGCTCTCAGGAAGTCCCCACCAGGGTCAGGGGAGACAAGGGACCCAGGACTGGGCCAGAGGGAGAGACCTAAGGCTAAGGGAAGAGGAAACACAGGCACTGCAGTAGAACAGACATTGGAGCTGGGTTCTGCAGGTAGAGTAGGAGTTTCTTAGCGAGAGATAGAAGAACATGGCCCATGTGGACAGAGTTGAAAGGGGCTAACACCTGGGCTCAGTTTGGGGGATGACCCCTCCTCAGAGGGGACTGTAACAGTGGATCTGGAAGGCCCAGGCTCGGAGCCAGGCTGGTGAGCCGGGCTCACAGCCCAAGGTTTGCTGGGGCCTCAGCCAGGACTAGGAGCAGGTGGTGGCAGTTGGAGGTGGGCTGGAGGAGCTGGGCCTGCCCAGAGAGACCCAGGCACCCACGGGGCAAGCGACGAGGGAGGCGGAAAGCAAAGCAGCAAAGCCTCACCAACCCCCCCTCCACTCACCAGACATCAAACCCAGCCTCCCCACCTTTCCAGGTTATTAATTTTTCAGAGAAGAAAATGCTTTTTGTATTTTTTCCAGGCAAAATATTGATAATGGGCTTAATGTGGCCTTCCTGCTTTTGTGTGTCGAGAGAGAGAGCTTTTCTGTCCTGGCTGCTGCAGAGCTGCTCGCTCGCCCCCCTCCAGCCCCCGCAGCCTCCATCGGCAGACCCCACGCACTTGGCCGCTGAAGCCCAGGCAGGGAGTGGGAGCGCATTTTGATCGCCACCGAACGGGTTGGTACAGCCCCCTCCCCACCTCGAGCCCCCCTACCTCTGCCTGCACAAAGCCGGACGCCTGCCCGCCCCGCCATGGGTCGATGCGCCCTGCCAGGGGAGCTGGTGTTTCCCGTGGCTCCAGGCTGATACATCTTTGAGTTGTTTGAAATTTTGCTTCCTTTCTCTCCTGGCAATGGAGAGGCAGGAAGGCAGGGGCCTCTGTACATTCATTCACTCACTCACCCAGCCAGCCCCCAGTTACCAAGCACCTACTGTGTCCCAGGCTCTGTGCTGGGTGCTGGGGCCCCGGGCCGGGACAGACCGGGCCCCTACCTCCTCAAAGCTCATAGTCCAGGGGAGAGAAGAATAGGTACAAAGCCAAAAGCTTCCAGGAGAAAATATGGCATTACAAACGGTGATGAGAACCCCGTAAAACAGACACAGGAGGCCGGGTGCAGTGGCTCACACCTGTAATCCCAGCACTTTGGGAGGCCAAAGAGGGCAGATCAGTGAAACCCCGTCTCTACTAAAAATACAAAAAAATTAGCCAGGCGTGGTGGCGGCGCCTGTAGTCCCAGCTACTCGGGAGGCTGAGGCAGGAGAATGGCGTGAACCTGGGGGCCGGAGGTTGCAGTGAGCCGAGATCGCGCCCCTGCACTCCAGCCTGGGCAACAGAGCGAGACTCCATCTCAAAAAGAAAGAGGGGGCCGGGCGCGGTGGCTCAAGCCTGTAATCCCAGCACTTTGGGAGGCCGAGACGGGTGGATCACGAGGTCAGGAGATCGAGACCATCCTGGCTAACACGGTGAAACCCCGTCTCTACTAAAAAAATACAAAAAATTAGCCGGGCGAGATGGCGGGCGCCTGTAGTCCCAGCTACTCCGGAGGCTGAGGCAGGAGAATGGCGTAAACCCGGGAGGCGGAGCTTGCAGTGAGCCGAGATCGCGCCACTGCACTCCAGCCTGGGTGACA
This sequence comes from Trachypithecus francoisi, assembly GCF_009764315.1. Lineage (NCBI taxonomy): Eukaryota > Metazoa > Chordata > Mammalia > Primates > Cercopithecidae > Trachypithecus > Trachypithecus francoisi. Next base: position 148,164,093 of record NW_022681470.1, on the reverse strand, counting down.
GAGCGAGACTCCGTCTCAAAAAAAAAAAAAAAAAAGAAAGAAAGAGGGATAAGAGGCCTCGGTGAGATGGGGCAGCAAGGATCTGCCCTTCCTAGCGGGGAGCAGCCTGTGTGAAGGCCCAGAGGCATGAGGTAGCAGCACCTGCCCATTCAGTGGTTTTCAGACCTGAACGTGCAGCAGGACCCCCGGGTGGCTCACTGAAGTACAGATTCCCGCTTCCTCCCACACCCAGAGGCTCCCCCATGAAGGCAGGCCTTCATTCAGAGCAACTGGGGTTGGAGAATTTGCACTTCTGACAAGTTCTCAGGTCACACTGACGCTGCCATCCCGGGGCCCTCAATCTGAGAACCACGGACTCAGGAGCTTTGAGATGAAGGCACCAGCCAATCCTCGACCCCAAGGAGCAGGCGAGGGGTGGGGTCCAAGGCCAGACAACCCCCGCGCCCTCACTTACCCTCTGGGTTCTCTAGGAGAGTTCGCTTGAAACTCCGGGCCTTGATTTCCCCATCTGGAAAGCGGGTGCTTGATAAGCTTCCTGGTTTCCTGTGGCTGGTGAAGGCATGAACCAAGACAACACAGGTTGAGTGGTTAGTGCAGAGCCTGGCACATGACAAGTGTTTCATCAATGTAAGCACTGACTGTAAGCGCTGATGAAGGCTGTGTATGGGATTGATGAAGCAGCAAGAGGCCTTTACGGGGCTGGTGGCCGGTGAAAATGCAGAAACTGGCTGGGTGTGGTGGCTCCACCTGCCACGTGAGCACTTCGGAGGCTGCGGCAGGAGAATCACTTGAGCCCAGGAGTTCAAGACCAGCCTGGGTAACATAACCCAGATCCCCCATCTCTACAAAAAATAAAAATTTGCTGGGCGCAGCGGCTCACGCTTGTAATCCCAGCACTTTGGTAGGACGAGGCGGGCGGAGTACTTGAACCCAGGAGTTTGAGACCAGCCTGGCCAATGTGATGAAATCCTGTCTCTACTAAAAATACAAAAGTTAGCCGGGCATGGTGGCGCGTGCCTGTAATCCCAGCTACTCTGGAGGCTGAGGCAGGAAAATTGCTGGAAGCTGGGAGGTGGAAGTTGCAGTGAGCCGAGATCGTGCCACTGCACTCCAGCCTGGGTGACAGAGCAAGACTGTGTCTCAGAAACAAAAACAAACAATTAGCCAGGTGTGGTGATGTGTGCCTGGGAAGATTGCTTGAGTGAGCTATGATGCAGTGAGCAAGGCTGCAGTGAGCTATGATGACATCGCTGCACTCCAGGCTGGGTGACAGAGCAAGACCCTGTCTCTAAATATATAACGCAGAAACCAAGGGCATGGCACTCATGAATCTGTCAGCTGCAGCTGCGTAACAAATCACTCCAAGCTTACCAGCTTACAGCAACACGCAGGCACTGTCTCCCGGCTTCTGTGGCTCAGGAGTGGCTTGACTGGGTCCTCTTCCCAGCATCTCCCGCAGTGCCAATCAAGGTGCTGGTTGGGTTGAGCTCCTTCCCGAAGTTCAAAGTCCTTGACCAAGCTCCTGTGGTTGTTGGCAAAATGCAAGTCCTTGTGGTTGTGGGACTGAAGTCCCTGATTTGTTTTATTTTGGTAGAGAAGGGGTCTCACTATGTTGCCCAGGCTGGTGTCAAACTCCTGGGCTCAAATGATCCTCCCACCTCAACCCTGTTTTCTTGCTGGCTGTCAGAGGTCACCCATCCACCGTTCCCTGCCTGGCCTCTTCCAGGGACCTGGAGAGAAGCCTCTCAGTTTGCTAAAGGGAGGCTTTTTTTTTTTTTTTTTTTGAGACAGAGTCTCACTCTATTGCCCTGGCTGGAGTGCAATGGTGCGATCATAGCTCACAGCAGCCTCACCTCCCAGGCTCAAGCGGTTCTCCTGACTCAGCTTCTGGAATCACTGGGATGACAGGTGTGACCTGCTGTGCCCGACTCCAGAGTGGAGTCTTAGACAACACAAGTCATTGTGGTGGTGACACCTAACACCTTTGCCCTCTTCTGTTGGCTACAAGGAAGTCACAGGCCCAGGCCTCACTTAAGGGGAAGGGATTATGCAGGATGAAACACCAGGGGGCTGAGACCACAGGGCCACTTTCCCTTTTTTTGTTTTTGAGATGGAGTCTCGCACTCTTGCCCAGGCTGGAGTGCAGTGGTGCGATCTCAGTTCACTGCAAGCTCTGCCTCCCAGGTTCATGCCATTCTCCTGCCTCAGCCTCCTGAGTAGCTGGGACTACAGGCACCTGCAACCTCGCCCAGCTAATTTGTTTTTTGTATTTTTGGTAGAGACGGGGTTTCACCGTGTTAGCCATGGTGGTCTCAATCTCCTGACCTCGTGATCTGCCCGCCTCGGCCTCCCAAAGTGCTAGGATTACAGGCCTGAGCCACTGCGCCCGGCCCATGGGGCCACTTTCAAATTCTACCAACCACACCTGGCTTGGGCATGCACCCGCCCTCCCCAGTGCATACAGGCCCACATCCATGCCCTCAAATGGCCACAGAAGTGTGTGTGGCCATAGACATACATACTTGCAAGCGTTTCTCTTTTTGTTTTTGGATTTTTTTTGACACAGAGTCTCACTCTGCTACCCAGGCTGGAGTGCAATGGCACAATCTCAGCTCACTGCAACCTCCACCTCCCGGGTTCAAGCAATTCTCCTGCCTCAGACTCCTGAGTAGCTAGGATTTCAGGTGCATGCCACCATACTTGGCTAATTTTTGTATTTTTAGTAGAGACAGGGTTTCACCACGTTGGTCAGGCTGGTCTCAAGCCCCTGACCTCGTGATCCTCCCCCCTCAGCCTCCCAAAGTGCTGGGATGACAGGCATAAGCCATCACACCCGGCCAGTGTTTCTCTTTTTGCATTGCCCACTGGGAAGCTCAGAGCCAAAATTATGGCCCGTGTGTGTAGCAAGAGTTCAGAACCACCTGTTGTGCATTTTGTAAACTGACTTCCCTTCCAGCGACATCTCTCGACCTTGGTTGTAATTCATTTTCTGGTTTTTCTTTTTTTTTTTTTTTTTTTTTGGAGACAGAGTCTCTGTCACCCAGGCTAGAGTGCAGAGGCATGATCCTGGCTCACTGCAACCTCTGCCTCCCGGGGTCAAGCGATTCTCCTGCCTCAGGCTCCTGAGTAGCGGGGACTATAGGTGCACACCACCATGCCAGGCTAATTTTTGTATTTTTAGTAGAGATGGGCTTTCGCCATGTTGGTCAGGCTGGTCTCAAACTCCTGACCTCAGGTGATCCACCCGCCTTGGCCTCCCAAAGTGCTAGGATTACAGGCCTGAGCCACTGCGCCCGGCCCATGGGGCCACTTTCAAATTCTACCAACCACACCTGGCTTGGGCATGCACCCGCCCTCCCCAGTGCATACAGGCCCACATCCATGCCCTCAAATGGCCACAGAAGTGTGTGTGGCCATAGACATACATACTTGCAAGCGTTTCTCTTTTTGTTTTTGGATTTTTTTTGACACAGAGTCTCACTCTGCTACCCAGGCTGGAGTGCAATGGCACAATCTCAGCTCACTGCAACCTCCACCTCCCGGTTCAAGCAATTCTCCTGCCTCAGACTCCTGAGTAGCTAGGATTTCAGGTGCATGCCACCATACTTGGCTAATTTTTGTATTTTTAGTAGAGACAGGGTTTCACCACGTTGGTCAGGCTGGTCTCAAGCCCCTGACCTCGTGATCCTCCCCCCTCAGCCTCCCAAAGTGCTGGGATGACAGGCATAAGCCATCACACCCGGCCAGTGTTTCTCTTTTTGCATTGCCCACTGGGAAGCTCAGAGCCAAAATTATGGCCCGTGTGTGTAGCAAGAGTTCAGAACCACCTGTTGTGCATTTTGTAAACTGACTTCCCTTCCAGCGACATCTCTCGACCTTGGTTGTAATTCATTTTCTGGTTTTTCTTTTTTTTTTTTTTTTTTTTTTGAGACAGAGTCTCTGTCACCCAGGCTAGAGTGCAGAGGCATGATCCTGGCTCACTGCAACCTCTGCCTCCCGGGGTCAAGCGATTCTCCTGCCTCAGGCTCCTGAGTAGCGGGGACTATAGGTGCACACCACCATGCCAGGCTAATTTTTGTATTTTTAGTAGAGATGGGCTTTCGCCATGTTGGTCAGGCTGGTCTCAAACTCCTGACCTCAGGTGATCCACCCGCCTTGGCCTCCCAAAGTGCTGGGATTACAGGCGTGAGCCACTGCGCCCAGCCGTAATTCATTTTCTCTTATCTGTTTGCAATTCCTTCCTCCCCAATCTTTCTGGGCCCATAGAGGCTGACAATGGCAGTGGCTTCTGTCTGATCAGCACCTGAGTGCAGTTCTTTTTTTTTTTTTTTGAGATGGAGTCTCGCTCTGTCGCCCAGGCTGGAGTGCAGTGGCCGGATCTCAGCTCACTGCAAGCTCCGCCTCCTGGGTTTACGCCATTCTCCTGCCTCAGCCTCCGGAGTAGCTGGGACTACAGGCGCCCGCCACCTCGCCCGGCTAGTTTTTTGTATTTTTTAGTAGAGACGGGATTTCACCGTGTTAGCCAGGATGGTCTCGATCTCCTGACCTCGTGATCCGCCCGTCTCGGCCTCCTAAAGTGCTGGGATTACAGGCTTGAGCCACCGCACCCGGCCAGCACCTGAGTGCAGTTCTAAGGACGTTACAAGAATTTTCTCATTTTATGCTCTCAAGAAATCTCCTCCTACAGAGGAAGGATCTGCTGCACAGAAAGGTCGTGAGAGCTACCCCAAGGACACCAGCTGGGAGATGGGAGAGCCGGGATGAGAACCTGGGCTCAATCCCCAGCGGGCAGATTTTTTTTTTTTTTTTTAGATGGAGTCTCACTGTGTTGCCAGGCTGGAGTGCAGTGGTGCAATCTCGGCTCACTGCAACCTCCAACTCCCTGGTTCAAGCAATTCTCCTGCCTCAGCCTCCAGAGTAGCTGGGACTACAGGCGCCTGCCACCACACCTAGCTAATTTTTGTATTTGTAGTAGAGATGGGGTTTCACCACGTTGGCCGGGCTGGTCTCGAACTCCTGACCTTGTGATCCACCAGTGGGCAGATCTGAGAGCCAGGCTACACACTAACATGCTCTACATCCAGAGTGACCAAGCCAGGAGGATCCACCAGCAGGGGACTGTGGGGTCACAACCTCCTCCCTGGGGTCTCAGCCCAGGCTTTGAACGTGGGCTGCCACTAGCATAAATCATCGTTTACAGGCCGGGCATGGTGGCTCACGCCTGTCATCCCAGCACTTTGGGAGGCCGAGGTGGGTGGATCATGAGGTCAGGAGTTCAAGACCAGCCTGGCCAGGATGGTGAAACCCCGTCTCTACCAAAAATACAAAAATTAGCTGGGTGTGGTGGTGCGCATCTATAATCCCAGCTACTTGGGAGGCTGAGGCAGGAGAATTGCTTGAACCCAGAAGACGGAGGTTTCAGTGGGCCGAGACTGCACCACTACACTTCAGCCTGGGTGACACAGCAAGACTCCATCTCAAAAAAAAAAAATCGTTGACAAACACACTGCACCGCACATCAATCCCCCACGAGAGAAAGTGCCGCTTCAGGGAATTGTCCCTCGAGTGGGGTCCACCGGCCAGCCCAGCCGCACCCGACGAGGTCCACACACCAGGCCTGTCCAGGAGCCCCCTTCGGCCACTGGACAACGGTCTGGCTGGGCCCCACAGCCCTCCTAGACCTGCTCTCCCAACAAAAGGAAGACCAGGATCCAGCACCACGGTGCCATCGTGAGCTAGACAAGCCCTGAGTCCAGTGCTCCAGATTCCACTGAACAGACCTCTCATGCATGTTTCCCCATGGCGTGCCTCTCGGCCGGAGCCAGGTGATGGGGACATCATCCCAAACTCTGTGCCCTCCAGGGGCTCCCAGGCTTGGAGACAGAGACAACAGAAAAAGGAGCCTGCCATGCTGGGAGCAGGGTGCGGGCACAGTAGGTCCTCAGCAGGGGAACAGGAGGATGGATTTTACAGGACCGGGCAGGGGCACAGTAGGGCCCTGTTGGCCATGCCGACCTCTGACTCCCAGTTCCCCGCCAGAGCCACCTCTTTGCAGCTTTGCGCAGGCCCAGGGTGCTCCTTGCACGCCCAGGTTTTCTTCGAGCCGCCCTCCGGGTAGAACAGCTGATGTGGATGTGTGCTGACCATGTGCCAGGGCCTGGGCCAAGCATGCAACTTACATCTATTCAATAAGTCAACTTGGTCCCCATTTTACAGATGGGGAAACTGAGGCACAGCAATGACTTGAGCTGCCCAGGGCCTGTCAGCAAGGGAAGGGGAGCCGGCTGAACTCGGGAGCTCTGGCCTGTCCTGGGGTTAACCTCACCACCTAAGTCCACATCCCAGTTCTGTACTTGTTTTTTTTTTTAATTTTTTTTTTTGAGACAAAGTCTCGCTCTGTCGCCCGGGCTGGAGTGCAGTGTCCGGATCTCAGCTCACTGCAAGCTCCGCCTCCCGGGTTTACGCCATTCTCCTGCGTCAGCCTCCTCAGTAGCTGGGACTACAGGCGCCCGCCATCTCGCCCGGCTAGTTTTTTGTATTTTTAGTAGAGACAGGGTTTCACCGTGTTAGCCAGGATGGTCTCGATCTCCTGACCTCGTGATCCGCCCATCTCGGCCTCCCAAAGTGCTGGGATTACAGGCTTCAGCCACCGCGCCCGGCCTTTTTTTTTTTTTTTTAAAGACAGAGTCTCACTCTTGTTGCCCAGGCTGGAGTGCAATGGCACAATCTTGGTTCACTGCAACCTCTACCTCCCAGGTTCAAGGGATTCTCCTGCCTCAGCCTCCAGAGTAGCTGGGATTACAGGCACCCGCCACCATGCCCAGCTAATTTTTTTTATTTTTAGTAGAGATGGAGTTTCACTGTGTTGGCCAGGCTGGTCTCGAAATCCTGACCTCAGGGTGATCCATCCGCCTCAGCCTCCCAAAGTGCTGGGATTATAGGCGTGAGCCACCACGGCCGGCCTGAGGCCTGATTCCTTTTTTTTTTCTGGAGACAGAGTGTCACTGTTACCCAGGCTGGAGTGCAGTGGTGCGATATCGGCTCACTGCAACCTCCGCCTCCGGAGTTCAAGGGATTCTCCTGCCTCAGCCTCCCAAGTAGCTGGGACTACAGGCACCTGCCACCATGCCCAGATAATTTTTTGTACTTTTAGTAGAGAAGAGGTTTCCCCGTGTTAGCCAGGCTGGTCTTAAACTCCTGACCTCAGGTGATCCACCCACCTCAGCCTCCCAAAGTGCTGGGATTACAGGCTTGAACCACGGCCTGACAATTCTTGAAGAAGCAGAATCCAAGCCCCCATCCCAGCCCGGCCCGGCCCCACGCCAGCTGGCTCCCAGGAGGCCTGGGCTCTGCCTTGAGCACCCCATTCACTCCTCTCCTGCAGCCCCAGCATTTCTCCCCACTGAGAGGAATCCAAAAACAGCCGCAGCCCCAGGAAGGTCGCAGGAACAGAAAACCAGGGCTGGTGCCCACAGGGAAAACAGAACGAACCCATAAAACTGAGGCTGGTGAACCCCAGGCCGCCCAACTCCAGCTGCACGGGAGCCCCGGCACCACCTCCCCCAGAATCCTCCCCTCAGGCCTCAGTTTGCTCACCTGTGAAGTGGGACCTGCACCGCCCAGCTCAAGGGACTATGAGGGAATCTGTGCGGAGGGACAATGCAGCCTCCCTTCCCTTTGTGCAAACCTCTCCTCCTCGCCCTGGCCTCCTCCTGGCCTCCAGAGCAGAGCTGGCCCCACGGCTCCAGCTCCCCCAGGATCGATGGGAGGATCAATTCCAGCAGCAGCACAGGGCTGTAGGTGGGAGGGGGGCTCCTCTGGGAAGCCTCCAGTTCCCCTCCTCCCTCCCCCTCCTTTCCTCTCCCTTCCCTTTCCTCCCCTTTCTTCCCCTCCTCTCATCCCCGCTCTGCTTCCTCCCTCTCCTCCTCTTCCTCCCCCTCCTCCCCATCCCTTCTTCCTCATCGGTTTTCCTCACCTCCTCCCCTCTCCAGTTCTGTCCTCTGAGCCTGGCCCGGGTGCCTTGCCCTCCCCCACCACTCCGCCCCTGCTGTTTGTGGGGTGGGCAGAGCCTGGCCGCCTCCCCGTCACAGCCTTTCCTGAGCGCTATCAGTTGTCCTCAAGGGTGCACTCTGCGTGTTGTAACCCCATTCCACAGATGGGGAAACTGAGGCTCCAGGGGGGTCCCTGACAAGGGAAATGAGGGTGGGGCTGGGATTTGAGTCTGGAACCCACCCTCAACCCCAAGAGGGTGACGTCCGGACACCAGGCAAGCGCTTTGAGAACGAGGCACCTATGGTGGACGGAGGTGGGCGGGCTGGGGTCAGAGGACACCTGCCCCGCGAGGCAGCCCCACGGAGATCACCCAGTAGCCTTCAGGAGCCCGGGCTCCCACTTGTAAAACGGGGAACCCACCCATGGAGATACAGAGCTGGCTGGACACACGCCCGCCCCCCTCTTTTATTCCCCTCTGAGAGCGGAGGGTCTTTGGTTTTTCTCCAGGCAATGAGAGGCGCCCTCTCCGGGAGGCAAGAGCCTTAGATCTGCCTCAGTTTCCTCATCCGTAAAAGCAAGGGGTCAACAGAATGGTTCCATCCCTCCCCCACCCCTTCCTCTTCTAGCTGGTGCTGTGACCCCAAGGCAGCCCCTGCCCCCCAGGCCTGGCAGCCCCCAGGGGACCCTCCTACTGGGGCCACAGGGAGGAGGACGCTTCCCATTCTGCGGAACCCCCCAACTCTCACCTCCAGGCAGAGGTGGGGTGATGAGGGGCTGCAGGAGGCTCCCCCTCCAATCCATCCCTGGGAAATGCCACCTTCTCGCCTCCCGGCGCCCGGGGAGTTCAATCATAACAGAAGCAGTTTGTTTGGTTTTGCTTAAAGCGAGCAGGAGGAAGAGAGCTAAGCCCAGGGCTCCTGCCCAGCCCAGGTGCGGGGAGTTATCATGGAGGCGATTTCTGAGCGGAACTGCGGGCTGCTCGGATGGTCCCGTGCTTGTTAGGGAGGTGGGAGAAACAGCAATTACAGCTGTTAGCACCAAGGGGAAGGGAGGAGGGGGAAGGAGAAACAGAGGAGGCAGGAGGAGAGGGGAGCAGGGAGAAGGAAGAGGGAACACTGGATGGGGGAGGGAGAGGAGGCGGGGAGGGAGGAGAGGAGGTGGGGAGGGAGGAGGGGAGTGGGGAGGGAGGAGGGGAGGGCTGGAAGGAGGGGGAGTAGAAGGAAGGAAAGGGAGGAGCCAGGAGGGAGATGAGGAATGGGAGGGGGGAAGAGGGGGAAGGAGAGTAGAGGAGGGCGTAGGAGGAGTGGGAAGAATGGGGAGGAGGAGGAAGAAGGGGAGGAGAAGGGGGAAGGATGGGGGAGGAGGGGAGAGGAGAAGTGGGAAGTGTGGGAAGGATAGGGAGGAGGAGGGGGAGGAGGAGGAAGAGGGAGGAAGATAGAGGAGGGGAGAGGAGGAGTGGGAAGGATGGGGGAGGAGGGGGAAGGGGAGGAGGAGGAAGGGGGGAAGAGGGAGGAAGATAGAGGAGGGGAGAGGAGGAGTGGGAAAGATGGGGAGGGGGAGGAGGGGAGGGGGAGGAAGAGGGAGGAAGATAGAGGAGGGGAGAGGAGAAGTGGGAAGGGTGGGGGGGAGGGGGAGGAGGAGGAAGGGGGAGGAAGAGGGAGGAAGATAGAGGAGGGGAGAGGAGGAGTGGGAAGGATGGGGGAGGAGGGGGAGGAGGATGGAGGAGGAGGGGGGAGGAGGGGGAGGAGGATCCTCAGAGACTCTCATCCTCACCCTTCAAGAGCATTAAGTTTTCCTTCCCAGTGGGAGAAACTGAGGCCCAGAGAGACATCTCTGCTCCCACATCCCACAAGTGCTTCCCCAACCAACAGGCTCCCCTGAGGCTCCCTCTAGGCCCTGCCAAGGGCCTCACAGGGCTGGCTCTTCTTTCCACTGGCTCCAGGCCTGGGGCTCGGAGGTGGGGAGGTGATGGCCAGTGCAGGAGGTGGCTGCCCCTTCCCCTGTCTGCTGCCTCTAATGATTAAGCACTGCGGCTGGAGTGAGGAGTGGACGCTGGGAGCCGGTTCCTCAAATCCCCCGCACGCCTTCGGCCGGCTCATGGGCCACAACGGGGGACCCCTCCAGCTCAGGCTGAAGAGCTTCCCCAACTGCCAGGTCCAGAGAGTTCTGTGCTCCCTGGAGTCATCTGAAGGGCTGGGTGGGAGGGGGACCCTGGTGCAGGGAATGTTCTCTCTAACTGAGATCCTCGTTTCTACCCAGGAACTCAGCTGAGACTCCCTGTGTGACCAACCCTTTCCAGAGACCGGCTCCACCGCCAGCCGGACTGGATGCACAGCGTGTCCACACAGCATGCACACACCGGGACTCAGCGTGTTGGGACTCAGCTCTAGGCTGCCCAGTCCCTCAGGCTTGAGGTCAGCTCACCGACTGGGGGCCTAAGGCACATCTCAGGACCTCCCTGTGCCTCAGTTTCCTTATCTGAAAAATAGGAATAATTAGAGTTGCTTCCTCAAAGTACCCCCACCCCCAGCTCCCTGCAGATACGGTGGGGATGGGGCGGGAGATAGAGCGGGGACCTGCAGGATGCACCCCTCCCCCAAGGAATTGGGGACGCCACCCCCACCCCTGGCGATCCCCGGAAGGAGGCTGATTGAACAAAGGGAGAAAGAAGCTTCTAGCACAAGGTGCCTCACCTGCTGGCCCAGGGACAAAAGCTGCCCCAGCCACCCTCACCACACACACGCCCCACAGCGCGGAGAGGGCTGAGTCATTCCACCTCACCACGCCTGTGATGGCCTCCCCGGGTGCGTACTAACCTGCCAGGCAGGGAGATTATTCTAAAGGCCACCTGGGACCCTCCCTGCTTGGCCTCACAGCCAGGGAGAGAAGGCCCAAGCCCCCCCACCCCCAGCCTGGCATTGAACACATTCCCCCCACACACACACTGCAGCTTGATTCAGTTTTATCTCATTGACTCATTCAACAAACATTCCCTAATGAAGTCCTGTGAGGGCCCGGAAACTGGGCTAATGCCAGACGCCTCCCCAGCCCCACGGCCTCTTCCTCAGATCACAGAGTCTTTTCATCCTTCCATTGGCCTACCTGACTTGGACTCCTACACATCCTTCAAAACCCAACCTCAGGGCTCCTCCTCCAGGAAGGGAGGACTGCCGCCTCCCCAGTCCTGATCTCAGTGGGATGGGCATGACTTTTCCCCTCCCTAACTATGGGAGCCCCAGAGAAAGGGACAGGGGCTGAGGCAGCAGTTCTAGGGTGGTGGGGGCAGGGGAGCAGGAGTGACCTGAGAATTTAAATCCAGGGAATGACCCGGTTCCCCTCCCGCGTCCCTGGTCTGCAGATTCTGCCTGGGGAGTTGTGAATTCCTTCCCCTTTCCCCCTTCCCCAGTCCAACACCCCCTCCCCACCCAGAGGTCCAGGAGGCCAGACAGACCCAAAGAGAGAGGCAAGGACGTGGGCGTTGGTCAGTCTTGCGGAGAGGGGCTGCCTTGCCCTCCCCGCTTCCTGACCCAGCAGAAAGGGCCCGGGCGTGTCCTGATAAACGGCGCCTTAATGGAGGCGCCATCCCTGCCCGGAACAGGCCAGGCCCAGGTGAGGCTCAGAGTCAGATGGGCCCAGCCTAACCCACCCGGGGACGCCCCTCGTACCATCCCAGGGCGGGGTCCTCACTCCCGACCAGGGCCTCTGTCTCTGCGTCTGCGAAGTGGGAGCCTCCAGGCCCGTCCTCCCCCCACCCGCCTGTCGTCTCGTCTCCGCTTTCAGGGTGGAGTGGACACTCCCAGGTGTCCAAGCCGGCGAGCTCGGGTCCCGCAGAGCCGGCGGCCCTGGAGACGCTCCAAGGGCAGCCCCGCTGCAGCCTTGCTCGGGTCGCCTAACCCGGGGCCTCCGCAAACCAGCCCACCGCGGGCCGCCCAGCCCCGCTCCAGGATCCGCGGGTTGCCTCCATCCCGGAGGAGTATGAAGATAATTAAATCTAGATATTTACATGTTTAATGGTGAAAGGAGCCTGTCTTCCGGCAGGGCAGGGAGGGCGCTCAGGTGGTTTAACTCAGCTCCAGGATCCCGCTCAGTTGCGGGGGCCGCGAACCCCGCCGCGGGGCCGACAATTGGGCCCCTTCGGAGCGCGGCGCCCAACGCGGGTTTCGTTGCGTCGGGGAAGTCCGAGCCTGCAGCGCCCAGTCCCCAGGCGGTCCGCCTAGCCCGGGAGGGGGGCGTTCTCCAGGCCCCCAACCCCTGATCCAGGCCGTTCCCCTCCCGCGCACCCTCCCGGGGGCTGCAGCCCGCGCCCCTCGCCGCCAAGCCCCATTTTCCCAAACTGCAGCAAACGAACTGGTTTTCTCCTGAGCGCACGCTGCGGGGAGACGATTCCAACGGAGCCCAGTGAGGAGGGGTCCAGGCCTGTGGGGGGGGGCGCGTTCCTGTCCCCAGACCCCTCCCGTTGCACCTCAGCCCCCAGCCCGGCTCTGGGACCTGCACCGGTCGGGCCGGGCGCAGAGGAAGCAAAGCAGGCGGAGGCCGCGAGAGGAGAGCAGCCAGGTCTCCCGCCTAAGCCCGGACCCTTCCCCTCCCCTCGGGCGCCCTCGGATGCCCCGGCCCCAGGGTGTTACTTTCTAGATGGGGAAACTGAGACGCGGCCCGGGCGATGTGGCCGAAGTCCTGCGCCCGGCCGTCTCCGGCGCCTGCCCGCCAGAGCCCCAAGAAGGGGGCGTGGAATTCCCTCCTCTAATTGTGTCCCAGAACTCCGGGACGACGGAGGCCAAGCTGCTGAGGGAGAGGACGAGGACGCGGGGCCCCAGGGACCACCCCCTCCGCTCCCCGGCCAAACGCGGCCGCCCAGCCCCGGTGCCCCGGTGCAAACAAGCGCAGTGTTTGCCCAGCGCGAGGCGGGCGGCGCGGCCCGAGAGCGATGAGGATTCGATGGAGCCTCTTGCCGCGGCGGGGGCAACGGAGCCCGGGCGGGCGCGGGGATCGATCGGGCACAGCTGTCGCCGAAGAGCCCGCGGGAGCATCCACCCGCCGGCCAGAGCTGCCCGGGCGCCCCGCAACTGGGGGCAGGAAATCCGGGACGTCGGGCCCGCCAGGGGCGAAACCCCAAAGTCGCGCCCAGGGTAGGGAGCTCAGGACGTCCCCATGGCCAACGTGGAACCTTCCGGAGCTGCGCGCTCAGCCCTGCCGGGACCCCCGCCAGGCCGGAAAAGCCCAGAGTCTCCCCCCAAATCTAAATAAAATCCCCGGACCCCGCCCGAACGAAGGCGGCTGGAGTCCAGAGGGAGAACTCCCGCCACACACTAGGCGCCGGAGGCCGGGATTTGGGGCGCCCGCAGGTTTCGGGGGCCGGGAGTGGGAGAAGGGCGGACCCAGGGCTGGGGCTGGGTGGGGCGGGCATTCATTGCCATCGTTTAGTAAAATCTCGCTTTAATAAAAGCAGGGAGGGGTGCGCAGAGCCCAGACGCTTTCATTTCGGTGGGAGACAAATCGAATCAGAAAGTCAGTTGGGGGCGCACCGTGGAGGGTTCTGGGGGAGCCCCAGGAAAGGAAAACTTGAGGTATCTAACTCTGCCTTTGACATTTGTAGCTGCAATGGGAGAGTCAATCACAAAAGGAAAGGTGGTGTGTCCAACAGTGGGGGAGGGGTGGAGGATTAAAGAGGGGGTTCAAGCTTGGGGGTCGGTTTAAGGAGGTTGAAGCCATGAAGAGTGCGCGCCCCTAGGGCGTGGGTGGAGCCCCCCAATCCTCCCCTCCACCCGCGGACTCTCCAAGCCCTGACGCTGGTGGGACCAGAGGCTGCCCTTTTTGGCTCCTCCCAGAGGCAGGCCAGGCACAGAGAGGGTGGGCGTTGGTCTGGGGCAGCCCAGCACCTACTAAGGTCCTCCTCCCCCACTCCCAGGCACAGACTTAGGCTCTGGGAGTCAAACTTTAATTGTCCTGGAGGGGATACTGAGGCCAGAGAGCTTCCTCGAGGCGGCTGAGGTCCCTGTGGGGTAGGCAAGAGGGACTTCTTGTCCCATCCAGCCCACCCCTCCCCCTGCCCACAATTTGCCTAATGACCCAGGATCAATCTGGGCCTGGGCAGCCGGCCTGCCCCATGGCCGGCTCAATTCTATTTTACTAATTACTAAAAGGCCGCTGCTGATGGGGAGAAACAGGCTGGGGGCTCCAGGGGGCCACACTCCCTCTCTTGGGGCCAGCAAATTTCTGTTCAATCTCCCAGCAGGACCACAGCCCCTACCAGGAGTGAGATCCCCACCCCTGGGGGAGTCCAAGTCTCCATCAGCCTAAGAGAGGGGTGAGGGGCTCCGCAGATCTGGACAGGGTTGGGTCCACCAAGCTGGGCTGCCCCTTCCAAGTCTAGGGAGCTTTGAAACAGGTCTGTGGCCACCTTAGGGTGTCCTGAGGCAGCAGAGGCGAGAGGCCCCCTTCCTCTCAGAGTCCCTGACCCTCCTCTTCTCTTTCAAAATGGATGCTTTCCCTGCTAGAAAAGCCACACACGCTTGCTATTAAAATGAACACGATAATCAAGCTGTAGAATAATACATTAAAAAGGAAGCTGGCATAATCCCAGCTCCCCCAAGTTGGCCTTTGGGGGAACTTCCTTCCACCTTGGTATCCTCCCACCCATAGAGACCCCCGCCGGCACCTGGTCTGCCCTTCCTTGGGCCTGGGATGCTAGCGTTTTATGGCGGCTGATTGATTTTTAGATCTCACGATTATTTTTAATTATCTGTGATTGTTGGAGAGTGAGATTGAGGAGCTCAGGCTGGGGCTGTGTGCGGCCACTTTCCTCCCCCCAGATTCAGCATCTGCACAGGGAGTGGGGTACGCAACTGTTCGGACCTGACCCTCTCTTCCCACCTGGAAGATGGGTGTAATTACGTAAACTCCAGAAATTATACCTGAACCCTGGAACTGGAAAGTTTAGGGACCGACACTTCAGGGGGCGGGAGTTAGCACTTGGGCTGATGTAGGAATGAAGCTGGGGAGCTCTAGGGCCACTCCTCCCCACCTTAGGCCAGAGACACCCAGAAAAATTATGATTTGACTTCCTCCTTTCTGGGGCTGAGTGAGGAGAATATGCTGGGTAAACAGCAGGCACTTACTAAATGCTGAGCCCTAAGCAGCGAGTACTAACAGGGGTCCTCTTCAACCCTATCCCTCCCCAGGACTTGGATCAGGCCACTTCAGGCTGGGGACCCAGATCATTCAGGCCCGCTCTCTCTCTGGCTGTTGTGGTCAGCATAGAGCCGCCTCCAGCGTCCAGCTGGGCAGGCTGGAGGGCACCCCCTCCCACACCAGAGAAGGGGAAACTGAGGCACCGAAAGGACCCTGTTCCAGAGCCAAACCTAGTCTTGCTTCAGAAAATCGCATCTCCAATGTGTAGCCACGTCTACGGGGCCAGGGAATCCGGAGGCAGGTGCAAAGCTGGGGCTGCGGTTTGCCCAAAAGGTTTGTACCAAAGGGGAAGTGACGGCCTGACTGTGTCCTCCCCTATTCCTTCAGCTTTGAGCCCTGATGCAACCCACTGAGATGGGGGTAACTAGGGGCTCCCACAAACCGAATGCCTGACCCATCCCTTTCATCTTCTACCAAGTGGACAAGGGTTGGGGGGAGTGGGCGGGGCAGAGGCATTGGGGAAGCAGGAAGGGGTTGAGGCTGGTTTTTGGACTCTGCACCCAACTCTGGCCCACAAGACAGGGCATCCTCTAGGTTCTGGTCTGGCCCCTCCAGACCCCCAGCCCTGACCTTACCCCATTGGAGAGATCTAGTCTCCTGGGGGTCTCTCTGATTATAGGAGCCCTCCCGCCATCTATCCCAGTTCCCAGGGCCCCCTGGGCCTCACTCTTGCCATCTCCAGGTAGTGAGAAAAAGGAGACTCCTGCCTCCCCCCACACTGAGGAGAAGCCCCAGGGACAGGGAGGAGTTTGCACCAGGGACGTCTCAGAAGACAGGGGATCCAGACTCAGCCTCCGTGGGCTGGAGGGTGACAGGAGCTCCGGCGGCCGCACTGTAAAAAGGCCCTGCAATTAGAAGGAGCCTTTGGCAACCCTGAGGCTGGGTAGCCCATTGTACAGTTGGGGAAACGGAGGCCCAGGTGCCCCCACATGGGCAGGTGCTGACCCCTGGGGCACACGGAGGCCCTGATCTAGCCTGAGGACCTCCCTTTTCCCCCACAAAGAGGTCGTGGGAAGGGGGCTGTGACTCCGTAGGTGTGAGCGGGAGTCGCGGGGAGCTGAGCTTGCAGCGGGGATCTAGCTCCTGGGGGTCTGCAGGGAAGAGGGGGACAAGTGCATCACAGGCGACCGTCCAGCCACACTCCCAGAAACTCCCTGGAGATGGACTTGGGGGCTCCAGGCAGGAAAGCCACATTTGGGACTCTGGAGAGAATCACGCAGAGACGCGAAATCGGAGACTCAGGGTCGAGGTTCCCAACCCCACCTGGGCAGAGTCTGTCCTCGGACCCCTGCCCGCTGTCCGCCGGGTACGGCCTGCCCGGGGGGTGCGGGCGGGCGCAGTGGCCAGGGACGCCGAAGCCCCAAGTCTGGCCGACTTCGGCCTGTCTGGTGCTCGAGGGGGCCGGGGAGGGCGGAGAGCGAGGGTGCGGGAGGCAGCGGCGGCGGGAGCAGGTGGGCGGGGGCGCTGACGTCAGACCAGGGCCCGGGAGCCAGCGGCCGCTCCCCTGCCACATCCTGGTGGCCGCGCTCGCAGCCGGGCCGGGCCGTGCGCCGCGCAGCCGGGCAGCCTCGCGCGCAGCCACCGGGGAGCGGGCGGGAGTCATGCAGCAGCCTTGAGCACGAGGGGCCGGCGCTGAGGAGCGCGCGCGGCGGGAGGGCAGCGGAGCATGGAGCTGAGCCTGGAGAGCCTGGGGGGCCTGCACAGCGTGGCCCACGCACAGGCGGGCGAACTGCTAAGCCCGGGCCACGCGCGCTCGGCGGCGGCGCAGCACCGTGGCCTGGTGGCGCCCGGGCGCCCGGGCCTGGTGGCCGGCATGGCGAGCCTGCTGGACGGCGGCGGCGGCGGCGGCGGTGGGGGTGCCGGGGGCGCGGGCGGCGCGGGCAGCGCGGGCGGCGGCGCGGACTTCCGCGGGGAACTGGCGGGCCCGCTGCACCCGGCAATGGGCATGGCCTGCGAGGCTCCGGGCCTGGGTGGCACCTACACGACGCTCACGCCCCTGCAGCACCTGCCGCCGCTCGCCGCCGTGGCCGACAAGTTCCACCAGCACGCGGCGGCCGCGGCCGTGGCCGGGGCGCACGGCGGCCATCCCCACGCGCACCCGCACCCGGCGGCCGCGCCGCCACCGCCACCCCCGCCGCAGCGTCTGGCTGCCAGCGTGAGCGGCAGCTTCACCCTCATGCGCGACGAACGGGCGGCGCTCGCCTCCGTGGGCCACCTCTACGGACCCTACGGCAAGGAGCTGCCCGCCATGGGGTCGCCGCTGTCGCCGCTGCCCAACGCGCTGCCGCCCGCGCTGCACGGCGCCCCGCAGCCCCCGCCGCCGCCTCCGCCTCCGCCGCTGGCCGCATACGGCGCGCCAGGCCACCTGGCCGGGGACAAGCTGCTGCCGCCCGCCGCCTTCGAGCCTCACGCCGCGCTGCTGGGACGCGCCGAGGACGCACTGGCCCGCGGGCTGCCCGGAGGCGGCGGTGGCACAGGCAGCGGCGGAGCGGGCAGCGGGAGCGCCGCTGGGCTGCTGGCGCCGCTGGGCGGGCTGGCGGCGGCCGGGGCGCACGGGCCGCACGGGGGAGGCACCGGCCCCGGCGGAGGTGGCGGCGGCCCCAGTGCGGGCGCGGCGGCCGAGGAAATCAACACCAAGGAGGTGGCGCAGCGCATCACCGCGGAGCTGAAGCGCTACAGCATCCCGCAGGCAATCTTCGCGCAGCGGATCCTGTGTCGCTCGCAGGGCACGCTCTCTGACCTGCTGCGCAACCCCAAGCCGTGGAGCAAGCTCAAATCCGGCCGCGAGACCTTCCGCAGGATGTGGAAGTGGCTGCAGGAGCCAGAGTTCCAGCGCATGTCGGCGCTGCGCTTGGCAGGTAGGAGCGTGGCGCGCACGGCCGGACCCTAGGGGCACCGGCTGTGGACTCCCGAGCACCTAGCGGGGCGGCGGCTTGATGTCCGGGTCCAGCTCCCCAAGCCGCACCCGTGCGCCCCGGCAGCCCGGGACCCCTCTCAGGAAGCTAGACCGCGATCCACGCCGCTGCCCATTTGTACGGTTACCAGAAGGGAGAAAGGAATTGTGCCGCCTCCCCACACCCGGGTCGCTGCTCCTGCCCTTTTGGGAGCGCGTAAGGGTTCTCTAATCCTTGTTAGACTGCTGGGAGGCTCCGAGCCTCTCGCCAAGCAGCCTTCAGGAAAGCTCATTGTGTGTGTGTGTGTGTGTGTGTGTGTGTGTGTGTGTGAGTGTGTGCGCGCGTGTGTGCGCGCGCGCGCCTGTTGGGGGGAGCTGTGTCCCCGAACGAGCTGCTGTCCGCTAAGGTGCCACTCCCCTCCTCCAGAATGGGTGGAGAGGGGCTGCTGAGGCCCCAGCCCCGGGCCACAGAGCTCCGAGACCGTGCAGCGGGCGCCCGCAGCTCAGCAGCAGAGGCCGAGCCCGCGCTCACCCCCCTCTGCCCCAGCGCGCGCTTCTTTGTAGTTCGGCCCCGCGATCGATACCCCCTCCCTCTCCCCTCCGGCCGCTGGCAAAGGTCACCCGAGAATGGCGGGGGAGGGGCGGCCCGGGGGACCTTCGGCCCGCACCGCCTGGAGGCCTTCACACCCCTAGCCGGCGCCCGCCCCGCGCAGTTCGGTGGTGGCTCGGGTGCGCGCACCCCTGCCCGCCTGGCTTTGGGGTTTTGTGTCTCTCATGTCCACTTCTCTCCTCTCTCGGTCGGAACACACTGGTATCTCTGTTTTTCTCTTGCTCTCCGTTTTGCTCTTGTTCCTGCTCATTCTCTTTTCTCCCTGTCTCTCCGCCTCTGTCTCTGTCTCATACTCAGCTATCGGCCCCCTAGGGACCCTCCTTCCTCCTCCCTCCCAGCTGACAGCAGCTAAGTCCACACCTGCCCTCTGACAGGCAGCCCGGCCGGGCCCCCATTTCCTGGGTGGGGGTGTAGGGGTGCAGGAGAGCCCCTGGCCTAGGGGGGGGTTTCTTCCCCTGGTGGTGCTGGGGAGGGGGCTGCCCACCCGGGCCACAGGGACAATAGCCGCGGCGGCTGGCGCCTGATCGATCGCTTCTCTGAGCACAAGGGCGAGAAAGGCGGGGGTTCTGGGAGGCGCCCCACTAGCAAAGAGGCAGAGGGAGTTTGCGGCTGTGCCCCCAGGCAGCCCATCCAGGCAGGGGGGCTGGGGAAAGAGTACAGCGGGGGATCCTGTCCTGTTCCTCCCTAGCAAGCCATTCCCTCCCTCCACCCCAGGAGGACCAGACAACCCCCTGGGAACCTGGACCAACAGGCCAGCCTCAGTTTCACCCTTCTGCAGAGCAAGCAAGGTGGCTAGCTGGAACCTCTTATGGGATTCTTAGATTTTTCTGCTTTGGGGCACAGGAAAATAAATAGTCTTTCGCATGTGACAGGGTAACCTTGTGCCTAGGGAGGCCGCATGAACCTGGACGGTTTCAGTCTGTCCTGCTCCCCTCCCCATGACACATACAGCAGCACCTGTGTGCTCACCACTGACAGGCAGTCACATCCGCACACAGTCACGGCCCTCAAGGTGCAGTGCGAGGCTTCAGGTGGCAGAGGGCACACCTCTGACAGCTCTGACCATTTATTTATTCATTTATTGAGATGCAGTTTCACTCTTGTCGCCCAGGCTGTAGTGTAGTGGTGCGATCTCAGCTCACTGCAATCTTTGCCTCCCAGGTTCAAGCGATTCTCCCACCTCAGCCTCCTGAATAGCTGGGATTACAGACGCCCACCACCACGCCTGGCTATTTGTTTATTATCATTATTATTATTTTGTAATTTTATTAGAGACGGGGTTTCACCTTGTTGGCCAGGCTAGTCTCGAACTCCTGACCTCAGGTGATCCGCCCGCCTCTGCCTCCCAAAGTGCTGAGATTACACAGGCTTGAGCCACCCCACCCGGCCTAGCTCTGACGTTTAAACACCAAGTGGTTGCCATCACACCAATAAGGCAGGGACGGCTTCTATATCCCGATACCCACCTCCTGCTGCCTCCTCTGCAGCATGTATTTGGGGGACGTTGTGTCCACCGTGGGTGGAACCGGAGTCCACACCACTCTCCATTTTTCCCACTACCACCTTATGTAACTAACATGACCCATTAGCAGTACTGCAATTGCAGATTTGGGGGCCACAGAAAACATCAGCCAGAGTGTCACAGAAGGGCAAACCGCAGGCAAGAAGTCCCATGGGGGGTGGGCTCCCCGCAGCCGGGTCAGCAGCACCGAGCACCCGCCCTGAGTGGACATCGCCTGCTTCGCCTGCACCCGACCCTGCACCCAGGTCTGTGTTCGCTTCTGCCGGCCGCAGCGCCATCCAGGCCTCCGCCGTCCCCTTCCTGCCACGGGGAGAGTTGCAGATGGGGAAACAGGCTGCGTTTGTGCCTCGCCTTCCTGACTTGTGACAATGACAAACAGCCTCAGCTGTGGGAGTCTGGGTTTCCCGTCGACGGAGGGAGAGTTAGAACAGTCGCCGCCTCAGGGGTGCGTGGGGGAACCGGAGGGGTGAGCGCAGCGCCTGGCATCACGGAGCCTCCCGCAGGGCGCTGAGGTGTTGAGGATGATAAACCCGGACCACCCTGCCCGCCTTCTCTCTGCCGGGTCCGCTGCCCACGCCGTCCGCGCGGCCCCGCAAAGACCCGCGGTCGCGGGGTTCACGCCGTCAACCCTGCGCACCTGTCGCGTCTCAGGTGCGCTGCGGGCCGCATCTACACCACCGGACTCCGACTGGGACGTAAGAGGTGGCGGGGGCGAGGGCCGCGGGGTCATTAGGCTCGGGCGGAGGCCTTTAGTTCCGGTCGCTGCGCAAATGAAAAGCGGTTAAGTGGAGGCAAATCGCGGCAGTTAGAGGTAGATGGCCGGGTGCG
This sequence comes from Trachypithecus francoisi, assembly GCF_009764315.1. NCBI lineage: Eukaryota > Metazoa > Chordata > Mammalia > Primates > Cercopithecidae > Trachypithecus > Trachypithecus francoisi. The sequence continues at coordinate 148,143,060 of NW_022681470.1, read as the reverse complement.
TCCCCATCTCCACCTAACACGGCGACGCCCCAACGCTGGTGCTCGAAAGAGAACTCTGCCCCTCTGCATCATTTCAACCCCGCAGCAGAGAACTCGCCGCCCTCTCTCCTCTCGCATCCCCATCCCCAGCTCCGCGAACACCGCGGGCCTCCCCGGGCCTCCCCAGGCCTCCTCCAAGAACTTTGCGCCCGGGGTCTCCCATCGCGCGCCGGGTCTCCCATCGCGCTTGCCCAGCTCTGGCCGGCCACGCGTTTCTGCAGGTACCGAGTGTCCCGCCGGGCGCCGGGGCCAGGAGAGAGACGGGGACAGGCAGGGAGAAAGACCTGCAGGTACAGACGGAGAGGGAGAGAGAGAAGGGGAGATGGAGAGAGAGGGAGGAGTCGAGAGACAAAACCAGAGAGTGGGGAGGGAGAGACCGGGAGCGGGAGAAACAGACGGGGAGGAGAGAAAAAGAAGCTCAGAAAGGAATAGAGGTGAAGGAGAGACGAAAAGAGAGGCAGAGAGACCAAAAAAAAAAAAAAAGAAAAAGAGAGAGAGGGGAGAGAAACTCTGGGTGCTGGAGACTGCCTCTGTGCCCCGAGCTCCCACAGCCCCTCCTCCTTCCCCATGGGGTAGGACTGGGGAGAGGGGAATGGATGGTTTTTATGTTTCACTAAAGTACGCAAGAAATCCCACCGCAGACCTCGGAGTCCCGGCCCCACTGCCTGTTCTGCGTGCCTCAGTTTACCCATCTGTAAAATGTGCGTGTGATGGGCCGAATTCTGGGTCTGGCACTTTCAGATCCTGGACCCCTGTCGTCTGGGAGTCCTGCAGCCCCCAAGTCCATTCCCATGGGGCTGGGAGCCTCACCCACCCCACCCCAAGGTCCTCTGAGTCCCTCATTTTGGAGCTGCCTCCTGGTCGAAGCCCTCCCCTGGCGCCGTCTCCAACAGTAATTATGGGAGAGGGGCTGGGGGAGGGGCGGGCGGGCTTCTCGGCGGGGGTGGGGGCGGTCGATGAATTCGAATTACCGTCTCTAATTCATCACCGTCGCTGGGTCGATAGCTTCGGCCGTCTTCAAATATTGTTTAAATTGCAACTCCAGAGGAAAAGTATTTTTGTAACTGATCAGAAAAAAATATGTATATAGATAATACAAAGTTAGATGGAGGTGGTTGGAAGAAGGGCCTCATCTCCTCCTTGGGCACCATGGGGAGGCAGGAGCCCAGAATCCCTGAGAGATGGTGGAGCCCAGCATGGGGGAAACTGAGGCAGGGAGGACCCCCCCACCCCTCCCCGCAGGTGGATGGGATGCTTTGCCCTTAAGCAGGACAAATTGTCCTAGGGACAAAAACCAGAGCTGTGTATGGAGTTGCACGCTGAGGACACCTGGTGCAGGAACTGGGCACCTCTGCTTGGTGGTGGGTGAGCAGGGGGGATGCCAGGGACTGGGCACCTGAGGGGATGGACATGGAAAGGAAAAAGAGGCAGAACCTCTTCCCAACTGGGGCTCATACAGGCCCTCCTTCTCCCACTTCTCCCTGCTACCCGCTGCCACCGTCAAGGGCTGTTGGTGAAATGGGAGAGGCAATCCGGGAACCCCTTCAAAGGGACAGGTGTCCACCCCTCCACAAGCACTCTGGACGCCCCCACCCAAACTCTAGATGCAGGGGAGGGATGAGGGGAGAGGAGGACGAGGACGAGAGGGAAGGGAGGGAAGGAAGGGGAAGAGGGGAGGGAGGTAAAGACCCCTGTGCCTTTTGCAAAAACTCCACTTTCCACTGCAAGGGCTCCACGCCTCTTACCAACACCCCCAGAAAAAGATGCCCTGCCCCATTAGACAGTAGAGATAACCAAGGTTGGGAGCTTGGAGACCCGGGCCTCCCCTAGGCTCTGTCCCTGGCTGATCCCTGGCAAAAGGGCTTGAGCCTCAGTTTTCTTATCTGAGAAATGGGCAGAATGAAATGACGCCTAGGAGAGGGGGTATGAGGTGCCAGAGGGGCTCAGGGGTCTGAAGGGGACACCGTAGGTTTCCACAGGGATGTACGGAGTGGGGATAGACCCATACTGTGCCCAGGGCCATGAGAACCAGACCCATGTGGGGCTGTGCGTGAGGCCCAGGTGACTGGCACCCCAAACCAGCACCCTCCCTTAAAACCTCAGGACCTGGGAAGGAGCAGCCCTAGCTAGGAACCTGGGCCAGGATCAGGGATCAGGCTCCTGCCTCCCACGCAGAGTGGGGAGGGAGATGGGGAGGGGTCCCACTGGGTGCCCACAGCCCTCTGCCTCCTCCTCAGCTTACCTGCCCGGAATGACCTTTTAAACCGGATGCACTTCCCATACCCACCCTATAGACCAGCAAGCTGAGGCCAAAGAGAAAGGCGCTTGCCAGAGCCCCACACTGCTTCTGATCTGGAGCCAGCTTCCACCAGGAGGAGCCATACAGGACCAGGGCATGGGGGTTTCAGCGCCCCCGACCCCGCTGAGTCTGGTGGGCCTAACACTAGGCTGGGGGTGCCCAGGATCCCTGATCTCCAGCAGATATTGGGGAGCATTCCAGGAAAGTGGTGCTTGGGGACGAAGGCTTGAAGGTGTATTGAGGTCAAGGACCACAGAGAAGGGACCAGAGGGTGGTGGCACTTTCCACGTTCTCAGCTGCTGGCCGATCCTCAGGTGGAGCCAGGTGACCGACCAGTTCCGCCTCCCCACCTCACAGGAGCCACATCCTTTAGGGGCGGTGAGGCCTGCGCTGGGCTTCTCCCCGCCCCCCAGCTCCTCCAAGTGTGATGGTGTTGCAGGCATGTGTCTTCTTCACTGGAGACCACTGGAGACTCCCAGAGAGGATGGGAGGGCAAGGTCCCAGCTTCATCAAGTCCAGCTCAGAGACCCCAGGACCATTCCCACTTCTGCTTGTCCCGGAAGACCTCCCCCTCCCAACGCCAGCCTCAGTCCCAGTAATTCCTTTCTGTAGCCTGGGAGACAGGGATGCTCACCTCTACATCACAGAGGAGTCTGGGGGAGTCTCTTGAGTGGTGAGGGGCTGGGGCTGGCATTTGGCTGTGAAGTCCTCTTAGCCTGAAGTCCTAGAACTAATCATGAACCATTCATTCTTCTCCCTGAATCTCCCTCCCATTCCATGCTGCTTCTCCAACAACCATTACCACTCTAGTCTAAACCACTATGGTGGTCTCCTCCTCCTCCTCCTCCTCCTCCTCCTCCTCCATCATGGCCTCCCAGCTCCACTCCTCCTCTTTTTTTTTTTTTTTTTTTTTTTTTTGAGATGGAATTTTACTCTTGTCATCCAGGCTGGAGTGCAGTGGTACAACCTCTGCCTCTCAGGTTCAAGCGATTCTCTTGCCTCAGCCTACCAAGTAGCTGAAATTACAGGCATAAGCCACCACACCCAGCTAATTTTTGTGTTTTTAGCAGAGACGGGGTTTCACCATGTTGGCCAAGCTGGTCTTGAACTCCTGACCTCAGATGATCCACCCACCTCCCACCCGAAGTGCTGGGATGACAGGCGTGAACCACGGCGCCCAGCCCACTCCTCCTTCTTGCTGCCATCTTCCCCACATCCTAAGGGAGCTTTGCATGGCCACTTTGGAGCTCGTTTTCCCCTGGTTGGCACCCTGCCCCGTGGCTCCCCAGAGCCCTAAGATTAAAATGTGGTTTCCTGTGGTGTCCTACAGTATCCGACTGTGGCCTCCCACGTGGATGTGGGAGGGGACTTCTGGCTGGTGGGACCAGCAGGGACAAAGGCTGGGAGGTGGGAAAGTCCTGAGCGGCTGTTAGGAGGGAGGCTGAGCCTTCGTAAGTCTCTGGCAGGCAGCCCGACTTAACCTGGGGAGCTGGTGCTGGTTGAAATCAAGTTCTTAATTAAATGTGGGCCCCGATCAATAGGGAGTGAAGCACTGGTGGGGGAGGGGAGGGGCTGGACCAGGAGCCAGGGAGACCCACCTGACCTTGGGCAGCCCTGGGACACCTATGGCCTCAGTTTCACCTCTGCCAAATAGATGCTAATGTGAGGGGCTGAGAAACCGGCACCCCTCCTGAGTCCTGAGTGTGGGTAGATGTGGGGGGCGATGGGGGAGCCCTCCCAGCACAGAGCCACAGACTCACGGCTGAGAAAAACAGAGACTCGAAGATGTGCCTGGCACAGGCTGCTGGAGAGGCGTGCCCGGGTCACAGGTGTAGAAGCACCTAGGGACACGTGTGTAGATGCCTCCATTCACACAGGGACCTTTGCAAACTGACCCAGGACCCCCATCCGCCCTCAGGCCGAGTCTTGAGCCAGCAACGCCCTAAAGTGGGGTGCGGGGACATCTGGATGAAGCCCCATCTCTCCCTGGACGCAGCGGCTGCGTTGTCCGGAGACTCTCGTGCTGGCGACTGGGGGTCCTTCGTGCCTTCCGTGCGCCCCCCAGCTGCGACCCCAGCCGTCCTGCCCTCCTGCCCTCCTCTTTGGGAGTCGGGACAGATGCTCCTGGGCTCTCCTCCCTGGAGCTGGGGCTTTGGGAAGGTTGAGCCGACCCTCAGGGAGTGGGATGCGTGCGTGGGGAACGCTAGTTGCGGGGCAGCAGGAGTCCACGCGTTTCCAAGCGCCCTTTCCCGTCCGAGGGCCTGCTGGGGGGATGACTGTGCCTCACTTTCCGTCACCCAGCAAACGCCGTCCCGCAGCACCCAGGAAGCTGCGGAGTCGGGCTGGGTCCGCCGCGTTCCGCACGTGGGTCCTTGGCGGGTGTGTGGATTCCCGAGCGCGCCCAGCCCCCAAGAGCCTGGCAGGACCTGGACGCACGTGCCCCGGCACCAGGAGACCCGGGACCCGGGACCACGCGCCCGCGGCCTCGGAGCCTCAGGGTCACTGGCGGGGGCTCCGCAGGAAAGCGCAGCCCCCAGCAGGCGCCCCGCATCCCACCCCCGGGGAAACCACGCCCCACCAGGCGCGAGTGGCCTTCTTCCCTATCCGGCGCCCCAGAACCGCGGCCGTCCAGGTTGCGCTCAACACAGGACACGCTCCTCCTCCCCTCCTCCGCCTCCCTTGGTTTTGCTCCCTGGTTCCTTAAAAAATTCTACATTCTTTTGGCCAGGCAGGGAGGCTCACGCCTGTAGTCCCAGCACTTTGGGAGGCAAGGTAAGAGGATCGCTTGAGGCCAGGAGTTCCAGGCCAGCCTGGGCAACAGGAAGACTCCATCTTTACAAAAAAATTTTTTTAATTAGCTGGATGTGGCCGGGCGCGATGGCTCACGCCTATAATCTCAGCACTGTGGGAGGCCGAGGTGGGCGGATCATCTGAGGCCAGGAGTTTGAGACCAGCCTGGCCAAAACAACAAAACCTCATGTCCACTAAAAATACAAAAATTAGCAGGGCGTGGTGGCGGGTGCCTGTAATCCCAGCTACTCGGGAGGCTGAGGCAGGAGAATCGCTTGGACCCAGGAGGCAGAGGTTGCAGTGAGCCGAGATTGCACTATTGCACTCCAGCAGCCTGGGTGACAGAGAGAGACTCCAACTCAAAAAAAAAAAAAAAAAAACATTAGCCGGATGTGGTGGTGTACACCTGTGGCCCCAGCTACTCAGGAGGCTGAGCCAGGAGGATCTCTTGAGCAAGGGAGATCGAGGCTGCAGTGAGACATGACTGTTTCACTTCATTCCAGCCTGGGCAACATAGGCAGACCCTGTCTCTAAATAAATAAATAAATAAATAAATCTACATGATTTTACAAGAGTTAACACATTCTCCACGTTCTGAATTTAAATGCAAGATGAGGGGCCTTCCATTGCCCTCCCTTCTACAAATCACAGTTTGTATTTCTCCTTGCAAAAGGCTCCAGGAATAAGTTTTATTTATTTATTTATTTATTTATTGCAGAAAGGGGAGCTCCAGATGGTCCGTGATTCTTCCCCTTGCTCAGATCGGTGAAGCGCGCGCCCTGGTCATTTTTTCCGGCCGCCTAGTACTCTCTGATTCAGTGGTGGTTTCAGGCTTTCCTGAAGCACTTCCCGCCCGGCTGACATTTAGGCTGTTCCCAGTCATTAGCGGTCGCCATAGCAGCTGCAATGAATACGTCCGGGGCGGATTATTTTACGAGTGTGAGTTTATCTGTGGATTAATTTCCCAATAATTGAAACGTTGGGTCAGCCTCCCCAGCCCCTTTCTGGGTGGCCGCTTCAGCCGCTTCTTATCACTGATTCCTTTCCTGTCATCTTCTTCACATCCATTTCCTACTGCAGGCTCTGCGTCTCCATCACATTTTTTTTTTTTTAAATCAACGCCTTGTGCGTGTGTGTGTTTGCCCACTCGATTTGCCCCGCTTGAAGGTGCCTGAATGGGGTGGGTCTCCGTGGCTGAATGACCAAGGGTGAGAGGTGCCCCCTGACACCCCCATGCCCCCACCCCATGGCGGCCCAGCCTCCAGATGGAGCCACGAGGGAGGGACAGCCCGAGAGTCCAAGTGGAAACGCGTTTCCCGGTTGAATCTTTGAAAGGCTCAGAACTCATTTGAAAATGCAGTCATTAAAATCCCATCAGGGGAGGCTGGCAGGGAAAGCTGGAGGGAGAGGGGTGGGGACAAAAGGGAGGCGGGCGGGGACCCCTCCCAAGGCTGGGCGCCTGCCGAGGCCAAGGTGAGCTCCGATGCCGTGTGAGATGCAGGCAGGGCAGGCTTGGGGAGGGTAAGCCACCCAGAGTGGAGGGGTAGCGGGAATGGAGTGGGGCCAGATGAGGGGCTGGGGAGGCCTCTGGGGGTCCACGCCTGGGGCATGACTCAGCCCCGTCTCCTTGGAGAAGGTTTCAGTGCCTCCCACCCATGTGACTCAATTTGCCAGCTCCCCCAGGGGTACAGGGTGTAGACAGAGGGTGTAGATATGTGACCCAGGCCCCCACAGTTACTGGACATGTGACCTTGGGCAAGTCACCCACTGACTCGGGTCTGGAGAGGCCGTGGGGGGGATGCATAGGGGGACAAGACACCAGCATGGTGGGGGCCATCAGTGCACCCCATATCTGGGGCTGGGCAGCTGGTGGTGGGGGCAGGATGCGTCGCTAAGGAAACGGGTCATCATCCCAGCCGGAGACCGGGCTCCGTATTGAATTGTCTCCTCCACGAAGCCGAGGCTGAGCGCCAGAGGTGGCTGGAGGGAGAGGGCATCCGGCTCCAGGACACAGGGGAACGGGCACACCGCGGGGTAGACTCACGTGACTTGGTGGTTTGGGGCACTGTACAGAGAGTCGGGTACAGAGGGACAGGGGACGGTCACTTGAATCGCCCATTGCTGCATCCGGAGGCCATTTCTTCTTCTCCCTTTGGGCACCGCCCAGCTGGTCTCCATCTCCCCTAGTTGCTCTTTGATCTCCTTGGACCTTGGAAACCCCCAGGAGCCTCCACGTCCCCCTCCTCCTGGCGCCACCCTGGCTTGGGCCTCTCCTGCCATGCCAGCCCCCAGCACTGCCGACATCCACTGGGCTTCAGGGACCCTCCCTGCAGCTGTCCGGATGCCTGAGCCTGGTCTTCTGGTCCATCCTCCCTCCCAGCCAGCTGTGTATCCACTCGGAGGCCTCACAGAGCCCAGTGGGGCCCGCGCCTCCACTCCAGTACCCACCCAAAGGCGTCCTCCCTCCTGCTTTCCTGGACTCAGAGCAGAGCTGGCCTCCTCATTGGGGAATGGAGTCCCAGGCAGCCGCAGCTTCACGCTGCCCTGTGACTGTGAACGGAGGCCAGTTCCTAGAGCTGCCTCTCTCTGGCCTTATCCAGTAGCGGCTCCCTTAATGTGGAATGGATGAGTGGGTTGCAGGTCCACGCTTTGGCGTTCACTCCTTCATGACTCTCAGGACTGCTGCCTGGTGAGGACACAGGGCTCTGGGTCACCGCGTCGGCTTGATAAAGTAGGAAGCTGATGTCCAGAGACGCCAGGGTGTGCGTTCGAGGCCACTCAGCCCACGGAGCCCACCCGCATCACCGTTGGCGCAGTAGTGAGGGGAGCAGGGGGAGGCAGAGAGGAGCCACCCTGGGGCTGGGCGGACATGGATGCGTATCCCACACCGCAGGCTTCTGCGGGGTGACAGCTGCACTCACCCCAAGAGCCTGCACACCCCACAACCCTCACGTCTCACGTCCACGTCCACACCGCGACCCTGCTGCATCCCACACACGGATGTCACACCGAGATCCATTGCCCCATCCACCGTCCGTCCAGGCTCCCACAGGCTGACTCCTGTTTTCCCGCCCAGAACAGGGACAGCTCTGCTAACAGTCATAGGTTTCTCAGCTCCTCACTGCGGTGCGGTTTGGATGTGCAGGGCTGCCGCCCCCGCATTGTGGCTGAGCGCCTGTGCAGTACCTCGCTCAGGCTTCACCCTCCATCCCGCCGGGACATTTGGGAAGCCTCAGGCAGCCCCACGCGGGCACACTCGACAGTGGACAGAGGCTGGCACCTTCAGCCCGCATGCGGCCAATGTCAGGCACGTGCAGAGGCACCCATGGGCCCCCCCCCCCCCCCCCCCCGGGAGAAGGCGGAAGCTGCATCCTGGAGGCTCCCCCATTATAAGCCCAGCCCCTCCAAAGGCCTCCGGATGAACAAGAGGATGAAGCGGGAGGGGGGAAGGGGGGGAGAGGGGGAAGTGGGGGAGAGGGAAGGGAGGGAAGTGAGGGAAGGAAGGGGAAGAGGGGAGGGAGGCAAAGAAAGGGAAGGAAGGAAAGGGAGGAAAAGAAAAGAGCAGAGAGGGGAGAGAGAGGGAGGGTGAGTAGAAGAGGAGGGGTGAGGAGGAGAGGGGCTGGTCCCCTCTTGGAGGATGATGGGGAAAGGAGGGGTGAGGAGGAGGAGTAGAGGGGCTGGTCCACTCTTGGAAGGTAATGGGGGTTGACGAGTGGGCCCCAGCAATGAGTGAATCCAGGGCCCCTGCTCAGCTACTGGCTTCCTGCTGAGGGCGCTCGGGGAGCCCCACAGTCCCACTCGACGCTCCAGGGCAGTGGCTGCTGGTCTTCCCCAACAGAGTCTTGCAGTCTGGGCTGAGACCCCCCACGCTCCACCACCCTCGTGTGGGACAACTCAGGAACGTGGTAGTCACTGCACAACCACTCAGCCACTGCCTGTACCTCCACTCTGTGCTGGGCAACAGAAAGATCTCAAGCCCCAAGAGGCTAAAAGGAGGAACAGTGGCCGCTGGGAGTCCCAGAGGAGGGACCTCGGGCTCTGCTGCGGGGGAGGGAGGGAGGGACTTCCTGGGGAGGGGCCATTGCTCCTGGGCCTTGAGGAATGTGTAGGAGTTCTCTGGCCAACTTTCTACTCGTGGCCCCAGTTTCTCCATTTCTCCCCTCTCCAGGAAGATCCTGAGAGAAAACCTAAGTCTCAAGGACTTCCTTGAGGGAAGGAGAAACTTTATGGTTGGAAGGCAAGTGTCGCCCAGAGCCCAGCCCCTCTCAGGGACCCCCAGATGGGAGCTGGGAGCCTCGTGTCAGCCCTGCTGTCTTCATTCAAGACTTTTCTGGCTAAACCCTTCCCCACAGCCCAGCCATGATCAAGACCATCTTACAGTTGGGGAAACTGAGGCTAACATGGTCCAACACCAGGCAGGGCCCAAGAGGGCAGCAGGGCAGACCACCCTCTCGGGCACCCAGTGGTCGGCTGCCCCCAGCAACTTTTAGAAAGGCAGGAAGTGGGACAGAGCTGATGTGTGGGGGCCAAATCCCAGGGGGGTCTGCAGGAAATGCCTTCATCCGGAACTTGAGGGTCTCCCCCAGTCCAGCCCCCTTTTCCCCCCAAGGAGACACAGCCTACAGCCCCCGCCCTTTCCTGGGTTGGGGCAGGGAAGGCTGCCCTCTGCTGGACACAGCGGGAACATCAGGGATGACTGAGCGAAGGGGCAGCCACGCTGCCGGGACCCCGCACCCGGAGATTTCCTGATCCCACCTGCCCAGAAAATAAAATGACCGGCTTGTTGGTGCTGGGGGCGGTGGGGCAGGCCCAGGACGGTGCCCTGGGGCGGGAGGCTGGACGCTACGGTAAAGCCACCATGACTGCGTTTGCTGGGCGCCCTGTGCATGGGCTCAGATGTGGGCGTGGGGTCTCCCTATCTTCTAGTTGATCTTTTATATCCTCCCAGGGTCTCGGGGACCTCCCAGGAACCAGCCCCAGGTCATCCTCATCCTTAGATTCCAAAAAGACTGATAACCGTTGGGGAGAAAGGATGGGTGGGATACCTGGAGTTCTCAGATCAGAGCCTCTCGGGGGTGACTGCTCCTGGAACCAGGGCCTCAGTCCCCAGGGTCCTGGAGGAGGTGCAGGGCTGGCTGCAGGGAGTGGACATCCTGTCAGGACCCAAACCCTCACTCAGTGGGAGCCCTGAACAGAGCGGGTGAACTGTTGTAAAAAGAAGAAGAGATGTGGCAGGGGTGACAGGGATAGTTGCGGGATTGGACAAGGGGTGTCTGGGTAGCCACACAGGGAAGGAGATATCTAAGCAGAGACTAGAAGGAGCTGAGGGGGGCAGGAAGGGACCTGGGGAAGAGCAACCAGGCAGAGAACCATCGTGCAGAGGCCCCAGGCTGGACCCTGCCAGGGAGGCGGAGCTGAGTGAGTGAGGCCAGGGCAGGAGGCAGGACAGAGAGGCGGTGGTGGTGGGTGGGGAGAGGGAAGGGCCTGGAAAAGCTCAGGAGCCCAGGGAGGACTGGCCTGCACCGGGACGTGCCTGAAGGGGGCGCACTGTCTTTACAAAGGAAGGGACTGAGGCCTCCAAGGGAACGGGACTCGCCTGGGGTCCCTGAGCAAGCCTGACAGCCTGGCCCTGCCCCACTCCTCCTCCAGCTTGGTGGCCGAGGTCTGTGTTGGGGACCACTCTCTATCCCCCCGACCGCAGGTCGGCAGCCACTGGTGATGGAACCCGGGGCTGAGTATCCAGTGCTGGCCACGCACTAGGAGAATCCCAGGATGGGGTTCAGCTGTGTTGATAAGGATAATGAAGGAAATCAGGGGGAGGTGAAGAAAACAGGAGGGGGTGAGTAAAAAAAAGGTAATGGAGGAGGTGTGGGGAGGTGGAAGGTGGAGGTGATGGGGGTGGAAGGTGGAGGTGATGGAAGAGGAGGTGGTGGAGGTGGTGGGAGTGGAGGTGATGGAGGTGGTAGAGGTGGAAGTGATAGAGGTAGGGTGATGGGGGCAGAGGTGGTGGAGGCGGAGGTGATAGAGGTAGAGGTGATGGGGCTGGTGGAGGTTAAGGTGATGGAGGTGGAGGTGGAGGTGATGATGGAAGTGATGGAGGTGGAGGTGGTGGAGATGGAGGTGGAGGAGGTGGTGGAGGTGAGGGTGGTGGAAGTGGAGGGGGTGGAGGTGGTGGAGGTGGGGATGGTGGAGGTGGAGGAGGTGGAGGTGGTGGGAGGTGAGAGTGGTGGAGGTGGAGGCAAGGGTGGAGGAGGTGATGGTGGAGGGGGTGGAGGTGATGGTGGAGGAGATGGAGTTGGTGGAGGTGGAGGTGGAGGTGGTGGAGGTGTTGCAGGTGGAGGTGGAGGTAATGGAGGTAGAAGTGGAGTTGATGGAGGTGGAGGAGGTGGAGATAGAAGTGCTGGAGGTGAAGATAATGGAGGTGAAGGTGGTGGAGGTGATGGTGGAGGTGGAGGTGGCGGAGTAGGTGGAGGTGGTGGAGGTGATGGAGGTAGAGGTGATGGAGGTGGAGGTAATGGAAGTGGAAGTGTAGGTGGAGGTGATGGTGAAGGTGGTGGAAGTGGTGGAAGTGCTGGAGGTGGAGGAGGAGGTGCTAGAGATGGAGGTAGTAGAAGTGGAGGTGGACGTGATAGAGGAGGAGGTGCTGGAGGTGGAGGTAATGGAGGTGGAGGTAGAGGTGATGGAGGAGGAGGTGGAGGTGATGGAGGTGGAGGTAATGGAGGTAGAGGTAGAGGTGATAGAGGTGGAGGTGGAGGTGCTGGAGGTGGAGGTAATGGAGGTGGAGGTAGAGGTGATGGAGGAGGAGGTGGAGGTGCTGGAGGTGGAGGTAATGGAGGTGGAGGTGGAGGTGGAGGTAATGGAGGTGGAGGTGATGGAGGAGGAAGTGCTGGAGGTGGAGGTAATGGAGGTTGAGGTGGAGGTGATGGAGGAGGAGGTGCTGGAGGTGGAGGTAATGGAGGTGGAGGTGGAGGTGATGGAGGTGGAGGTGGAGGTGATGGAGGTGGAGGTGATGGAGGAGGAGGTGCTGGAGGTGGAGGTAATGGAGGTGGAGGTGGAGGTGATGGAGGTGGTGGTGGAGGTTGTAGAGGTGGAGGGGGTGGAAGAAGAGGTACTGGAGGAGGAGGTGCTGGAGGTGGAGGTGATGGAGGTGGAGGTGATGGAGGTGGAGGTGATGGAGGTGGAGGTGGAGGTGATGGAGGTGGAGGTGGAGGTGATGGAGGAGGAGGTGCTGGAGGTGGAGGTGATGGAGGTGGAGGTGATGGAGGTGGAGGTGGAGGTGATGGAGGAGGAGGTGATGGAGGTGGAGGTGATGGAGGTGGAGGTGGAGGTGATGGAGGAGGAGGTGATGGAGGTGGAGGTGATGGAGGTTGGAGGTGGAGGGATGGAGGAGGAGGTGTGCTGGAGGTGGAGGTGGAGGTGGAGGTGATGGAGGAGGAGGGCTGGAGGTGAGGTGATGGAGGTGGAGGTGATGGAGGGGAGGTGGAGGGATGGGAGGAGTGATGGAGGGGAGGTGGTGATGGAGGTGGAGGTGGAGGTGATGGAGGAGGAGGTGCTGGAGGAGGAGGTGATGGAGGTGGAGGTGGAGGTGGTGGAAGAAGAGGTGATGGACGAGGAGGTGCTGGAGGTGGAGGTGATGGAGGTGGAGGTTGTGGAGGTAAAGGTGATGGAGGTGGAGGTGGTGGAAGAAGAGGTGATGGACGAGGAGGTGCTGGAGGAGGAGGTGCTGGAGGTGGAGGTGATGGAGGTGGAGGTGGTGGAAGAAGAGGTGGGGAGGTAGAGGTGATGGAGGAGGAGTTGGAGGTGCTGGAGGTGGAGGTGATGGAGGTGAAGGTTGTGGAGGTGGAGGTGGAGGTGATGGAGGTGGAGGTGCTGGAGGTGGAGGTGCTGGAGGTGGAGGTGATGGAGGTGGAGGTTGTGGAAGTGGAGGTGCTGGAGGTGGAGGTGATGGAGGTGGAGGTTGTGGAGGTGGAGGTTGTGGAGGTGGAGGTGGTGGAAGAAGAGGTGCTGGAGGTGGAGGTGATGGAGGTGAAGGTTGTGGAGGTGGAGGTGGAGGTGATGGAGGAGGTGCTAGAGGTAGAGGTGATGGAGGTGGAGGTGGTGGAAGAAGAGGTGATGGAGGAGGAGGTGGAGGTGCTGGAGATGGTGGTGGAGGTGGTGGAGGTGGCGGTGGTGGAAGAAGAGGTGATGGAGGAGGAGGTGGAGGTGCTGGAGATGGTGGTGGAGGTGGTGGAGGTGGCGGTGGTGGAAGAAGATGTGATGGAGGTAGAGGTGATGGAGGTGGAGGTGGAGGAGGTGGAAGAAGAGGTGATGGAGGAGGAAGTGGAGGTGCTGGAGATGGTGGTGGAGGAGGAGGTGATGGAGGTGGAGGTAATGGAGGTGGAGGAGGAGGTGCTGGAGGTGGAGGTGATGGAGGTGGAGGTGGAGGTGATGGAGGAGGAGGTGGAGGTGATGGAGGAGGAGGTGCTAGAGATGGAGGTAGTAGAAGTGGAGGTGGACGTGATAGAGGAGGAGGTGCTGGAGGTGGAGGTCGTGGAGGTGGAGGTGGAGGTGGTGGAAGAAGAGGTGCTGGAGGTAGAGGTGCTGGAGGTGGAGGTGCTGGAGGTGGAGGTGATGGAGGTGAAGGTTGTGGAGGTGGAGGTGGAGGTGCTGGAGGTGGAGGTGATGGAGGTGGAGGTTGTGGAGGTGGAGGTGGAGGTGCTGGAGGTGGAGGTGGAGGTGATGGAGGTGGAGGTGATGGAGGAGGAGGTGTGGAGGTGGAGGTAATGGAGGTGGAGGTGGAGGTGATGGAGGTGGAGGTGGAGGTGATGGAGGTGGAGGTGGAGGTGATGGAGGTGGAGGTGATGGAGGAGGAGGTGCTGGAGGTGGAGGTAATGGAGGTGGAGGTGGAGGTGATGGAGGTGGTGGTGGAGGTTGTAGAGGTGGAGGGGGTGGAAGAAGAGGTACTGGAGGAGGTGCTGGAGGTGGAGGTGATGGTGATGGAGGTGGAGGTGATGGAGGTGGAGGTTGTGGAGGTGGAGGTTGTGGAGGTGGAGGTGGAGGTGCTGGAGGTGGAGGTGGAGATGGTGGTGGAGGTGATGGAGGTGGAGGTGGTGGAAGAAGAGGTGATGGAGGTAGAGGTGATGGAGGTGGAGGTGATGGAGGTGGAGGTGATGGAGGTGATGGAGGTGGAGGTGATGGAGGTGGAGGTGATGGAGGTGAAGGTTGTGGAGGTGGAGGTGGAGGTGATGGAGGAGGTGCTAGAGGTAGAGGTGATGGCGGTAGAGGTGCTGGAGGTGGAGGTGATGGAGGTGGAGGTGATGGAGGTGGAGGTGGAGGAGGTGGAGGAAGAGGTGATGGAGGAGGAAGTGGAGGTGCTGGAGATGGTGGTGGAGGAGGAGGTGCTGGAGTTGGAGGTGATAGGGAGGGTGTGGTGGGATAGCACTGACATTGCTGGTGCAGGAGTGATGGTGGAGGAGAGGACGGAGGTGGAGGCCTCACTGGAGGCTGGTGGAGGTTGTGTGGCAGAGGTGGCAATGGCGGGCTCTGGCAGCATGAGGCTGGTGGTTGGTACCAGGGCCAAGTCCAGGGCTTCATTCTGGCTCCCCCGTCCCCACTCTGAGCCCCGTCAGTCCTTCTCTCCAAGCCTCGGTTTTCACTTCCACCCAAGGGGCCCAGAACCACCGCGGCCTCTGGGGTTGGCACAGGGGTGGCCTTTAGGGCTGGCGTGGGGGTGACCCTGATGTCGGCTGGGGTGCTGGCAGGGGTGAGGTGGCGATGGTGATGGGCAGGGGACGCACGGAGGGGGCTTCCAGGCGGCCCCCCTACTCCGACTCACACCTCTGTCGGCGGCCGTGGGGGATGGGAGCGATGACCAAGCTGCTCGCGGTAAACAGCTCCGACTGGATCGATCTGAGCTGTGAGGAGCTGTAATTAGATTGAACGCCGGGAAGAGGGGCAGCAGAGCCTCTTTTTGCTGCGATCGACAAAACGCGAAGTTTTTTCAGACTCTGCCTGGCCCGGCCCCTCCCCCAGCCTCTG
Organism: Trachypithecus francoisi; assembly: GCF_009764315.1. Taxonomy (NCBI): domain Eukaryota; kingdom Metazoa; phylum Chordata; class Mammalia; order Primates; family Cercopithecidae; genus Trachypithecus; species Trachypithecus francoisi. Next base: position 148,127,915 of record NW_022681470.1, on the reverse strand, counting down.
CCTCTGGGGTCCCCATTAGGCATCAGATTGGAGCCTGGGAGGTGGGGTGGGAAAGGGACTATCTGCATCCTACCTCCCTCCCCCATCTAGGCCAGTGGACTCTGGTTTCTGGGCTGCCCTTTTGGGACTGGCTGGGAAAGCTTGCGGGGTGGCTCACATTCTCTGAGTAAATAAGGAGAAAACTCCCTGCCTTACAGAATTATTGTAAGGATTGAGGCTGGGTACTGTGATTCATGCCTGTAGCCCCAGCACCTTGGGAAGCCGAGGCTAGAGGATTGCTTGAACCCAGGAGTTAGAGACCAGCCTGGACAACATAGTGAGACCACATTTCTACAAACAAACAAACAAAAAACTTATATATATGTTTTTGTTTTTGTTTTTGAGACAGAGTCTTGCTCTGTCACCCAGGCTGGAGTGCAGTGGCCTGATCTCGTCTCACTGCAAGCTCCTCTTCCCAGGTTCACACCATTCTCCTGCCTCAGCCTCCTGAGTAGGTAGGACTACAGGCACCCGCCACCATGCCCAGCTAATTTTTTGTATTTTTAGTAGAGACAGGGTTTCACCGTGTTAGCTAAGATGGTCTCGATCTCCTGACCTCATGATCCGTCCGCCTCGGCCTCCCAAAGTGCTGGGATTACAGGCATGAGGCACCGCGCCTGGCCTGTTTTTTTTGTTTGTTTGTTTGTTTTTTTAGACAGAGTTTTGCTCTTGTTGCCCAGGCTGGAGTGCAATGGCACAATCTCAGCTCACCACAACTTCCGCCTCCCAGGTTCAAGCAATTCTCCTGCCTCAGCCCTCCTAGTAGCTGGGATTACAGGCATGCACCACCATTCCTGACTGATTTTGTATTTTTAGTACAGACAAGGTTTCTCCATGTTGGTCAGGCTGGTCTCAAACTCCTGACCTCTGGTGATCCACCTGCCTTGGCCTACCAAAGTGCTGGGATTACAGGCATGAGCCACCGTGCCTGGCTGTTTTTTTTTTTTTTTTTTTTTAGCCAGATGTGGTGGTATGCACCCATGGTCCCACCTACTTGGGAGGCTAAGGCGGGAGGACTGCTTGAGCCCAGGAGTTCAAGGCTGCAGTGAGTTGTGATTGCACCACTGCACTCCAGCCTGGGCGACAGAGCAAGACCCTGTCTTAAAACAAAACAAGAATTATTGTTAAGAATTGAGTGACCACATACACGTAAAGCTCTTGACACAAAGATCTTGTGAACTTTCTGAGGAGCATTTGTATTTCTGTCCCTACTGTAAATGTAGGATGAATTTGTGAGTAAATTGCTAAGTAAATGAATAAATGAGTGAGTGAATGAATTAAACATTACAACAGGTGAACGAGAGGGCCTCCCTTGGAATTTCAAGGCCCCGGTTGAGTTTTGACTCAGCTTTCCCTTTGAAAGAATGGAGGACTGGGTCCTCTCCCGTAATCCTCACGGGGTGGCCGAGTGCCAAAGAAGTGAGAGGTCAATTCAGTTTTTTTGCATTTCCTTCCATGTTTCTTTATGCAGATAAAGTATAAACATAGGTTCTTGCCTCTCCTTTCACACATAAAAGGCTCCTTGGTACACTGTTCACCCTTCAGGTTTTCCTTTGCCATCTTTTTGGATTCATAGCCATACCCTCCCTCTCTGTCAGTCTCTCAGTATAATTACAAATACAGTCTGTTGCCTAAATTAGCATTTAGTAATTAACATTATTATGCTTTTGGCAAACATGGTCCACAGATGAGCCATGTAGAGTACTAGGACTGCATTTCCTTTCCTGTACAACTCTTTGATTTTCCAGGAGTTGATAGCTGCCAAACAAAAATTCTTCCCATGCTCCCCAACAAAATTTAAAACCAACTCAATGGGACTTTCCATACATATTAGGTCATCTCTGATCTGGGTGGAGCTCCCCTCCATACCCTGGGTCCTTTTGTCTAGCTGTCTTCCAGCGTCCTCCTCATCCTCATTTGGAGGACCCCTTTTCTCTTTCAGCTAGGTTAGATCACATTTCCTGAATCCTACACCATCCTTTTTTGATTTATCTCCTCGTTTGAATGGAACACATCCTCCAGTAGCTTTCTGAGAAAGGGTATATGGGAAGTCAAGTTTTGGAGTCCTCAAACGTCTGATTATATCTTTTTTTTTTTTTTTTTTTGAGACGGAGTCTCGCTCTGTTCCCCGGGCTGTAGTGCAGTGGCCTGATCTCAGCTCACTGCAAGCTCCGCCTCCTGGGTTTCCGCCATTCTCCTGCCTCAGCCTCCCGAGTAGCTGGGACTACAGGCGCCCGCCACCTCGCCCGGCTAGTTTTTTGTACTTTTTAGTAGAGACGGGGTTTCACCGTGTTAGCCAGGATGGTCTCGATCTCCTGACTTTGTGATCCGCCCGTCTCGGCCTCCAAAGTGCTGGGATTACAGGCTTGAGCCACCGCGCCTGGCCTTTTTTTTTTTTTTTTTTTTTTTTTGAGACTGAGTTTCACTCTGTTGCCCAGGCTGGAGTGCAGTGGCACAATCTCGGCTTACTGCAACCTCCACCTCCCGGGTTCAAGCAATTCTCCTGTCTTAGCCTCCCGAGTAGCTGGGATTACAGGCATGCACTACCACACCCAGATAATGTTGTATTTTTAGTAGAGATGGGGTTTTTCCATGTTGGTCAGGCTGGTCTCAAACTCCTAACCTCAGGTGATCTGCCTGCCTCGGCCTCCCAAAATGCTGGGATTACAGGCGTGAGCCACCGAGCCTGGCCCTGATTATATCTTTATTGCACCTTCATGCTTGATGTTTTGATATTTAGCAATTCTAGCTGAATTAACTTTTCCTTGAGGCCAGGCATGGTGGCTCACACCTGTAATCCCAGCACTTTGGGAGGCTGATGTAGGCGGATCACAAGGTCAGGAGATTGAGACCATGGTGAAACCCTGTCTCTACTAAAAATACAAAAAAAAACTAGCCGGGCGAGGTGGCGGGCGCCTGTAGTCCCAGCTACTCAGGAGGCTGAGGCAGGAGAATGGTATGAACCCGGGAGGCAGAGCTTGCAGTCAGCCGAGATTGTGCTACTGCACTCCAGCCTGGGCGACAGAGCAAGACTCTGTCTCAAAAACAAACAAACAAACAGAAAAAAACTTTTCCTTGGAACTTTGAAAGCCTTGCTCTATTGTCTGCTAGTTTTTCAAACCCAAAGCTGCTTGGATTCTTGAACCTTTGTATGACATCTGGCTTTCCACTGGACGCTTTTTAGGATTTTCTCTTTATTCTTGGTGCTCTGAAATTTCACAATGAGCCTTCAGTGTCTTTTTCATTCATTGAGCTGAGGACTTGATGTCTCACCCCCATTTTTTTAGAGCTGGGGTCTCGCTCTGTTGTCCAGGCTGGAGTGCAGTGTCACGATCATACCTCACTGCAGCCTTGACCTCCTGGGCTCAAATGATCCTCCTACCTCAGCATCCTGAATAACTGGGTCCACAGGTGTGAGCCATCATGCCTGGCTAATTTTAAATTTTTTGTAGCAATGGGGTCTTGCTCTATTGTCCAAGCTGCTCTCAACCTCTTGGGCTCAAGTGATCCTCCCACCTCAGCCTCCCAAAAGTGCTGGGATTAGAGGCATGAGCCATTTTGTCCAGCCTATTTATTTATTTATTTTTGAGATGGAGTCTTGCTCTGTTGCCCAGGCTGGAGTGCAGTGGTGTGATCTCAGTTCACACCTCTGCTTACTGGGTTCAAGCGACTCTCCTGCCTCAGCCTCCCCAGTAGCTGGGATTATAGGTGCCTGCCACCACACCCAGCTATTTTTTTTAAATTTTTTGTAGAGATGGGGTTTCATCATGTTGGTCAGGCTGGTCTCCAACTCCTGACCTCAAGTGATCCACCTACCTCAGCCTCCCAAAGTGCTGGGGTTACAGGAAGGTACCACCATGCCCGGTGGGCCTATTTATTTTTAAAAATTATTTATGTATTTTAAGAGAGAGTCTTACTCTGTCACCCAGGCTGAAGTGCCGTGGTGAGATCATGCTCACTACAGCCTTGAATCCCCAGTCTCAAGTGATCCTCCTGCCTCAGCCTCCCAAAATGCTGAGATTACAGGCATGAGCCACTGCACCTGACCACCTTTAAACTGGAAACTCATCTTTCAACCTTAGATTTTTCTTCATTATTTGATCATCTCTTCCTCTGTTTTTGAACTGTCTCTTGATCAGGTGACAACCCTGCTTCATCTTAATTCATCCTCTAACATTTTATTCTCTTTCATTTCCCATCTTTGCAGCTGCCTGTGTTCCATTTTCTGGGATATCTGCTTTACTTTTTTTTTTTTTTTGAGACGGAGTCTCTCTCTGTCGCCAGGCTGGAGTGCAGTGGCATGATCTTGGCTCACTGCAAGCTCTGCCTCCTGGGTTCAAGCGATTCTCCTGCCTCAGCCTCCCGAGTAGCTAAGACTGCAGGCGCCCGCCACCATACCCGGCTAACTTTTGAATTTTTAGTAAAGATGGGGTTTCACCATGTTGGCCAGGCTAGACTCTTGACCTCGTGATCCGCCCGCCTCGGCCTCCCAAAGTGCTGGGATTACAGGCGTCAGCCACCGTGCCCGGCCAATATCTGCTTAACTTTATCTTCCAGTCCTTACATGGAATTGTTTTACTCTGGCTATTACATATTCACATTTTAAGAGCATTTCCTCACTCTCTAATGGTCACTTTTACTTAACAGCATCCTGTACTTGTTTCATGGATATATTTTTCTCTTACCCCTCTGGGAATATTAATTATATCTTTGCCTGCCTTGTCAGTCCCTTCTGAGTTTATTCCTCCCCCACCAAACCATTTTTCTCCATTGTTCTCCCCCCTCCTCCCTCCCTCACTCTCTGTCTCTCCCTCTCTTTTTCATGTTAAGACACTTTTCTAAAATGTGCAGTAACCCACAGGCATCACTTGCATTTAATCGTAAAACCTGAAATCGCAGTTAGAAGCCCCACACGTTCCAGGTCAGAGGGAGTGAAGTGTGTGTCAGCTCACACCCTAGATGGGCGAACCTGTTGTCCCCGAGACATGAGTCACATCAGAGGGAACATTCATTTATTTCTGTGGATGTGTATGGACATTGATCTAGCATGTCATGTTCCAGGCTGTTCTGCAACCAAAAGAAAAGCTCTCTGTGCCATCCCAGTAGGCCACCAGGGCTGGCACAGAGAAGAGACTGGGAGCAGAGACCCACTAGTACAACCTGCACCACCGGCTGCTTCTGGGGGTCACAGGGTAGCTGGGACTCTGGGATTCTGACGAGGGCAGGACAGCCTCTCCAGCACCACAGTCCCAGACTGGATGCAGGAGAGAAATTGAGATTCTGAGGGAGTTTCAAGCTGATGCCACAGATGAGACCATCTGACTTGTGGCCCAGCTCCTGGGTGGGGAAGCCTGTGTTTTGTTTTTGGGAAGCCTCCACTTTGCTGCTGGAGCAGGAAGAGCAGGACTCGGTTTCAGCCCTGGTCCACCACCCTGAGTCTTTGCTTTACTCCCTTTGCAAGTGTCTGGTCTGCAGGCGGTGGGGCAGCCTCCTTCAGCCCTCTCCCTAATCTGTGCGGGCTGGCCAAGAGGAAGGGTGACCTGCTTATCTGGAAGAGGAAGAGGTGGTCCCTACACTCCTCCCCTCCTCCTCCTAAGTCTTCTTCCTTAGATGTTCTGCGCTGCAGAGGGTCCACTGGGTGCTCGAGGGAGGCCAAGTCCGGGTGGTCTCAGCCTGTGGATAGGGGCAGGGGCAGGAGGCAGGGACTCAGTGTCAGAATTGGGCTGTGAACTCACAGGGTCCCTGAGGGTATCAGGCCTTACAGGAGTGTCCCTGCTGCTCATTCGTAGAGCTTGGTTGTCAGAGCCAGTTGCCGTGGCACATGCCTGTAATCCTAGTGCTTTGGGAGGCTGAGGCCAGAGGATCACTTGAGGCCAGGAGTTCGAGACCAGCCTGGGCAACATAGCAAGACTTCCCCTCCCCAAAAAAAAGAAAAGAAAGAAAAGAAAGACCCTGGTTGGCCCATCATTTCTGGGGAAGGTTGCTGGGTTTTGTGATGCACCCCAGGACCTGGTAATTAACCAGTTATTTCACCCAAGTCTACACTGAGCCAAAAACTCACATGTGCAGTTTCCATGTCATTTCCCCAGCACCCCCAGGTTGGGGCTGCAGAAAGGAGAGGAGAAAGTTAACAACACCAATTTCTGTGGTCCTTTAGGTCAGGAGCGTTTGAGGGGAGGATGGGGTTTTGGGGGATATGAGGCTTGGGGGTTGCCTGAGTGGGCTCCATGGAGAAGGGGGCTGGCTGGAGGGAGTTGTGCCCGTGCCTGCAGAGGGGCGCTCACACTGTGTCCCCTTCTTTGTCCTCCCTCCACCCCCACCCCATCTGCTTTTCCTGCCTGTCCTCGCCTTGGATTCTGTGTCCACCGCCCTCTGGCTGCATCCTGGACTTTCCTGGTGTCTCCCTGTTGACCTTGCTGTTTCCCTATCTCTGTCTCTGTGCGTCCCTGTGTTCCCCGCTGTCTCCCCCTCCGCCTCTCCCTGCATTCCTTTTCCTCCTGCGCTCTCCCTGGGTCCTTATATGCACCCGCCTTTCCCCAACGTGTCCCTTCTCCCCTCCTCCTCCATCCTCCCGGCGGCGTGCGCCGCCTGCCTCTCCCCGGCCGGCCACACGGTGGCGCTGTGTCCCGCTCGCCCGCCCGCTCGCTGCTCGCCCGCAGCCTGCAAGCGCAAGGAGCAGGAGCAGCAGAAGGAGCGCGCACTGCAACCCAAGAAACAGCGCCTGGTGTTCACCGACCTGCAGCGGCGCACGCTAATCGCCATCTTCAAGGAGAATAAGCGGCCGTCCAAGGAGATGCAGGTCACCATCTCGCAGCAGCTCGGCTTGGAGCTCAACACCGTCAGCAACTTCTTCATGAACGCGCGGCGCCGCTGCATGAACCGCTGGGCTGAGGAGCCCAGCACGGCCCCCGGAGGCCCCGCTGGTGCCACGGCCACTTTCTCCAAGGCCTAAGGCGCCCCGGCCCCGCGCCCTCCCTGCCTCCACGGCCTGGGCGCTGTGCCCCCACGTCTCCTCCCCTCATCCTGCCGGCCCGGAGACCCGCCCCCAGGGGGCACCTGGAGGGGGTGCTGTCCGGGCCCCCCACACCCGGGGAGGGGGAAGCAGCACACCCCCCAGCCCAAGTGCACAAAAAGGGCCCCCCTCCTCCCTCCATGCCCACTCCCTCCAGGCCAAAGGAAGCCCTCCACCCCCACAGAGGAGAGGGGGTGACAGAAAGGGGTTCCCCAGCCCCCTCTCCATTCAGGACGCCCAGAGGGCCTCGAGAAAAACCAGGGCTCACTGTGTTGTCCCCTAAAGCGGGTCAAGAAGCACATACTAGAAATATAAACCGGGTATTTAAAAAAGGAATTTTAAAGAATAACCCCTCCTCCGCCAGATCCCCTGCCCCCCGCCCCCAGGGAGGTAGAAGAAACCTTCCTTCCTCCCCCCCGCCCTGGCCCCCCACTCCAGAGACCTCAGCCCCTTCCAAAGTCGCCAAAAACCCACACCAGGCCGGATCCTTACGGTCCCCCACCCTCCCCAAAACCAACCCCACCCGCTGGCAGGACGGCCCCTGCGGCCGAGAACTGAGCTGCCCCTCCCAGCGGCCAGGATTCCTCGTGCCAAGAATCGCCTGCCTTAAAGGCTGGGGAGGGGCCTGCGGCGGGCGCCCAGCACCCACGGGCGAGCACCCTTCCCACTCCATCCCAGGCCGCAGGGGACGGGGGGCTCCCACATGCGGTAAACTCCAGACGCCCCCGCCCCGCCATCTCTGTTGAGTTCACTTTACCTTTAGGCACCTTCGTGGAGCGCAGGGAAGGCTGCAGCCCCGGACACGGGAGACCGCGCCCAGGCTCCCCGGAGAAGGGGACCCCGACGGAGAAGGCGCCGCTGGGGCCGCCCGGAGAAGCCCCTCTGCACGGGGCCGTGGAGCCGCTTCCTGCGTGGAACCTTCTGGAATTGACCGCCCCCCTTTCCTCCCGCTTCGGGGGCTGAACTGGACTTGCAGGGGGCAGCGGGGTTGAACCTGGTGTTGGTCTCCACTCTCGCCAAAGAGAGAAGAAGCTGAAGAAGGTGGAATCTGCTTGCTCCAGTTTTTGCCAAAAAAATTTACAAGTGGGAAGGGTCGGAAATTAAGATGAGCGCCCCCCTCCCACCCCGCGCCCTCCCCCGCTCCTCTAATCTGGTCTGGGTGACCTCCGAGACTGGCCGGCCGCGGGATCCCAGGAGCCCGCCTCCTCCGGGGGTTCAAGATCCAACGCCAGAAGGAACCCCCTCCTTGAAATCCCTCCACCCATCGGCTGCCTCCCAGGGAGGAAGCGGCCCGCCCACCCCCCTTGAAAATGCAAAAGACATTTCTAGTGAAATGCCCCTCCCCTCCCCCAGGTAAAGGCTACCTCACTCAAGCTCATGTCTGTGATTGGAAAATCACGCCTGATACCAAAGATTTCTCCCAAGGATTTGTGCTGGATGACAGGATTCCCTGGCCTGGGATCCGGCTCGGGGCCCCACCTGCCGGGTGCCACCCCTTCCCCAACGCGAGAGCGAGAAAGAGAGAGAGAAAGTGAGAGAGAGAGACAGAAAGGGAGAGAGAGAACGAGAGACCGGGAGAGGGAGGGAGAGGATGGTGAGGTCGATGAGTGCCTTCTTCTTGAACCAAAGACGTGTATGGAGTGTTCTCTTGTCCTTATCGACTCGCTCTGCTCCCAGCTTTCCAAGCGACCGGATCTGAGTGATGCTTCTAGAACATTTGGGTGTTGGGGGGTTCCTAATAGTAGAAATGGTTCCCGTTCCTGCTCAGCACCCCACCTGTCTCCCCTGACACAGACACACATGCAGACAACACGCAGACACACACATGCAGGCACTCACAGACACTTGCACACACATACATGTGCACACACATGTAGAGCATGCATGCAGACACACACGCAGGCACACACACACATGAAGAGATGTATGCAGACACGCAGGCACCGCATACAGACACAGACATGCAGATACACATGCACACACACGCAGAGACACACACATGCACACACTGGCTCCTGTTCTTCTGTGGTGTCACTGGGTGCCAGCAGCTCAGTATCTCCCACCTCCCACTAAAACCTGGGCCTCAGTTTCTCTCCTGTCCCCACCCCTAAGTTCCTGATGGATGAACCTAGAGTTGTCCTGTCCACTCCAGGCCGTACTGACATAGCCTATGGGCCCAGCAGGTCCGGGGCCCACGTTTTAATTTCTTTTAAAAAAGCTTTAGGTCAGTGGCTGGGCACGGTTGGCTCACACCTGTAATCCCAGCACTTTGGGAGGCCGAGGCCGACGGATCATGAGGTTGGGAGATTGAGACCATCCTAGCTAACACGGTGAAACCCCATCTCTACTAAAAATACAAAAAAAAATTAGCTGGGTGTGGTGGCGGGCACCTGTAGTCCCAGCTACTGGGGAGGCTGAGAGGCAGGAGAATGGTGTGAACCCGGGAGGTAGAGCTTGCAGTAGCCGAGATTGCACCACTGGGTGACAGAGCAAGACTCTGGCTCAAAAAAAAAAAAAAAAAAAGATTTAGGTCCAAGAAGGTGCGGACCTATTCAACATACCATATTATTTGTTTTTATACCAAGGTAGCCTATAGATATACGTTTTAAATTTCTCTTTTAGAAACAGGATTTTGCTCTGTCACCTAGGCTGGAGTGCAGTGGTGCAGTTGTAGCTCACTGCAGCCTTGACTACCTAGGCTCAAGTGATCCTCCCGCCTCACCCTCCCAGTAGCTGGGGCCACAAGCATGCACCATGCCCAGCTAAATTTTTTAAGGGATTTCTTGTAGAGATGGGGGTCTCGCTATGTTGCCCAGGCTGGTCTTGAACTCCTGGCCCCAAGGGGTCCTCCTACCTCAGCCTCCAAAAGTGCTAGGATTACAGGTAGGTAGACATTTAGTGGAGGAAGGGGCTCTCAAAGGCAATAAAATGCTTCTGATCCAAGAGAATCACGCTGCAGCCCTGGCCCAGTGAGCTTCTCAGAAAATCGATGCCTGGGCCTCAGGCACTGGCCAGAGCATGGGCCTGGCAGGGGGTGGGTCTCCTAGATGCCCTCTGCTTGGCCTTCAGGGCCCCAAGGGTCAGACACTAGGGGGCCTCCAGTTTTGTTCCCTGCTGGAAATGTAGGACTTGACTTGGGATCGTTCTCGTTGTGGAACGTTTTAGCTATGCTGAACTGTGGTCAGATCGGGTCAAGCCTCTTGGTCACAGAAGTGGCCCAGGAGCACTTTGGGAGGCCGAGACAGAAGGATCGCTTGAGGCCAGGAGTTTGAGACCAGCCTGGGCAACACAGCAAGACCCCACCTCTACAAAAAATATAAAGTGGCCCAGGACTCCTGGGTCCTTTTCAGATATCTTCATCTCTCTCTCACATACACACACACACACACACACACACACACACACACAACCTGTTCCCGGCCCCATCCCAAACTTGGCCAGACCCCCACAGAAAGCTCTATCCCCGCCCCGCCCCCCAGCCCCTCGGGCCCTCTCCTGCCTCCCCCCCATGCCCACTTGGCTGTCACATACCAAAGAGCATCCATTCTCCATGCAGGGAACAACACCTCCAGCACAATTCCTTCGAGCCTTTGACAATTTTCTCTGAAATACCTCAAAATATTTAATGTATAGTTTATGTGATTTAAAAAAAAAAATCCTTAGCTAGTTTTTGGAATACGTGACTTGAAGCTTTATACCGTTAAATTATAATTTTGCAGACGATGGCATGTCGTTTGTTGACGAGTTCCGTGGGAGACGCATTGAATGTCAGGGCTGGAGACCAGAGGGAAAGTCAGAGGGAGCGTGATCGCGAGAGAGACTGCGGCAGGAAGGACCAGTGGCGTTTACAGATTCTTATTTAAACGAGTCCTTTAGGAAAGAGAGGGGGAGAGAGAGAGAGAGCGAGAGAATGAGAATGAGAGAGAGGGAGAGGAGAGAGAGAGAGGCAGAGGTATATCTTTCTGTTCTCTGGCTTGTTCTGTTTCTTGTTTTCTGGAGTCATGTCTTATAAGAGTATTTATTATTCTCTGTGTTCTGTGTTCAAATGTAATTTAAGAAAAAAAAGGAAGAAAAATGCAAAAAAAAAAAGAAAATGGAATTTGAGTTGGTGCATGACTAATGTACTCTTTCTTGACGCTAATTGTAATGAAGTGGTCGGGGTGGGGGGTGGGGGGCGGGGGGCGTGGCCGGTTCCGTGTGGCTTCTGTGTGTCTGGTGCCCGATCGTGCTGTTCGGCGCTTTTTCGTTACTGTTTCTTTCCTCCTTTCTAAGGAACTGTGTCCAGCCGGGACAGGTGGACGGGCCTCCAGGTAGAGGGGGCGGGAGCAGAGCCTCAGTGCCCAGGTCTCTCCCGCCTCCCAGCTCCGAGATGCCACTGCCTGCCCCAGCCAGGTGGGAACCACCGAGCCCCCCCGGCCATTCCTGGTTCTTGGGGGCGCTCTGGTGTCCTCGACGGCTTAGAACACCCCAACCCCGCATCACCTGGTTGGTTTCACTTTAGCATGAACTCCCAAGTGTCTTGTTCAGAGGAGAGAGACAATCAGCCTATTCTTGTCTTGTCGCCCAGGGTGGTGGGGGACGGGGGTACGCCCCAACTTCCTGAGATCTGAAGGACCCTCCTGAGGCCCCCAACAGCAGGCACCAGCACCGCCCCCTCCGCCACCTCCACCCAGACAGCCTCAGCCTCCCCTCCCTGGGCTGAACATGAGTCTGCCGTTCTGTCCTGTCTGGGAGGCAGGGGGTGTACGCCTGCAGAGACCCCTCCCTCCCAGCCCACTTTGGGAGCCTAGAGAACAGAGGACCCCCAAAATCATCAAAGGGGGCTCTGGGACAATGTCCTCTGCCTCTGACTCCTCTTGTGCCATGAGGCCATGTCCCTGAGCCATCCCCAAATAGCCCCTGGAGGTGGAAGGGGCACAGATGTGCTGGCCTGGGAACCGAGGCTGGAGGAGAGAGCAGCAGGGGAGAGATGAGTGGGGCGGCTTTCGGGGACAGGCCCCAGTAGGGGAGGTGGGAAAGCTAAAGGGGGTGCTTCTCACCCCATAAAGCAGAAAGCCCGGGTCTGGAGTGCTGGGCCTGGGGCTGAGGGCTCAGCCGACCTGAAATCTGAAATGATGCCAGTGCTGGGATGCTCCTTGCACCAGTCGCAGCTTGGGCCATTTCACATTCTCTGCCCCAAGTGGTTTAAGCAAAATCAGGCCAAGAGAATCCTGGGGCTCCTCCTCGTGGCCCTGTCGGACCCCTGCAGGGGCTGGTTTCGGTAGAATGAGCTCAGCTGCGGGTGAGGGAAGAGCCAACAGGCCCTGCGGCCTTGAGTGTTTTAAACAGACTGGAACTGAGGGCTGCTTTCAGGGGAGCCATCACGTGGACCCTCCAAAGTTCCCCTCCCCTCCAGTGACAGGGGAGAGAAGCCCTTTTCCACCTTCACCCTCGGGCGACAGGCTTAAAAGTTAAAAAAAAAAAAAAAAAAGTCTCGTCATTGTTAACCATTGCTGTGCTGGGTTTGTTGATTTGTTTTTCTTCAATAAATTATTTTCTAGTCGCTCATCTGGGTGTGTGTGTTGGCCGACCGGTCAGGCACAGATGCGGGCACAGATGCGGGCACAGATGCGGGCACAGATGCGGGGCGGGAATGGAACTCACCCACCTCAAGGCTGGGGTGGGAGGACGGGAGTGCAGGGAAGAGGGACTTTGATTCCACCCAGCTCGCCCCTCTCTGCTCGAGTCCCATCTTCTTCCTGGGCCAGCAGCCTGCTCTGAGCCTCCACCACCCACACAACTCCACCGCCCACAGGGAATGGTTAAGAAACAGAAAGAAAAGCTTGGCGCCTTTGAAAGAAAAGCTTGGTGCCTTTGAGTCAACCAAGCCCCAGGATGCAGACCTTGTCAGGACCTGCTTCTGTGACATCACTGCTCACTGCTTTCTGGAGTCTACAGTGAACGGAGACCCCAGTGAATGAAGGTGTCTTTGAAGGGGAGAAACCAGGGCTTCCCGACAGAGGAAGAAGCTAGATGGTACCAGAACTGGAATTTATAAACCTTCCTGGGAGGGGCCAGCTGTCAGGCAGTGGGGGAGCCACAGATTTTAATAAACTACTTTTGCGAGCAATGAAGCTTGACCCACATTATCTTACCCCAGTATGAAGAAGAAAAGTTTTCCCTGCAGATACCCGGCTAGAGCACTAGAGGTCAGTGCTCTGACTTTAAAAACCAGGAAGGAATACTCCATCACAAAAAAACTGTAGGGAAAGAGTGAGCCTGAATTAGCGCTGGGGTCAGATGGACCCTGGTTTATTAGAAAAAGAAAAGCATGTGGAGCCCTTGTCTTTAGAGGGAGGCCCCCTGCATGCTGGTTGACTTGCAGCAGAACTGGCTGGCGCTTCTTCCTCCCCAGGAAGGACATCTTCCTGAGATGCCAGTGTGACTCCTTTGGGCTCCAAGATGCCTCTTCATCACATGGGTCTAGGGATTCAGATGCTATGTCACTGCTGACCCCTGGTCTCCTCCGCAGAGGGCAATGACTGCTCCTCTGGGGGCAAGGATGGCTGCTCCTCCCCAGGCACCAGCAGCCACTCCATGGATGATGAGGACTGTTTCTCCGCGGGCCAGGGCTCCACCTCCATAGGCTGCTCGCTCGTGGACGTGGACGATTCCTCCAGACTTGGTGGCAGAGTCTCCACCTGAGATTTGTGGGTCTTGTCTGGAAGTGGCACCGTCCCCTCCTTGGGGGTGAGGGGCTCCTTTTGCCAGCTCTTCCATAATGGTGTGGAGGGCTTCAAAAATGCTGACTTCTCTGAGGAGTCTGGCTGGCTCTCCAATGTCAGCTGGCCTGAAAGCAATGACTGGCTCCCCAGAGGTTGCGGCTGGCTCTCAGAAGATGACAGCTGGCTTTCTCTGTGCAACGGTGGTTTCTCCTGGTGAGAATATGACCTCTCCTTGGTCAACAGCAACTTCTCAGGAGAAGGTGCCCTCTGCTTGGGTGACAGTGGCCTCTCCTGTACCCTTGGCACTTGCTCCTGGAAAGACCCAGATAGCCTGTTGGTGCTGGTAAGCACATATCTGGGGAGGGCAAGTTGGTTTCCTGAATGAAGAGCGGATTGTCTATCCATAGAAAATGATGAGCTAGTTGTAGGGAGGTGCCGTACTTCCAGGGAGGACACCTGCTCCTGTGACTGGCACTTCTTCTTCCCCAGGAAGGACATCTTCCTGAGATGCCAGTGTGACTCCTTTGAGCTTCAAGATGCCACTTCATCAGACGGGTCTATGGATTCAGATGCTATGTCACTGTTGACCCCTGGTCCCCTCCGCAGAATTGTACCCTGAGTGATGAGGTCTGCGTAGCCCTCACGGTGGGAGAAGGCATAGCTGGAACGCCGGGCACGAGACTCGCGGTATAAATGAGGCAAGGGCTCCGCGGCAAAAACATCCCCGCTCGGACCCTCCTCCACCTTCTCCTCCTGAAAAGCAAAGGGGAGAGCAGGGGAACCAGACTCCTACACTTGGCTGATGGCTCTCAGGTGACCTGTCCCCCAAGGAGGAGAGGCAGGAGTCAAAGCCCTTGGCCACTATTGATTGGCTAGGTTCTTCCCTACCCAAGTTGAGCCAATTAGACTCCTCAGCTCCCAGTGTCGAGTTCTAAGGAGGACTCTAGTCCTTTGCTTTTCAAGACCCATTAATTGGCCTTGCCCTGGAAACTAACCCTGGATCAGCCAATCAGAGTTACTGCCTGGGACTTAACCCTGGCTCAGCCAATCAGAGTCCTTCCCTGAGACTTAACTCTAGACCAGCCACCAGGTGCCTTGGCTGCCCTTTAGTGGCAAATCTAGGAGAGGTGAGCCTGGAACAGCCATGTGTCCAGCCTGTGCAGTAAAGGTGGCAGGAGCTGGGCAGGGAGAACAGAGGTGGCAGGGCAGGTACACCGTTCCAGTCAATTCTGGGGCCCATCTCAGCTGCAACCTGCTTTGCTTTTCCACGTATGTTTTGGTTACATGGGCTAGTAAGTCCCCCTCTTTTTTTTTTTTTTTTTTGGAGGTGGGGTCTTGCTCTGTTGCTCAGATAGGAATGCAGTGGCAAAATCATAGCTCACTGCAGCCTCAACCTCACGGGCTCAAGCGAGCCACCTGCTTCGGCCTCTCAAAGTGCTGGGATTACAGGTATGAGCCGCTGCGCCCGGCCTTGAGCACATGTCCTCAGGGTGCACATGCTGTGGCCTTTGTCAGAGCCTCACTCCTTCTCATGGCTCAGGCGTGTTTCATTGCACGGATGGAGCACGCTGTGTTGACCCACTCATCTGTCAACGGACTGTTTCCAAGTTCCTCCTTTTGCCTAAACCATTTCCAGGTTGTTTCCGTCATCTCAATCCCCAAGCCCTAGATCATTCAGGGTAGAATCTGATGGTGTCAGCTGGGCACGGTGTGGCTCATGCCTGAGATCCCAACATGTTGAGGCCAAGGCCGGAGGATTGCATGAGCCCGGGAGTTCGAACCAGCCTGGGCACCATAATAATACTCCCATCTCTAGAAAAAAAAAATTAGCTGGGCATGGTGGTGCCTGCCCGTGGTCTCAGCTACTTGGGAGGCTGAGGTGGGAGGATCATTTGAGCCTGGGAGGTTGAGGCTTCAGTGAGCCGTGGTCACACCACTGCACTCCCACTTAGGCAACAGAGTGAGACCCTATTTCTAAAAAAATCAATTAATTAAATAGAAACATTAAGGCCGGGCGCGGTGGCTCACTCCTACAATCCCAGCAGTTTGGGAGGCTGAGGCGGGCGGATCACTTGAGGTCAGGAGTTTGAGACCAGCCTGGCCAACATAATGAAACACCGTCTCTACTAAAAATACAAAAATTAGCTGGGCGTGGTGGTGTGCGCCTGTAATCCCAGCTACTTGGGAGGTTGAGGAAGGAGAATCGCTTGAACCCAGGAGATGGAGGTTGCAGTGAGCCAAGATTGTGCCACTGCACTCCAGTCTGGGTGACAGCACAAGACCCTGTCTCAAAAAATAAAAATAAATAAATAAATAAAACCTTAAGAGTCCAGTGGCATCAGCATTGGAACTCAGGGTGGCCTTGGGTGCTCTCTGCTGCTTTGTCTGGGGAGTGAGGTCTCCCTTCTTGGGAAATCGGGTCCCGGGGGCACTGGGCGTGTGTCGGGGCTCCGCACCCACCCTTCCCCCCCAGCCCAGTGTCTTGGAGGCCCGAGAGGGGCTGGGACACCTTGCAGTCCCTAAACCCCGCGTGGCTCCCCCACCAGGGTCCTGGAATGTACCGGGTGAGGACCCCAGGCCCAGGCCCACCTCACCTTGGTGAGCAGCTTCTTGAGGGCCGGGAAGATGACCCGGAGGGCCAGGACAGGGAAGGTGTTTATGGACACGCTCAGCAAGACCACCAGCAGGATGGAGGGGGAGGACAGCACACTGAGGTCAGCGTCTGGGGGCAGGGCGGGGTCACAGCAAAGCCTGCTGGGAGCCTGTGCTGCCTTCCCTGCCCCCAGCTCCGAAGACGCCCCCAGGCCACGGAGCGCCTTGGTGCCTTTGTGCCTGGTTTATAAAGGAGCCCATTCCCCGGGACACTTTGCCAGACGACTGTCATGAGCAACCTGCCACCTCTTCCATCAGGGACTCCTGGCACCACGACCGCCCCTCACACTTCCCCATGGGGGCTCACACAGAAACGGGAAGGTCTTGGGGGATACTCTGAAGAGCCAGAAGCTCTGGGTGATGGTGGTCATGATGGCGTAGAAACCCAGGCTGAGAAGGATGGTCACCATGCACAGCACAGTCCAGTACTTGATGATAAGAATGACCTGGACAGGCAGCGTGGGGTAAATCCGGGGCCCGGCGGAGCTTGCACCAGGACACCCGCCCCTAGGGTCCAGGGAGGGCACCCAGCAAGGCCCCCAAAGCAGTGGTCCCCGGGGGAGGAGGCCTCCATAGGCCGTGTCCAAGGCCCCGGGGAGGTGAGGACCTTGCCCACCTCCATGGTGATGGACAGCAGGCTGGACAAGGCCACTACGACCGCAAAGGACTGGTGGTCGCTGAAGCTGGCAGGTCCCGCCGTGTCGCGGCTGATCCACAGCGTCAAGAAGAAGTTGACCAGAGAGGTGGCCATGCCGTGGGCGACAGCTTGGACGAAGACCCAGTAGTTGAAGAGCTCGTCCTTCTGCCCCGCCAAGTACAGCTCCGGCTGTTCCAGGCTCTGCTCGGCACTTATGTCCTGGGGGCAAGGGGAAGCTCTTGGGATTGTGGGGGATGGGGGACCCCCAACAGAGATCAGGACCTCCTTGGGCAGGCCAGTAGGGTGGCCACTCTCTGTGTGTGACTCTTGGAGTTTAAGTGAATTAAAACCAAGGAAGGCCAGGCACGGTGGCACACGCCTGTAATCTCAGCACTTTAGGAGGTCAACGTGGGAGGATTGCTTAAGGCCAGGAGTTTGAGACCAGCCTGGACAACGTAGTGAGACCTCCCATTTCTAAAAAAAAAAACCTTTTAAAGTGGCTGGGTGTGGTGGTGCGCACCTGTAATCCCATCTACTTGGGAGGCTGAGGCAGGAGGATCATTTGAGCCCAGGAGTGGAGGCTGCAGTGAGCTGTGATCACACCACTGTACTCCAGCCTGGGTGAGAGAATGGGACCTCGTCTACAGAATAAAATAAAATGCAATGGAAAGAGCCCTGGAGGTTGGTCACGTGGCCACACGAATGCACTGGGTGCTGCTGAGCTGTAGGCATGAGTCTGGCTGAGACAGGGTAGTTTACGTGATTTGTATCTCACCACGGTTAAAGATGCCAGCAAGGCCGGGCACGGTGGCTCACGCCTGTAATCCCAGCACTTGAGGAGGCCAAGGTGGAGGGATCACCTGAGGTCAGGAGTTCAAGACCAGCCTGGCCAACATAGTGAAATCCTGTCTCTACTAAAAATAAAAAAAATTAGCTGGGCGTGGTGGTGCACGCCTGTAATCCCAGCTACTCGGGAGGCTGAGGCAGGAGAATCGCTTGAACCCGGGAGGCAGAGGTTGCAGTGAGCTGAGACTGTGCCACTGCACTCCAGCCTGGGCAACAGAGTGAGATCCTGTCTCGGAAAAAAAAGAAAAAAAAAAAAAACGGTTCTAGCAAACATGAAATGAGATGTAAAATCCGGTCCCTGGGTCACATCAGCCATAGCACAAGCGTTCCTCACTGGGCACGTGTGGCTGCCGGCTTCTGTGCTGGACTGCATAGGAGTGGGACACTTCCATCATGTGGAACGTTCCATGTGACCCACCCTCCCAACTCCAGATTGCATAGCTGGGGCCTCTTAGAGCTGGGGGATGATAAACCTAGCAGAGTCATCTGCTCTGATCCCCTCTCCCCATTGCATGGATGGGTAGACAGAGGCCTGGGGGCTCCAGCACAGGGTGGGGGCTCCCACACACAGGAGGAGCTGGACGGCCCCAGGATGAGCGTAGGCTCCGGTGGGAGGAGGTCAATGGCAGTGGGTAGGGAGAGGTACTGGACTGCACCCCCTGAGCCCCACCCTATGGCCTGAAGGTCTCCCAGCCCCCCTCCCCGCAAGGAGCAGAGGAGAGGAGGAGAGGCTGAGCAGAGACCTGAAAGGAGGACCCAGTCTTGCACTGCTCACCTGCTCAAATACCCCAATGTAGAGAGCTGGCAGGGTGCTGTACAGGAGGTTAAAAAGAGCCAGGAACCATCCTTCATACAGGGGCTGAGCCGGGGGAGAAGGGCAAGAAGAACAAGTCAGCCTCCAGACACCCAAGGAACCTGCCAAGCAGGCACCCAGGGAGGGTTCTGGGTGAGGTAGAAAGTCGAGTTACACTCAAGGTTGGGGCTGGGACTGGGGTGGGGTGAAGTGTGGACTGATAAAGGTGGGAAGATAAAGGAAGGCAGGAAAGCATGATCAAATTCCCTCACAACGGCACCTCTGGGTTTTTGCTTTAATTGGATGGCCTCAAGAAAAAGATACAAGCCAGGCACAGTGGCTCATGCCTGTAATCTCAGCACTTTGGAAGGCTGAGGCGGGCAGATCACTTAAGGCCAGGAGTTTGAGACCAGCCTGGCCAACATGGTGAAACCCCATCTCTACTAAAAATATAAAAATTAGCTGGGTGTGGTGATGGGCTCTGTAATCCCAGCTACTCGGGCGGCTGAGACAGGAGATTCGCTTGAACCCAGGAGATGGAGGTTGCACTGAGCCGAGATCACACCATTGCACTCCAGCCTGGGCAACAAGCATGAAACTCTGCCTAAAAAAGAAAAAAAAAGGGCTGGGTGCGGTGGCTCAAGCCTGTAATCCCAGCACTTTGGGAGGCCGAGACAGGCGGATCACGAGGTCAGGAGATCGAGACTATCCTGGCTAACACGGTGAAACCCCGTCTCTACTAAAAAATACAAAAACTAGCCAGACGAGGTGGTGGGTGCCTGTAGTCCCAGCTACTCGGGAGGCTGAGGCAGGAGAATGGTGTGAACCCAGGAGGCGGAGCTTGCAGTGAGCCGAGATCGCGCCACCGCACTCCAGCCTGGGCGACAGTGCGAGACTCTGTCTCAAAAAAAAAAAAAAAAGAAAAAAAAAGGCTGGGTGTGATTGCTCATGCCTGTAATCCCAACACTTTGGGAGGCTGAGGCGGGCAGATCACAAGGTCAGGAGTTCAAGACCAGACTGGCCAACATGGCAAAATCCTGTCTCTACTAAAAATACAAAAATTAGCTGGTTGTGGTGGCAGGCGCCTGTAATCTCAGCCAGTATGGGGGCTGAGGCAGGAGGATCGCTTGAACCCGGGAGGCGGAGGTTGCAGTGAGCCGAGATTGTGCCACTGCACTCCAGCCTGGGCAACAGAGCAAGACTCTGTCTCAAAAAATAATAATAATAAAAATAAAACAGAAACCAATATATACTTACTAATGGGTTTCCGTAAAACTCTCTCTCAAATGCCCAGGTATTAGTGATGGGGGCTCATTCCTTCTCAAAGGCACCTGACTCCCAACGGCTTCCCTACACGCAGGGAACAGCACTGCCCTGGGGCTCTTCTAGTCCTTGTCATGATACCGCTCAGAGTCTTGAGTGGAGCGCCAGCTCCCACATCGGATCTTCTCTGGGGTTCAAGGTCTTGTTCCCTCAACTGTCCCCAGAAGAGGAGGTCCATGTGCAGTGCCTGCCCTTGCTTGAAAGCTCTGAGTGTGCCTGGCGCGGTGGCTCACGCCTGTAATCCCAATACTTTGGGAGGCCGGAGTGGGCAGGTCACCTGAGGTCAGGAGTTCGAGACCAGCCTGGCCAACATGGTGAAACCCCGTCTCTACTAAAAATACAAAAATTAGCCAGGCCTGATGGTACACGCCTGTAATCCCAGCTACTCGGGTGGTGGAGGCAGGAGAATCACCTGAACCCGGGAGGCGGAGGGTGCAGTGAGCCGAGATCGTGCCATTGCACTCCAGCCTGGGTGACAGAGTGAGACTCTGTCTCAAACAAAACAAAACAAATATCCTGGAAGTTGTTGGGCACCTCTGTCATCACAGAGGTGATGACAGGGACCATCACCTCCCTTCACCTGGACTCTAGGCCTCCACTAATGCAGCCTTGCCATGTGGCCTCAGGCAAGCCCTGCCCACCGAGGATTCCGGGGTTCTCAGTGTGCCCAGTGCTGCTCCTAGCAGCTATGGGAAGGGCACGGCATTCCCAGAGGCCCTGGTCATGGGGCAGCCAGGGCGGGGGACGCACCTGGGCAGTGAAGCCATTGTAGCAGGCGAACCAGATCTGCACCATCATGCTGGCCATGGTCTTATAGAAGAAGTAGCGCAGGAACTTGCAGATCCGCACGTAGGACCAGCGGCCGTGCACCAGCAGGAGGCGCTGCAGGAAGCAGAACTGGCCCAGCACGAAGTCGCTATTCTGAACTGCCTGCATGCCCTCCTGGCCCGCCAGCCCCACGCCCACGTCCGCGGCTGCGGGGCACAGGCAGCTGGTCAGCCCCTCGCACGCCCCCAGACCCCCCCCATCGTTCTGTCCCTTATCAGCCCCCCCCACCTGCCTCAGGTCCCCCCCGTCCCACCGCCACCTCCATCAGCCGCCCCCCACTCGTCCCAGGCACCCCCAGCCCTGCCGCCGCCACTCACTCTTAATCATGTTGACGTCGTTGGCGCCGTCCCCGATGGCCAGGGTCACCACCTGGTGGTACTTCTTGACCAGGGCCACGATCAGGGCCTTCTGCCTGGGAGTCACGCGGCAGCAGATGACCGCCTGGCAGTTGGACGCCAGGTCCACGAAGGCGCGCTCCTGCAGCACCTCGGACCTACGGCGAGCTCCGGAATCCTCGGCCGGATCCTCGGCCCGCGGCGCGGCCAGCGGGAGCCCGAACCTCCGGCACAGCAGGGACAGGCGCCTGGCGTAGAGGAAATCCCTCCTGGACTGGCCGGGCTCCTGCCACGCCTCGTCCACGTTCACGTTCTGCACCAGGGCGCGCGGCTCCTTCCGCAGGGACACCAGCAGCTTGTCCTGGCCGGCGGGGAGGGCACTGTGCCAGGTGCCGCGGTCTCCGGTCCAGACTGGACCCTGCCCGGCCCTCGGCCTTGCCAGCAGCCCCCACCCCGGGGCTCTTTGAGGCCCCCACCCCGAGCCCGCCGCCCCTCCAGGCCCCTCCCTGGCGCCGGGACCCCGCCGTCCACCCTGAGCGACACTGACCAGGAAGTCTCCGTTAATGACCAAGGCCAGCTTGACCTGCGACAGGGACTTCTTGGTTAGAAAGTTGTTACTGCTTTCCCAGTAGGTCTCCAGGATGCGGCTGCGGGGCGGGCGCAGGGGTCAGCCGGGCAGGGGACGGGGCGGGCTTCTCCCCACTTCCCCGGGGGCTCCACTGTCCCTCCCAACCCCTCCACTGCCCACTCCCTCACCGCTGCCCCTCCCCGTCCCCCTCTCCCCTTCCTCGCTCCCCTCCCCTTCCCTCCCTCTCTCCTCCCATCTCCTCCACTGCCCCTCCCCCTCCCCCACCCCTCCCCCTCCCCCTCCCCCTCCCCTGCCCATTCCCCTGTGGCTCCCCTCCCCCCCTCCCCTCCGGCTCCATCCACTGCCCCTCCCCGCCCCTTTCCCCTGCCCCTCCCTCTACCCTCCACTGCCCACTTCCCCACCTCTGCCCCACCCCTCTCCCTCACCTTCCCTCTCTCTCCCCTCCCCTCTCTCTCCTCTGCTCCTTCCCCTCCTCTGCCTCTCCCCCTCTCCCTCCCCTGCCCCTTCCCCTTCCCTTGAGGCTCCCTCCACTGCCCACTCCCCCACTCCTTCCTCCTATCCTTCTCTCCCCCTCAATCCCCCGCTTCCCATTGTGCCTCGGGCTCCCCGTCCAATGAGACAAGCACCTGGGCCAGGTGCCCCTTGTCCTCACCTCCCCACTACCCTTGCTTACCCCCCCAACCCCACACTTCTTACGTAATCTCCTTCTCCTCCAGAATGAGCATATTCTCTGACAGCAGCTCGCAGGCGAAGCCGACGTTAACAGCGGTCTCTGCGAACCAGAACCAGACCTGCTCAGCGCCTCTGCGACCCGCCCTGCCCTGGCGGACTGGGGGCCACGCCCACTCTACCCGGTGGACCCTGGCCCGACCAGTGGCAGCCGCATGCCCCACCCCCTGGCCGTGGTGATTGGTTCAGAGAAGGGCTCGTAACCCAGGCTCGCCAATGAGAGCCAGCCCTGAGATTTTGACTGCAGTTCTGGCTGGAACTGGGCTGCCCAGAGATGTGTCTGAGGCCAGAATCATCAGGCACATGTGCCTAGGATCCACGGTGCCTTCAGGAACCCACAAAATGTCTTAATACCATTTATTTATTTATTTTGAAACAGAGTCTCCCTCAGTCGCCCAGGCTGGAGTGCAGTGGCGAGATCTCAGCTCACTGCAAGCTCTGCCTCCCGGGTTCACGCCATTCTCCTGCCTCAGCCTCCCGAGTAGCTGGGACTACAGGCGCCCGGCACTACGCCCGGCTAATTTTTTTTTGTATTTTTAGTAGAGACGGGGTTTCACCGTGTTAGCCAGGATGGTCTCGATCTCCTGACCTCGTGATCCGCCCGTCTTGGCCTCCCAAAGTGCTGGGATTACAGGCGTGAGCCACCGCGCCCGGCCTTAATATCTTTTTAAATCAGAAGGGAAATAATTGAATATTTTTCCCTGGGCTGGCTCCCGGCCAACAGAGGGCACCCTGAAAATCTTTTTTTTTTTTTTTTTTTTTTTTTTTTTTTTGAGACAGTCTCACTCTGTCTCCCAGGCTGGAGTGCAGTGGCATGACCTTGGTTCACTGCAACCTCCGCCTCCCAGGTTCAAGCGATTCTCTTGCCTCATCCTCCAGGGTAGCTGAGATTACCCACCCGCACCACCACACCCGGCCAAGACCATTTTTGTATTTTGAGTAGAGACGGGGTTTGACCATGTTGGCCCTGCCGGTCTCAAACTTCTGACCTCAAGTGATCTACCCGCCTCAGCCTCCCAAAGTGCTGGGATGACAGGCGTGAGCCTTCAAACTTTGGGGAAATTTGAAGATCCATGCTGAGGGGGCTCAGCCACCTGGAGCCGCCCAGGACTCACCCTGCTTGTCCCCAGTGAGCACCCATATTTTGATGTTGCTCTTCTTGAGACATTTGATGGTTTCAGGAACGCCGTCCTGAAGTCTGTCCTCGATGGCTGTGGCTCCCAGCAGCTGGTGGGGGAGGAGGGCAGGACTGGGAAGATGCTGAGCAGCCGCCCAGCTCCCTGGCAGGGGCAGGAGAGTCCCAGGGCCCCCTTGGGTGCCCTACTGCCCACCCACCTTGAGGTTCTGCTCCAACTCATTGTACACCTGTTGCAGGGCCTGCGCCCGGTTCTGCAGCAGGAGGCTGGCCTCCTGGTGGCGCTGCTGCCAGTTGTCGTAAATGTCCTCAGCCACCTCCCTGTAGGCCAGGCACAGTGTCCGCAGGGTCTCCTGGGCAAAGGCCTGGGGGCCGGGCAGGTGGAAGCTGTCACCATCCTGAAGCCGACATCTGAGGCTCAGCCCTCCCCAACCCCTGCTGGGCTCCGGAGCCTGGGCCCCCCAACCAAAAGCCTGTTGCCTCTCCTGCCAACAGCAGCCTTGAAGGGGCTCAGAAAACTGGTCTGAGTCCGGGCGTGGTGGCTCACACCTGTCATCCCAGCACTTTGGGAAGCTGAGGCAGGCGGATCAATGAGGCAGGAGTTCCAGACCAGGTTGGCCAACATGGTGAAACCCTGTCTCTACTAAAAATACGAAGATTAGCCAGGCGTGGTGGTGGGCGCCTGTAGTCCCAGCTACTTGAGAGGCTGAGGCAGGAGAATTGCTTGAACCCAGGAGGCGGAAGTTGCAGTGAGCTGAGATCACACCACTGCACTCCAGCCTGGGCAACAGAGCAAGACTCCATTTCAAAAAAAAAATAGAAAAAAGAAATAGAGAGTGGGGAAAAGGGCCGGGCGTGGTGGCTCATGGCTGTAATCCCAGCACTTTGGGAGGCTGAGGCAGGCGAATCACTTGAGGCCGGGAGTTTGAAACCAGACTGACCAACATGGTGAAACCCCGCCTCCAGTCAAAACACACAAAAAATTAGCCAGATGTGGTGGCGCATGCCTGGAATCCCAGCTACTTAGGAGGCTGAGGTGGGAGGATCCCTAGAACCTGGGAGGCTGAGGTTGCAGTGAGCTGAGATTGCCCCATCGCACTCAAGCCTGAATATCAGAGCAAGATTCCATTTCAAAAAAAAGAAAACTGAGCCGCCCCTGCTCCTCACCTGCTCTGTCTCAGACACCTGCTCCCACCCCAAGACTCTCAGCTCTCGTTTGCCTCCAGACTTTCTTGGAGGACTATTTCCCTGCCAGGAACACCTTCCCTACGCTTTGCACAGCAAATTCTTTTTTATTTTTCGGGGATGGGGGACAGGGTCTCACTTTGTCACCCAGGCTGGAGTGCAGTGGCTTGATCATAGCTGACTGCAGCCTCGAACTCCTGGGCTCAAGCGATTCTCCTGTCTCTACCTTCCAAACGGCTGGGATCATAGGCGCATGCCATCATATCTGGCTAATTTCTTTCTATATATATATTCTTTAAATAGAGGTGGTTTCACCATGTTGCCTGGGCTGGTCTCGAACTCCAGGGCTCAAGTAAGCTGCACACCTGAGCCTCAAAACACTGAGATTACAGACAGGATCCACCACACCCGGCCTGCATAGCAAATTCTAAATATCTCTCAAGACCTTCTATGCAGTCCACCCACCCAGAGCCTTCCCCAACCTGGGCTCCCCCAGTCCCAGGCCCCTTCCTCTGACCCTCAATTTTGGGATCTCTGAGCCCCTGCTTTAGGCCCCTCATTTCTCAAAGGCCGGACCCAGGGTTGGGACCTCTAGGGGCTGGGAGGAAACTGGGCAGGCCCAGAGAGTAGACACTCCAGGCTGGAGTGCAGTGGCGTGTGCTTGTAATTCCAGCTCCTCGGGAGGCTGAGGCAGGAGAATCACCTGAACCTGGGAGGCGGAGGTTACAGCAAGCCAGGACCATGCCACTGCACTCCAGCCTGGGCGACAGAGCAAAACTCTGTCTCAAAAAAAAAAAAAAAAATAGAAAAAAGAAATAGAGAGTGGGGAAAAGGGCCGGGCGTGGTGGCTCATGGCTGTAATCCCAGCACTTTGGGAGGCTGAGGCAGGCGAATCACTTGAGGCCGGGAGTTTGAAACCAGACTGACCAACATGGTGAAACCCCGCCTCCAGTCAAAACACACAAAAAATTAGCCAGATGTGGTGGCGCATGCCTGGAATCCCAGCTACTTAGGAGGCTGAGGTGGGAGGATCCCTAGAACCTGGGAGGCTGAGGTTGCAGTGAGCTGAGATTGCCCCATCGCACTCAAGCCTGAATATCAGAGCAAGATTCCATTTCAAAAAAAAAGAAAACTGAGCCGCCCCTGCTCCTCACCTGCTCTGTCTCAGACACCTGCTCCCACCCCAAGACTCTCAGCTCTCGTTTGCCTCCAGACTTTCTTGGAGGACTATTTCCCTGCCAGGAACACCTTCCCTACGCTTTGCACAGCAAATTCTTTTTTATTTTTCGGGGATGGGGGACAGGGTCTCACTTTGTCACCCAGGCTGGAGTGCAGTGGCTTGATCATAGCTGACTGCAGCCTCGAACTCCTGGGCTCAAGCGATTCTCCTGTCTCTACCTTCCAAACGGCTGGGATCATAGGCGCATGCCATCATATCTGGCTAATTTCTTTCTATATATATATTCTTTAAATAGAGGTGGTTTCACCATGTTGCCTGGGCTGGTCTCGAACTCCAGGGCTCAAGTAAGCTGCACACCTGAGCCTCAAAACACTGAGATTACAGACAGGATCCACCACACCCGGCCTGCATAGCAAATTCTAAATATCTCTCAAGACCTTCTATGCAGTCCACCCACCAGAGCCTTCCCCAACCTGGGCTCCCCCAGTCCCAGGCCCCTTCCTCTGACCCTCAATTTTGGGATCTCTGAGCCCCTGCTTTAGGCCCCTCATTTCTCAAAGGCCGGACCCAGGGTTGGGACCTCTAGGGGCTGGGAGGAAACTGGGCAGGCCCAGAGAGTAGACACTCCAGGCTGGAGTGCAGTGGCGTGTGCTTGTAATTCCAGCTCCTCGGGAGGCTGAGGCAGGAGAATCACCTGAACCTGGGAGGCGGAGGTTACAGCAAGCCAGGACCATGCCACTGCACTCCAGCCTGGGCGACAGAGCAAAACTCTGTCTCAAAAAAAAGAAAAGGAAAGAAAAGAAAAGAAAAAGACACTGTCTCTGTGGGGGTACACTTTGGAGTTCAGCTGCCTTCCAACCTGTGTGTGTGTTGTGTGTTGCCAGGGGAGGGTGTTTTGTACAGTGCACAACCTACCCAACTGTACATAGCCATCCCAGGTACCGGCAACCATTCATTTCTCTGTACAGTCTCCTCCCCTGCCTCTTCCTCCTGTCCCTACACACACACACACACACACACACACACACACACACACACCACACACACACACACACACACACACACACACACACCCAGCCTTCCTCCCTGCAGGGACTCACAGCCAAGGCCGCCTCTGTGGCAAATTCCGTTGCCCCTCTACTGTGCAAGCGTTCGAAGATGACCGTGTCGGCGCCCTTGGTGTACAGGCAGATGGTGCCCTCTGGCTTTCGGACTGTGGGGGAACAGGCCCTGCTGCCCACAGAGGCTCCCCGTCTGCCCACCCGCCTCGGGGGGCCCCAGGGCTTGGGCGGCGGGGCTCACCCAGCACCGACATCCGTTTGCGCATGCTGTTGAAGTCCATTATGGCCAGGACCTGGTAGACCCGCTCCTCTCCCAGCTCCACGATGGTGATGGTGTCCTGGGTGCGGGACAGGAACACGTAGCCGAAGTTCCGGGCCGCGGTGACCAGCGCCCCCTCGTCGGGGGAGGCCGCCTGGTACAACAGCTGGTCTGGTGGGGAGGGGGCCGTTTTGGGGTCCACAGTGCAGGGAGGAGATGGGTCCCGCCTGGGCTACACCTTCTTTGATTGTGGCGGGGGATCCCCGCCTGGACAACCTCTCAGCCCAATGCACGGAGGGGAGCACTTGAGTCGAGACGACCTTCCTGCTCAACAATACACGCCCGGGCTCCCGCCGCAGGTCTGGACATCCTTTATGGAGCCCTGAGGATGACACACGCGCCCTCCCGCCCCGGTACTGGGCAACACGTCTGGGCTTCAGGCCCGGACACCCTCGAGCTGGGGCTGGGGTCACCGGCCTCAGCGCCCCCTAAGCCGGGTGAAGGGAGCCCTGGAAGATGGGCTGGGTGAGCGGTGGGGCTGGGGACACTGCCGTGCCCGGGGCCGAGCGGCCTCAGAGATGGGGAGGCGCCCGGGGCACTCACGGCGGCTCTTCCGCACCATCACCGTGTGGCAGATGGCCAGCAGGCGCCAGAACTCCCGCACCGCCGTGTCCCTGTTGCTCCGCACAAGGTGCAGCAGAGCCGCGTTGCAGAAAAGCAGCTTCCCGTCGGCGAACTTGTTCCAGAGGTAGGGGTTCTCCTGGGGGCGGCGGGGCGCGGGGGCTGTGGGCGGGCCACTGCCTGTGCCCCGTCCCCCTCACCGTCCCGCGCTGCAGGGCGGGCAGGCTCACCTTAGGTCGGGTCCTGGCCTCGGAATCCGGCCCTGGGGGAAGACATGGCTTCAGGCCCCAGCTCCCACAGGCCCCCCATTCGGGATCCCACAGCCCCTGCCCCCTAGTCTCAGGCGTCTGGGGGCCACCGGAGGCAGCCACACGAGCCAGGCCTGCGGCCCTGGAGCCGACACCCCCAGCCATCTTGGGGCGAAAGCTGACCTCGGTTTCCACCATCCGCAGAAAGCGGGGAAGAGGGGAGCACGCCCATCCTGTCTCCAAGGGATCCCTAAAGGACGACCGGGAGCGGGATGCGGCCCCTTCTGTGGGACATAATTTGTTTTCCACTCCTGCGGTGAGTTTTTGTTCCCTTTTTAAATTTATTTATATTTTTTTATTTTTGAGACAGAGTCCTGCTCTGTCGCCCAGCCTGGAGTGCAGTGGCACAAGCTCAGCTCACTGCAACCTCAGCCTCCTGGGTTCAAGCCATTCTCCTGTCTCAGCCTCCCGAGTAGCTGGGATTACAGGCGCCTGTCACCACACCTGGCTCATTTTTGTATTTTTAGTAGAGATGGGGTTTCACCACGTTGGCCAGGCTGGTCTCAAACTCCTGACCTCATGATCCGCCCTCCTCAGCCTCCCGAAGTGCTGGGATTACAGGCGTGAGCCATCGTGCCCAGTCACTTTTTATTCTTTATTGTTCTTAGAGATGGGGTCCTACTCTGTGGCCCAGGCTGGAGTGCAGTGGTGCAATCATAGCTCACTGCAGCCTCAACCTCCCGAGCTCAAGCCATCTTCCCTCTTCAGCCTTCCAAGTTGCTGGGGCAACAGGTGCACACCACCTCTTTGTGGTGTCTTTTTTTTTTTTTTTTTTTTTGAGATGGGGTCTCTCTCTATCACCCAGGCTGGAGTGCAGTGGCTTGACCTTGGTTCACTGTAACCTCCACCTTTGGGTACAAGCAGTTCTCCTGCCTCAGCCTCCTGAGTAGCTGGGACTACAGGTGCACGCCACCATGCCCGGCTAATTTTTGTATTTTTAGTAGAGACAGGGTTTTGCCATGTTGGCCAGGCTGCTCTCAAACTCCTGACCTCAGGTGATCTGCCCGCCTCAACCTCGGGCCCCTTCTTCTATAGCTGAACTTGAACCATTTCTTGGGGACTTCTCACTACACTAAATTATGACCCAGTTCAAACCATGTGCCCTGGTTATAAATTAGATCCGGGGCTGTCAAACTACACCCCACCACATAGTCAGTTTTTGTACAGCCTGTGAGCTAAGAATTGCTTTTGGATTTTTAAATGGTCAGGAACAAAAACAGCAAGAAGAATATTATTTTGTGGCCGGGCGCGGTGGCTCATGCCTGTAATCCCAGCACTTTGGGAGGCCGAGGCGGGCGGATCACGAGGTCAGGAGATCGAGACCATCCTGGCTAACATGGTGAAACCCCGTCTCTACTGAAAATACAAAAAAATTAGCCAGGTGTGGTGGCGGGTGCTGAGGCTGGGAGGCTGAGGCAGAATGGCATGAACCCAGGAGGCGGAGCTTGTAGTGAGCCGAGATCACACCACCGCACTCCAGCCTGGGCAGAGACTCCGTCTCAAAAAAAAAATACTGTTTTGCAATCTGGGAAATACTCAAGAAATTCGAATTTCAGCATTCACAAATAAAGGCTTGTGAGAGTCAAAAGAAGAATAGTGGCCAGGCATGGTGGCTCACATCCTCACATCTGTAATTCCAGCGCTTTGGGAAGCGGAGGCGGGCAGATGGCTTAAGTCCAGGAATTCAAGACTAGCCCGGGCAACATAGGGATACCCTGTCTTGACAAAAAATACAAAAATAAGCTGAATATGGTGGCACACTCCTGTAGTCCTGGCTACTTGGGAAGCGAAGTGGAAAGATTGCCTAAGCCCAGGAATTCCAGGCTGCAGTGAACTATGATTGTACCACTGCACTCCAGCCTGGGCGACAGAGCAAAGCCCCATCTCAAAAAAAAAAAAAATATATATATATATATATATATATATATAATATATATATATATACACTGTTTAAAAGTTTGGCTAGGTGTGGTGGGAAATGCCTGTAATGCCAATATTTTGGAGGCTGAAGTAGGCGGATCACCTGAAGTCAGGAGTTCGAGACCAGCCTGGGCAACATGGTGAAACCCCATCTGAAAAAAAATACAAAAATTAGCCAGGCGGGATGGCATGCAACTGTAATCCCAGCTACTTGGGAGGCCGAGGCAGAAAAATCAACCCGGGAGGTGGAGGTTGCAGTGAGCCGATATCTCATCACTGCACTCCAGCCTGGGCAACGAGAACAGAACTCCGTCTCAAAGAGAAAAAAAAAAAAGTTTGCTGGCCCCCTCTAAAAAAAAAACCACGCCATCTTGCTACAGTTCCCTGGTTCTGATTCGGGCGGGGGTGCTGGGCATGGGGCCAGACGTGGCTCTGGTTCTCGTGCACCCCAAGCTCCTTGGAGATGGAGGACCCAGCCGGGAGCTCAGGTGTCAGGGCCGCACCATAGACGCGACCGTTGATGCAGCACTTGTTGAAGGTCAAGATGTTCTGCGTGAGTGTGCCCGTCTTGTCCGAGAAGATGTATTCCACCTGGCCCAGGTGGTCATTGAGGCTGGTGCTGCGGGCCTTGGCGGGCACGTCTTGCGGCTGGTAGTACATCTGCACGTCCCAGTTGATGAAGACGCTGTTCCCCAGGTAGATGAACTCGGACCTGCAGAGGCACTCGGGGTCACGGTCAGCCCCGCCTGCTGTGCGCCATTCCCCATGCCTCCCTGTTCTGTGTCTGCACCGGGCGCGTGGCCGGCAGGGACTCACAGGATGAACATGGACATCGGGATGGTGACACTGAGCAGGATGAGGAAGCCCCAGAAGATGAAGAAGGACTCTGCAGCCACACTGCTCCCGTGCAGCCCTGAGAGGTAGTAGTGCTGGTCTTTGAATTCTGTGACGGAGAAACCGAAGCTGAAGGCCAACACCAGGCAGATAAGCACCACGGAGATGAAGATCTGGAAGGCGGACATGACGGGGTGGGTGACGGGGGCAGGGGTCCCCCACTCTGACATCGGAATGGGGTGAACACAAACATAAGGCTGGGGCTGGGCACGGTGGCTCACGCCTGTAACCTCAGCACTTCGGGAGGCTGAGGCAGGCGGGTGGCTTGAGGTCAGGAGTTCAAGACCAGCCTGGGCAACAAAGTGAGACCTCATCTAGATGAAAAATTTAAGAAATACATTAGTCAGGCATGGTGACGCACACCTGTAGTCTCAGCTGCCCAGGAAGCTGAGGCCAGAGGATCGCTTGAGCCTAGGAGGCTGCAGTGAGCCATCATGGTGCCACCGCACTCCATCCTGGGCAATACAGTGAGATCGAAAAACATTTGTTTATTTACTTTTTTATTTTTTGAGAGGGAGTCTCGCTCTGTCGCCCAGGCTGGAGTGCAGGGGCACGATCTCAGCTCACACAAGCTCTGCCTCCCCAGTTCACGCGATTCTCTGCCTCAGCCTCCTGAGTAGCTGGGACTACAGGCGCCCACCACCACGCCTGGCTAATTTTTTGTATTTTTAGTAGAGACGGGGTTTCACCGTGTTAGCCAGGATGGTCTAGATCTCCTGACCACGTGATCCATTCGCCTCGGCCTCCCAAAGTGCTGGGATTACGGACGTGAGCCACTGGGCCCGGCCGAAAAACATTTATTTATTTATTTGTTTGTTTGTTTGTTTGTTTATTTATTTATTGAGACAGAGTCTTGCTCTGTTGCCCAGGCTGGAGTGCAGTGGCACAATCTCAGCTCACTGCAACCTCCACCTCCAGGATTCAAGTGATTCTCCTGCCTCAGCCTCCCAAGTAGCTGGGATTACAGGTGCCTGCCACCATGCACAGCTAACTTTCAATTTTCTGTAGAGACGGGGTTTCACCATGTTGTTCAGGCTGGTCTCAAACTCCCAAACTCAGGTGATCCGCCCACCTCGGTCCCAGAATGTGCTGGGATTACAGGCATAAGCCATCTCTCCCAGCCTAAAAAGGAAATATTTACTTTGGCCAGGGACGGTGGCTCATGCCTGTAATCCCAGCACTTTGGGAGGCTGAGGAGGGCAGATTGCTTGAGCTCAGGAGTTCAAGACCAGCCTGGGCAACATAGTGAAACCTCATTTCTACTAAAATACAAAAAAATCAGCCAGGAGTGGTGGCAAGCACCTATATCCCAGCTACTCGAGAGGCTGAGGCAGGAGAATCGCTTGAACCCAGGAGGCAGAGGTTGCAGTGAGCCAAGATTGTGCCACTGCACTCCAGCCTGGGTGACAAAGCAAGACTCTATCTCTAAAAATAATAATAATTTAAATAAATAATCATTATTATTTTATAAAACTTTTTTTAAAAAATTACTTTAATGAAAGATTTTCTGGCCCAAAGACCTGCCCACAGGATCAGGCTGCACGTTTTGCAGAAGAAGGAAACTGAGGCCTGGAAGGTGACATCCCTGACCGACCCTCCTCTGTGTTCCTGGGGCAGGGGCACTTGTTGGCAGCTCACCACAACCACCAGCTTGTTCATCAGGAGGTCTAGCTTGGTTCTCTTCAAATGGATCTTGCCACAGTTCTTCATAATTTTTGTGTCAAAACCTGCAGGATTTGCAAACATGTATCCATCTATCCATCCATCCACCCCCCTACCCACTCGTCCACCCACCCGTCCATCCACCCACCCATCCACCCACCCATCCACCCACCCATCACTCACCCATCCCCACATCCATCCACCATGCCCCCATCTACTCATCTATTTGTCTGTCCATCTACCCTCCCATCCCCACATCCATCCACCCACCCACCCATCTACCCATCTATTTGTCTATCCATCCATGCACCCATCCACCCACCCATCCCCACATCCATCCACCCACCACCCATCTACCCATCTATTTGTCTATCCATCCATGCACCCATCCACCCACCCATCCCCACATCCATCCACCCACCCACCCACCCACCCATCTACCCATCTATTTGTCTATCCATCCATGCACCATCCACCCACCATCCCCACATCCATCCACCCACCACCCATCTACCCATCTATTTGTCTATCCATCCATGCACCCATCCACCCACCCATCCCCACATCCATC
This sequence comes from Trachypithecus francoisi, assembly GCF_009764315.1. Lineage (NCBI taxonomy): Eukaryota > Metazoa > Chordata > Mammalia > Primates > Cercopithecidae > Trachypithecus > Trachypithecus francoisi. The sequence goes on along the minus strand of NW_022681470.1, from coordinate 148,094,632 downwards.
CACCCACCCACCCATCTACCCATCTATTTGTCTATCCATCCATGCACCCATCCCCACATCCATCCACCACGCCCCCATCAGGACAGCTCCCACTCCAGGACCCTGGAGCGGCCGTACCAGCATAAATGACCATTCCATAGCAGGTGTCTGTGTTGCGAATCCTGCAGCCTCGGAGGAGGAGGTTGCCAATGTCCAGGGAGTATTTCTTGTCGTTCCATTCCAGGCACCCCACGAAGTGGTGCATCCGGCTGTTGGGTGCTTCACACGTCACCGTGCCTGTGGGCAGCCAGGTGGTCAGTGGTCAGCGGGCTCAGCCCTCCTCCCCAGGTGCCCTGCGCCGGGTGCAGGTGAGAACATTCTGGCCACCCTCATAAGCCCCTCAGTGCCCCAAACTTGCCCACTGGCGCCCCAGCACAGGGCTGCCTCAGGAAGGCTCCAAAGCCTTCCTGTCCCCGCCTGGCCTCAGGGACTTTGGGCAGGTTTTTCCTTCCACAGGGACTCACACTTCTCTGATCCTCCAGCCAGATCAGCCCCTCCTAGCTCCTAGCTCCCTCCCTAGAGGTTCTGATCCCAGCACGTGACACGACGTTTATTCGTGCAAAGCCATTGTTACTGTCTGTGAGCTCCCTGAGAACGGGCGCCAGCCTCGTCTCAGCCACACTCTGACCCCAGGGCAGGGCCCAGCACCTGCACACAGTAGGTGCTCAGTAAATGTGTCAAGAGGGAAGAGGAGAAGGGACACCTGATCGATGAACCTCCTCCTGGGTGCTGGAGCCCGTCCACCACCACCACCTCCCATTCCCCGACACCCTGCAATGTCCTCACTTCCGCTGGAGGAAACAGGTTGGGACCACGCGGACTGGCCCGGGCAGCATTCGGTGAGGGTTAAAACAACAATGGGGCGTGGGTTGGGACCCCAGAAGGGAGAGGGGCCACAGGGTTCCTGAAGAGTCCTCATCTGCTTCCCCATCACGTCTTAGGGATGGGGAGCCTGACTCCGTCCTGAATGTAGGAACCGGAGACATCCATGGTGGGATGGCCAGAGGGCAGAGGAACTACAGGGCAAGCCCACACCTCAGGCTACCTCTCTGAACCTCAGTCTCTTCCTCTGAAAAGTGGGTCCATGCCCGGTGAGAATGCTGGGGCAGAGGGAGGAGGCCAGGGCCTCTGGCTCACCCTGGGAGGAGTGCCAGAGGAAGAGTCACTGCCCGTCTATGATTCTGTGCCCTGATGGCATTAAATAAGGGAGCTGGCTGGGCGCGGTGGCTCACACCTATAATCCCAGCACTTTCAGAGGCCAAGACAGGTGGATCACCTGAGGTCAGGAGTTCGAGACCAGCCTGACCAATATGATGAAACCCCATTTGTACTAAAAATACAAAAATTAGCCAGGCGTGGTGGCAGGTGCTTGTAATCCCAGCTACTCAGGAGGCTGAGGCAGGAGAAACACTTGAACCCAGGAGGTGGAGGTTGCTGTGAGCCGAAATTATGCCACTGCACTCCAGCCTGGGCAACAGGAGCGAAACTCCATCTCAAAAAGAAAAGAAAAGAAAAATAAACAGCCAAGCAGTGGGGCGGGGTCAGCACTCCGTTCTTAGAGGCCTTTCCCGCCACAGGAATCGCCAGCCCATGCACGCAGGTGCCTTTTCAATGAAACAACCAAACGTGACTGCGTTGTGGTTAAATTTTACACTTAACAGAATGTCGCATTTTATTTGTGGTTTTGACACAGGGGCCTCACTCTGTTGCCCAGGCTGAGTGCAGTGATGTGATCACAGTTCACTGCAGCCTCAGCCTCCCTGGGCTCAAGCGAGCCTCCCACCTCAGCCTCCCAAGTAGCTGGGACCACCAGCACATGCCACCACGCCCACCTAATCGTTTTATTTTTTGTGGAGATGGGGTCTCGCGATGTTGCCCAGGCTGGTCTTGAATTCCTGGGCTCAAGTGATTCTCCTGCCTCAGCCTCCCAAAGTGCTGGGATTCCAGGCATGAGCCACTGGGCCTGGCCAGCACATTTTTTTGTAAAACAGTAATAACAACAAAATACCCTAACGTTTAACTTTTACAGATTTGGGGGACGTGACTCCCTGCTCAATGCCGCTCACCTTGAAAGGACGCCATCTTCTTTACAGAGGTCAGTTCTTTGTGGGTGACCATCAGGGCCTGTCTGAACTTCAAGTTGGTCTCCCTGGTGACGAGGAGAGGAGGGAGGTGAAAAGAGAGGTGCAAATGGAGGTGACGATTGCTTTGAGGAGCCCCTGGACCCCTTCTGGAGTCACTCAGACATTTTCACTGAGCACCTACTAGTTTGCCAGCTGCCAGTCGGATGGCTGAGGTCCAGAGAGGGAGAAGGCCTTGCCCAAGGCCACACAGCACGTTTGCCAAAGTGCTGAGGCCAGGGCCTAGGCTGCACACAGTGGGGCCTCCAGCAATGAAACAATGGGGAGAGTGGGCGTCTTCCTCCCCTCAGTGCCTGGCAGCACCCACCCCCCAGACACTCATGGGGTGAGTGACCAGAGTCTCTGGGTGACCTTGGCTGGCTGCCTCCTTGGTGATCGGGGAAGGAGGCTCCTCGGGGCCATGTGCCCCACCCCCAGGGTCCCCAGCGATGCCACAGCTCCTCACCCGTCAATGTCCACCGTCTCCACGTGGCACAGGCTGCTGGGCTCCGTGCTGGCCAGCAAGAGCATGTCAGCCTGGGGAGGAGGGGGGCGCAGCGTTGCAAGGGGATGCAAGACAAGTTGGGGGTGTGGCAGCCCTCCCCACCCTGGGAGGGGCGCTCTCGCTGCGGGGGCGTGGTTCTGGGACCTCAGGGTCAACCCCAGCTCACCGGGACGATGTTGTCCTTGTGGAGACAGACCACATCCCCTACGCACAGATTCTGCCATTTCTTCCGCTTGAAGCTGCGGGGAGAGGAGGTTGCGAAGGAGGCCCCTCCCTCTGCCGACCCTCCCCACACGGGGAGAGCAGAGGAACAGGATGTCGTGGGGCCTGCGGCTGCAGTCCCCACCTCCAGGCCTCTGCTCCCTCCGAAGCCTTCCCCGGCCTCCCACCCGACTCCCCGCGGGTCCACGCTCCCAGCCAGTGACCTCCAGGGTCCTGCACCCACGTCCTCTTCAGACTTTCCTTGTCCTCCCCATCGCCCCAGCCCTAAGCTTTGCAAGGGTTCGCCATCAGGGCCTTGGCCTCTGTCCTCACCCCAGCCAAACGCCTAATGAATGCAGGCCCAGTTCCTGTCAGACTCAACCAGCCGGGAGACCAGGGAGCATGGAAGGTGACGGACACTTGGCCAGGCACCCTGCCCTGCCGAGGCCGATGACCCTGCTGGGCTGGAGCCCTGTGTCCCCGTGGATCCCCAGCTGCAGCCCCAGCCTCACCTCTTCCCCATTAGAATCTGGCAGGGTCTGTTGTTGATGGCTCTGTCACTCTTGTGTCTCCCCTGGGCCAGGAGGGAAAGGATCAGAAAGACCGTCCAGCCTCTCCTGCCCCTGCCCAGGCCGCTGCCACACCGCAGCCCAGCAGTGCCCACCCGCAACACGGGGTCCCTGTCCGCTGGCCCCATGCCATGTTGTGTCTGCCCAGGGATCCCAGGCATGGGGACCACTGGACCCACTGCTGTCGGCGAGAAGACAGGTGTGCTGCCCACCACCTGGTGCCTGCCAGACCACCACCCCACCAAAGTTCAACGGCCCCAAAACCACACAGCCGATGGAGCCAGTGCCACCAGCGGCACCTCCCCAGTGTGGGTGCTAGTGGATAAGGACAATGTAGCCCCAACAGCTGAGGCTCCCAGGCCCATGTTACCCTAATGCTCCAGGAAGTCCAGCCCTCTCCCACTCTCACTCTCACCCAGGCTCAAGAGACCCCACCCTGTCCCCGCCCCCTCCCCCAGGCAGCTGCGTCCAACAGCACTCACGATGTCGTCCACCAGGTCCCGGGCGGCACGGATGAAGAGGAGGCAGACCATGGGGGCGCCGAGCGAGAACCAGGGCAGTGTGGAGATGTCGGGAATGCTCTGACGTGGAGGGGGCCACAGGAAGGGTCACACCAGGCCCCTCCCCCGTCCCCTGCCCTTCCACCAAGCCAACCCAGCTCCGCACCATGTGACACCATCTGCTGGCCACCTTGGCCGGGCTCCAGCCATCACTGGCACCCCCCAGCCCTTGGGACAAACCCCCGGCATCCCTCCACCTGCCTGGAACTTCTCCCACATGCCTCGTCTCCCCAGCAAACTCGTCTTCTCCTGTCCAAGCCCAGCTCCCACGTTGCCTCCTCCAGGGAGCCTTCCCCAGCCCCAAGCTTGGCCTGCACTGCTCCCCCTCCCTCCCATGTTCCTGCTTCCCCAGGTCGCCCTGCAGGTGTGAGCTCCACCATCCCCCACCCCGGTGCCGGCCAGTGGCCTGCACACAGTAGGTACTCCATTAATGCTGAATGACTTGATGGATAAAAGGAGAACCTCTCTATCCAGAACAGAAATGAGATGTTGGGTGAGGGTGGGTGCTCTGAAAACAGCGCCCCTGGCCGGATGCCGGCCCCACGCTGGCCTGGACCACCCAGGTACCAGGATGTGGCTCTGCAGGTCTCCAGAAGATGCTCTGGGCTCCTCCTTCCCCCTCACCTCTGAGGTCAGCTAGGAGGGCGGGGGCTAGGGGAGCTGCGTGGCCGAGGCTGTCTAGGCTGGGGAACGGCTATGCCTCCCGACACCCAGCCCTGCCCAGCAGGAGCCAGCGGGGCGTGGAGAGGGTGCCGTCATCAGACCTGGAGGGTCCGTCCATCCACCTTCGTCATTCAACGTGTATTGAGCACCTCTTGTGTGCCAGGCCCTGGGCAGGGTAGTAGGGACTCAGCGATGAGGGTCCCAGTCTGTGGGGAGCGGGACATGAACCCACCCATCACATAGACAAATACATCGATGCTGCCAGGTGGCTAGGGGGGGACCTCCTGCAGGAGGCGACATGCCTCACCTGCAGGATGATGATGAGGAGGAAGTACAGGTTGGACACCCGGTGGAGCTGCTCATACAGGTTCAGCGGCAGGAACGAGAAGAAGTTGTACTTGGCCGTGCGGATGACGTTGGTCTGGAACGAGAGCCGCAGGCCACGTGGCAGGGGGGTGCCTTCCAGGCCAGGGGATGGGGGTGCCCAAGGCCAGAGCTGCCCCACTTGGCCTCGCCCAGAATCCTCTGGGCTATGGGACACCATTCATTAAGCACCTACTGAGCACCTGCTGAATGCAAAGTTTCAAGCCAGCATTATTAATAAATGCAAGACCTTAAGCCAGCATTTACTGAGCACATGCTGAATGCAAAACTTGGAGCCAGGGTTAATTAGTTATTGAATGCAAAGACTTGAAGCCACCTTTTACTGAGCACCTCCTGAATGCAAGGCCCCAGGGCAGCATTTACTGAGCACCTGCTGAATGCAAGGCCCCGGGCAGCATTTGCTGAGCACCTCCTGAATGCAAGGCCCTGGGCAGCATTTACTGAGCACCTCCTGAATGCAAGGCCTCAGGGCAGCATTTACTGAGCACCTGCTGAATACAAGACCCCAGGCAGCATTTACTGAGCACCTCCTGAATGCAAGGCTCCAGGCGGCATTTACTGAGCACCTGCTGAATACAAGGCCCCAGGCAGCATTTACTGAACACCTCCTGAATGCAAGGCCCCGGGCAGCATTTACTGAACACCTCCTGAATGCAAGGCCCTGGGCAGCATTTACTGAGCACCTCCTGAATGCAAGGCCTCAGGGCAGCATTTACTGAGCACCTCCTGAATACTAGTCAGGGCAGCATTTACTGAGCACCTGCTGAATACAAGGCCCCGGGCAGCATTTACTGAGCACCTGCTTAATACAAGGCCTCAGGGCAGCATTTACTGAGCACCTGCTGAATACAAGGCCCCGGGCAGCATTGACTGAGCACCTGCTCAGTAATGCAAAAGCCTGGAGCCAGCATTAATTGAGCTTCTACTGAGTGCAAAGACTCACTGAGCTGTGACCAGCATTTCCCAAAGCAGGACACCCAGGAGGATTTCAGGGTCCGATGCACACGTTGTACTTTCAGGTTGGGTATTAACTTACCGTCACGTGCACTGGGACAGGGCAAATGAGATACCCAGAATTCTTGCACCAAATCAGTGATTTGGTTAGGACGGGCGCTTCGGTCCTCGAGATGAAAATAAAAATCCTGGCCAGATGTGGTGGCTCACTCCTGTAATCCCAGCATTTTGGGAGGTCAAGGCAGGTGGATCACTTGAGGTCAGGAGTTCCAGACTAGCCTGACCAACATGATGAAACCCCATCTCTACTAAAGATGCAAAAAATTAGAGGGACATGGTGGTGGGTGCCTGTAATCCCAGCTACTCAGGAGTCTCAGGCAGGAGAATCGCTTGAACCTGGGAGGTGGAGGTTGCAGTGAGCTGAGATCTCGCCACTGCACTCCAGCCTGGGCGACAGAGCAAGACTCTGTCTCAAAACAAAACAGAAAAAAAAAAAAGAGGCTGGCCGCGGTGGCTCACACCTGTAGTCCCAGCACTTTGGGAGGCCGAGGCAGGTGGATCACCTGAGTGAAGGAGTTTGAGACCAGCCTGGCCAATATGGTGAAACCCTGTCTCTACTAAAAACACAAAAATTAGCCGGGTGTGGTGGCGGGCGCCTGTAATTCCAGCTACTCGAGAGGCGGAGCAGGAGAATTGCTTGAGCCCTGGAGGCAGAGGTTGCAGTGAGCCGAGATCGTGCCACTGCACTCCAGCCTGGTCGACAGAGCGAGACTCCGTCTCAAAACAAAACAGAAAAAAAAAAAAAAGAAAGAAAAGAAAAATATCAAGCAAATACAAGCGGAGGCAGGACTCAAGAGGTGCAAAAAGTAGATTCCCCAGGGGTGCCACGGCAGCTCCTCTGGGGGCCGGGGAAGCACGAGAGGGGCTGCCCACCTTGCATTTCTTCCTCCGCCAGCACAGGAACACCTTCTCCTTGAACTGCGCGTTGTAGGCGCGGTTATTGGCCTGGACCTCCCAGGTGAATGCTGTAACGAGGGCAGAGCCGGGCGTCGCTGGAGCTCAAGGGCCAGAAAAAACACCCCTAACCACCGCCCAGAGGAGGGCTAATGGGGCCCGAGGGACCCAGGTGCCGGGGAGGCCCGAGATGTCGGAGCCCGTAAAGACAGTCGGGCAGCGGGCACCACCTAGGGACCTACCAGACCCTTGCCCATAGTTGGCGTGGGCACAAGTGGATTGTGAGAGTAGCTACCTCCCCCAAACCCCCGGCCATAGGCCAGTCCCGAGACGCAGAGAACAGGCCCTGGGAGACCCGTTCAGGCCTATACATTTTACAGAGGGAGGCAAACTAAGGCTCGGTGATGGGCTCTCGGGTCTCCAAGGGCATACATCCAGCCAGCAGCCCAGATCTTTCTGGGCATGCAGCCCCCAAATCCTGAGTCAAATACCCCAAACCCAGTCAGTACTAGGGTTGGAGACTATAGAAACCAAATGAGAATCCTAGGCAAGGCCTGACGTGCAGGTTTGGGGGGCCCCACCCCATCTCAGCCTCAGCCCTGTACTTTTTTTTTTTTTTGAGATGGAGTCTCGCTCTGTCACCCAGGCTGGAGTGCAGTAGCACAATCTCGGCTCACTGCAATCTCCGCCTTCTGGGTTCAAGTGATTCTCCTGTCTCAGCCTCCCGAGTAGCTGGAATTACAGGCATACGCCACCACGCCCAGCTAATTTTCGTACTTTTAGTAGAAACGGGGTTTCTCCCATGTTGCCCAGGCTGGTCTCCAACCCCTGACCTCAAGTGATCCACCCACCTCGACCTCCCAAAGTGCGGGGATTACAGGCGAGAGCCGCTGCGCCTTGCCAGCCCTGAGCTTCGTAATCCCTTCCACCTGCACCACCCCCTCCAACCAGGATCAGCACCTGAGTTCTTGTCCTCATCATCTTGGAGATCTTCTCTCTGGGCGAGGCTGCCCATGCTGGTGGGGCTGTGGGAGAGAGGGGCCCTGGGTCACCGCAGCGGCCCCAGCTCTTGCTGGGTACCACTCGTATTCAAGGAGCTCACAGCCTAGGGGTCGACCCTCTCAAATGCTACCTCCCACAGTCATCTGCAGCCTCCCCCCAGGCTCTGAACGTCCAGCCATTGGCTCTGTGTCTTGCCTTGGACACCCTGAGACCCAGGGAACCCCAAGAGGATCCCCAAACCTGCAACAATCCATCTGCCAGTGTCCCCCAGCAGCCACCCGCGTTGCCTCCTGCCAGTTCAGCCTAGAAGGACTCTACCACCGGCCATGCCAGACTCCGGCCACTACTCCCCACACCTCGCCTTTCCTGGAAGGACCACCCTCACCTCCTCCTGGTTTCGCTGACGGCCTCCTGCCCCTCTCCCACGCGGCACCAGCTTAGAGGCTCAGTCGTCTGTTGACTGACTGGATGGGACCCCCGGGCTATACGTTATATCTCAAAACACAGCGTGAGGGTCAGGCATGGCCATCCCCCCTCCTCACCCCCCGGCTGGGCAGCACAACTCTGATGGGGGTGATGGAGGCAGACAGCACATCATCGGAAGATCCTGGAATCTTCTCCACTAGCAGGTTTAGGAATGTGGGTCTGGCTCTAGCTCTGCACTGGGGGCCCTGGTTTGGCCCCCTATGAGGAATGGGCAAACCAGCCCTAGACGCTAGCAACTGGCCCCCCACCTGCCAACTCTCTAGCAGTGCCCTCCTCACCAAGCCCCTGCTCCTGGGTTCCGGCCGTCCGGTGCACCTGCCCTCACCCTTCTGGGCTCCGTTCATACTTCCCAGCCCGACCAGGCTGGGCCCTGTGCCTCCTCTGGGGTGCCCCTCTGCCTGGGGAGTCCCCCATCCCAGCTCTGATCACCTTCTCACCACTTCCGCAGATGCTAGCAGGACCTGAGCCTTCCTGAGTCAGGTCTGAGTCACCTGTGTCCCCAGGTCCTGGTGGGGCAGGACTTGGCTCAGGGCCAGCTCTGGTGCTCCTGGGAGTCTGAGCGGGGCCAGTGCCCATTCACCATATGAGGAAAAGGGAGGTTCAGGGCGAAGAGGGGTTTAGGCTGTGGGACAGGGGAGTGGTGGGGGAGACCCCTGTGGGGGCAGACTGGGTGTCGGAGAGTTGGAGAGAATGCTCAAATGGCCAGAATCCACTCAAAGTGTATCTGGGGGCAGAAACAGACACAGACACAGCGCTGGCTTCCTGCCCCCTCACTAACCGGGACGCCCCATTACTCGGAAGCCCCCCACCCCGTCTTCCCGCAGCCACAGAGGCACAGGACCACCGTGGACAGGGCTCCAGAGTCCAGGGCTGTCCGCACCCGCCCCCGAGCCCCGACCGCGCTAACCTCTAGGGGCGACCTCTCTACCCTCGCTGCCACGACCCCAGCTCTCAGCCCGGGTGGAACCCAGAGAGGGTGCGCCCGCTCCCGGGGACGCACAGCAGTGGGAGCACCCGCTGCTCACCGGCGCAGGACAGGCAGGGAGGGGCCAGGCTGCCTGGGGCAGGCCGCGGGCATCCAGGGCGGCTGACGTGGTGGAACCGTTAGGCCGGTGCCAACGGTCCTGAAGCGGGAGGCGGGGTCTCGGGGCCCAGCCAAGGCGAAGGTGAAGCCGGTTCGGAGCCCGGAAGGGGGCTGAGGGCGGGGCCTGGAGGGGTGGGTGGGGCCAAGGCCAAGAAGGGGGCGGGGACTCGAAGGTGGGGCCGAGCAGGATCCGGGCCAGGCCTCAGGGGCGTGGTCAGGGCAGAAGGGCGGGGCCGAGCGGAGACTCGAAGAACAGGTCAGGGTAGAAGACGCTCGGGGGCGGCGCCTGGGTCTGGGGTAGGGAGGGGGCCAGGAGGAAGGCGGGGCCTAGCGGGGTGTCGCTGAGTGGTGTAAGAGTAGGGGCGGGCCCAGGACCCGGGGCGTGGCCAAAGAGGGAGGCGGGGCCGCGCAAGCAGGGTTTAGGTAGGGGAGGGGCCAGAACCCAGGGGCTTGGCCAAAGCAGGAGGCGGGGTTGAGCATGGCCTTGCGGAGCAGTGTTACGGCAGGGGCGGGGCTAGGATCCGGAGCCGTTACAAAGGAGGAAGGCGGGGCCGAATGGGGGTGTCGCTGAGCAGAGTCAGTGTAGGGACGGGACCAGGACCTGGGGCGTGTCCAAAGAGGGAGGCGGGGACGCGCAAGCACGGTTTAGGTAGGGGCGGGACCAGGATCCAGGGGCGTGGCCAAAGAGGGAGGCATGGTTGAGCATGGCCTTGCAAAGCTGGGTCAAGGTAGGGGCGGGGCTAGGATCGGGGGCAAGACCAAGGAGGAAGGCGGGGCCGCGCACAGCAGGGTCAGGGTAGGAGGGCGCTCAGGGTGGGTCCAGGACAGACGGCAGGGCCTTGGAAGGGCCTTAGGGAGCAGTGCCAGTGCAGGGGCGGGGCCTGAAAGGGAAGAGGGTGTCAGGGCAGGGCTGGGCCGGGCTTGGCCAGGGAGCAGAAAGGACCTGCACCGCAGGGAGAGGTTGGAGGGGTTCTTGTAAAGGTGGGCCTGGGTCAGGCCGGAATGGGCCTTGCAGACCTGACGTGGCTGAGACTGGTAGGAACAGCGTGGCAGAGTGCAGGAGGAAAGACCACAGGTAAAGGCAGGTATGTAAGTCGTGTCTGATTCATGTCCTGGGTTCGTTCATTCATCCCATACACGTTCAACGAGCGCCTCCTAGGCACAGATGCAGGGCTGAGTACCAGGCTGGGGAGAGGCGGTTATAGCCATTAAGACCACCCTAAGGCCAGGAGGAAGCCCGCAGGGTTCTGTCCTGCGGGCGGCAGGCGCTCAGGGATCCTTACTGAAGAAGTGGCAGGGGTGAGTTCAGCGACGACGCAAGGGCGCGTCCAGGCCAGAGATAGGGTCCGGAGCCAGGGACAGAAAGTGTGTGTGGAGGGGCTGCTGAAGATGAAATGCCCCCAAGAGTGAGGCTACCTGGGGTGAGGGCCCAAAGGGAGAGGCGAACATGGGTGGAGGGGCATAGGGAGGCCACCTCCCCCATCAAAGCAGCAAACACGTGAAGGCTTTCGGTGATCACAAACCCTCTTTTCTTTGGAAGCCCAAACTGGAAGTCTGCTTGGCCCTGGAGGTTGCCAGGAAACCTTTCTTTTTTTAGAGACAGTCTCGGTGTGTCACCCGGGCTGGAGTGCAGTGCTGCGATCAGAGCTCACTGCAGCCTCCACCTCCTGGGCTCAAGTGATCCTCCTGCCTCAGCCTCCAAAGTAGCTGGGACCGCAGGCAGGCCGGCCACTGTGTCTGACTTCTTTCCTTTCATTCTTTCAAGACTTCCCCTGCGCTTGCCTGCCCAGTGGTTATGAAAAAGAGCCGGGGGTGGGGGTTTGAACACACTGTTCTCATAAACTTGAGAAGAGACCTGGTTGGGTGCAGCTGTGAGGACCAGATTCCCCCTCCCCAGCCTTCACAGGGGGCACTATCTGGGGGCAGGAGCTCGTCCAGGGCACTTGTGCAAAGGCCCTGAAGCCTCCAGTGGCAACAGGTGGCTTCACAAGCTGAAGGAGGTCCCTGGGGGCTTAAGCCAGCGCTGGCCGGCCTTGGGACCCCCCGTGGGCTATGTCCTGAGGCACCAGGTGCGTTCTGGGAAGAGGGAGGCAGACATCACATGGGAACAGACAGAAACAGAGTGAATACACGCCTGCGCCATTTATTTAGAAAACAGAGCCAGGCACAGTGGCTCACACCTGTAATCCCAACACTTTGGGAGGTCGAGGCAGGTGAATCACTTGAGGTCAGGAGTTCGAGACCAGCTTGGCCAACGTGGTGAAACCCCATCTCTACTAAAAATACAAAATTAGCCAGGTGTGATGGCAAGGCCATAATCCCAGCAACCTGCTAGGCAGAGGCTGCAGCAAGCTGAGATTGGGGGACAAAGCAGGGCTGTCTCAAAAACAAGAAAAAGAAAACTCCTTTATAGAAGGGGTGGGAAGCGTCACCTCGTCACAAGAACAGCCCTCGAGGGTGGAAGGGCCTGGCCTAACCACGGTCCCCCCGGAAGGATGCAGAGCCCAGAACCAAGAAGGTAACCCTTTTGCCTCTGCAGCCTTGGGACGGAGTCCTCTGGGGAGGGCCCCCACGTCCTCATCTGGGGCCCCATGCCCTTGGCCTTGCCCTTCAGCAGAAGCCCAAGACCAGGGTGGCAGGAAACCCCCTCTAGGCAACCTGCCCTCAACTGCTGGGTCCTGTGCCGTGAGGCTCTGAATTCACTTCTTCTACTTCAAGTGAATAAAAAGTGGGCCCTAAACACCCCTGGGCCTCCCATTCCCAAATGGGGTCCCGATGCAACCAAGGTTGCCTGGAGCCATGCGTGCACCGCACGATGTGTGGCATTTCCTGGCAAGGGCGGAGCAGCTTTCCGTGTCTGCGCTCCATCCCTTCGACGGGCAACACGCAGTGGCTCCCAGTCTCTGTAACCCCCTCTGACCGTCAGTATGTGGCCCCTAGCCCTGGGCGAGGTGGAGAGGGAAGCCAGCTCCGTGCACAGGGCCCAGCTCCATGTAGGGCTGGGGACACTGCCCCCTGTCCGAGTGGCACTAAAAGCTGCAGAATGGTGGCCCCACGATCTGGGGCTGGAACTGGGACCCCACAGCAGGTGTGGCCCAACCCTGAGGGAGCCAGCACTGGGCCAGCTTTTGTGAGGGAAAGTTTCGCGGTTTTCTCTGCGTCGGTGGGAAGAGAATCAGTCCCAGCTGTAGGGACAGTGACCTTCCCGGGGCACATGCAGAGGCCTCACCAGGCACCAAGACCAGGACCAGCAAATCTAAAATCCATACAAACATTTATTCTGTCCCTGCCTGGAGGTGACGAGGGGGGGGTCCGGAGAGCCCTGCAGAGGAGGACAGGGCTCTGGCGGGAAGACAGTGTCCAGACGCCTGTGGGCTCCATCCAGACCGCAGGCCCTGGGGCTAATGAGGGGCCGGCTGGGTTCTCAGAGGTCACGGAGTGCAGGGGTGGGGCGGCGAGTGGTGGAAGCCGGCGCCCCGAAGACAGGCCAGCCCCTGGAGCATGGAGGCGGGTCCAGCCCATGCTGCGCTGAGTGTGGCCCTGGCTGGGCCCCACTGGGGTCTGTCCCACCCCCACCCCCCAGGAGGGAAGGCAGCAGGCCCGCTCTTCCCGGTGGGAAAGGTGCTGTGCAAGTCATCAGGTTTAAATTAAAAATAATAAAAATAACAATACAAAATAAAAAAAAGACTGTCTCAAACAAACCCGGGACAAGCCCGCCCCGCGACCCATGTGAGGAGCAGAGGTGCCAGCCACCACTTGGGAGGGAGTGAGGGCCTGGCCGGAGGGGCAGGAGGGGCTGCGGGCTGATGGGGGGCGGGCTCTGTCTCTGGTCGCTGTCAGCAGCAATTCTAGAGACGCCAGAAGGCTGGGGGCAGAGGGTGGGGACGGGCGGAGGGGTGCACAGGATGTGAGTGGGGATGGGCTGGCCTGGGCGTTCTCCGGCCGCCAGCTTGTCCCGCTGCTCTGGGCTGCCTCGGCCAGGTGGACGGGTTACCGGAGATTTATTGCACTGTTTTGGAAGAGGCCTGGGGCTAAGGACCAGCGGGGCGGCAGGAGAGGCGGGTGGGAGGCGGGCAGGCGTCATCGCTTGGTCTTGGCGTCTTCTCGAACCTTCCAGATCACCAGGTGCATGCAGGCGCCGGCGTCCTCGCTGGAGCTGTGCCCGTCCACTGCGGGGCAGATGCGGTGAGCACCCTGCTCCTGCGTAGGGATGGCCCCAGGGCAGGTGCTGGCACTCACCATTGTCCTGGATGATCTGTCTGAGGTAGTCGGCCATGAGGTTCCGCAGGGACCGCTTGTAGGGGAGGCCCAGGCGGTGGGGGAAGAGCACAGACGTGTCCACCACGGTGCTGTGGATGACCTGTGGGCAGCGGCAGAGGTTAGTGCACGTGGGGCCTGCGCAGGTTCTGCTGGAGAACCGCGAGGGACCCGGGCTGGCAGGGCACCTTCAGAGCCAAGAGGTCACTCTCCAGGCTGTGTCCGATGAGGATGGTGTCAGCGCTGAACATGCTCAGCAGAACGGCCTGGACGTCACGCAATGTGACGCTTGTGTCAGCAAGGTCAGCCTCCGTCACCCCCGAAAACCTGGGGGAGCAGGCAGGAGGAGCGCCAGGGCTCAGCCTGGAAAGCACTGGCTGGCGGGACGGGGAGGGTGGGTCCCTGGGGAGGAATGGCGGGGAGGGGTCCCGGCTCCCGGGGGGCACTGGCCACACCTGGTGTTGTAGTCCACGATCTCGTTGTCAGGCTTCACAAAGGTGTCGTAAACCACGTGCACGTCCGTGTCGACCACTGTGACGCGCGTCAGCTCCAGGCCGTAGGTGGTGTAGGACTGCGGGCGAGGGACACGCCTCAGACGTGCCCCGGGGACCGGCCTCCCTCCCTCCCGCCCCCTGCCCACCTTCAGGTCTCCAGAGCCCTGCGAGGCAGAGGCAGCAGCCAGAGACTCTGTGGGGCTTCTAGGAGAGGCAGAGTGGGGTTTGACCTCAGCAACCCCCTTTCCCAAAGCCCTCCTGCCTCCCATTCACAGGCAGAGCCAGGGCCCAGTGCCCGGAGGGCTTGGCTGTGCTGGGAAGTATGGGGTCGTTGGTCCAGGGCAGGAGCCACAGGCACCGGTGCTGCGAGAGAAGCCCTCTGAGCACTGGCCGGTAAGCCGGGCCCAGATGGGGCCCAGACGGGGCAGCCGCGCCAGGACAGGTCCTCCCCAATCCTAAACCTGAGGCTGGGCAGAGAATGGCCTCACCATCTCGCAGTCCAGGGCGTAGATCCCTGGGTGGGTGTCTCCTGAGAGCTCTTTCTCAAAGGTCTTCACGAAGCCCTCAAGGCGCTCCTTCCGGCCATCCTGCACGTGTTGCTGGGGGTGGAGAAGGCAGGTGAGGGCGGCTTCGGGGTGCAGTGGGGGCGGGGGTGGCAGCAGCACATCTCTGAGCCCTTCGGGACCGTCCTATCCATCCATCATGCCCGTTCACTGGCTGGGACCCTGGTGAGCAGGTGGGGAAGGGGGCTTGCCAAGAAGACACAGGGAGGACGGCTTCCCAGGATGGGAAGTGGCCAGGGACAGGGCCTGGGGCCTATGGGCACTACGCTCTCTGGGTAACACAGGAAAGGCTGCCCAGGGGCCAAGACCCTGAGCCCAAGACTGTGCTGTGTCCTGAGACCCAAGACCAGCGACGGGGAAGCAGAAGTCTGTTGAGAACAGGCAGAGGGGACCAGAATGCCAGCGCTCACCTTTGCGACCTGGCAGCCTACAGAGCCGGCGGCTGCCGAGCAGCACATGTACTGCGTCTCCCAGCCTCCGGCCACTGCAGGGGACACAGACACACAGTCAGGGCCCGGCCAGGCCCACTCCACAGCCCCCGGGGCACTGACCACACGCATCTGCTGAGTCCTACTAGAGAGTCAAGACTGAGGACAGGAGACCTCAGCCTCTTGCCGGAGCTGGAAGCAGACCAGGCCTCGGCAATAGTCTGGCCGCCGGGACGCCCAGGCCTGGATCCAGGGAAACCAGCGCGCTCTGCAGAGGCCTCTCGGGCAGCGCCGCCTTGGGCAGGACCCTCCAGGTGCCACCGAGGCGATGGCTTTAGGGGCCGCAGCAGGGCTGTGCAAGGCTGGCCATGTGCCCCGAGCATGGCTGTGTGGCTGCCTGGGGGATTGAATGGAACCAGCAGGCCAAGGGTGGGACAAGCCCTCCACTCGTGTGGCCAGCAGCCTCCACATTTCCATGGACCAAGGGCACAGGAAGACAGGGACACAGGGCCTTTCAGGTGGTGGCATTTGAACATTGTCATGGGAAAGCTCTTGTCTTACTTTTGCATAAAGAACGGGTAGAGAAAAAATGAGGCCAAGGGCTAGCCCTGGCTCTGCCCGGAACAGTGAGTCCAGGGACCGTGGGTAGGATGGAGGGCTTGGGTAAGGCCTTACACCAGTTCCGGGGGCCTCAAGGGAGGGCCCCGGTTCCAGGGACCATGGGTGGGACGGGGGAGGGCCCGGGTAAGGCCTTACCCCGGTTCCGGCGCAGCCGTCCCCAGTGGTAGTAACACTCCTCGTCCCGGACACAGCGGCCCGAGGAGGACACAAGGTACTCGGTGCCACAGCGGCAGCAGGTCCTGCAGGAAGCTGTGGGGGGGGCCCGGGTGGAAGCTGAGGCTCACGCTGGGGCCTACGTGCCTGGCCTTGCCCACGTCCTGCACCTGCCCACCTAGGCCGTTGAAGGCCAGCAACTCACAGTCCTTGGGCCTCTTCTCCTCAGCTGTGAAGATGACTGCACCGCCGGGCCGCTCTGGGTGTGGGAAGGGGTAGCCGTTCTCCTTGAGCTGGTCCTGGGTGAGCAGGTACTCCTTGAGGCGGCTGTACAGGGCAGCCCCTGTGGACAGGCACGGTGGTCAGCCCCGGCCTGGGATGGCCCACGGGGTGGTGGACACCACCGGGAAAGGCGGCTGGTGGGGGCCCGCAAGGCAGCATGTGGCAAAGCAGAGGCGGGGCAAGGCCTCACCTTTCAGGTCCTCCACCCGGGGGCTGCTTGGGCGGCTGAGCGAGAAGCTGGTCTTGGTGGCCAACCTGCCCCCCAACACCACCTCGTGGGACACAACCCTGCGGCCACTGGTTTCTGGAAGGAGGGGAGAGGGGGAGGGGAGGAGGGTGTGAACTAGCTGGCTCAGACCCCCACCTCACCTGCTCTCCCACCCGCCCTGCCCTCCTCAGACCTCTGCCTCAACTCCCCCTTTCTGGGACAGTGCCCCACTGACCCTGGGTTCCATCTTGACCCGAACAGGAGAGGCAGACACGTGGTGGGCCAGGGATGCAGGGTTCCGCAGGCCCGGGAGCTGCACGGAAACCCCACACCCGAAGCCTTCGCCCTCTCCCCTCAAGCGAAGGGGGAAGGGCCGGGAAAGCAGCACCGGGGATCTAATGGCTTTTGAGGGCTTTGAGCCTTCTCGGGCCACCCAGCCTGCGACGCCAACCCAGGGCCTCTCCAAGTGCTAATGGAGGCGGGGACGGAGGCGGGGGCCAGTGATGGCTTAATGCAGCCTGGAGAGGCTGCAGTGAAACGCCCAGGTCTCTGCTTTCTTCCTCCCCAGAGCTTAATGCACGGAGCTTCCCAGCCCTGGACCTCCTGCTTTGAAGAGTCTGCTGCGGCTCCATTAGCAGGTGGCCCCTCGGCCCGGAGACCTGACTCGGCAGAGGAAAGTGGCCGACAGCGAGGATGCCAGGGCCAGGCCAGTCCTAGACAGAAGCCTGGGAACCAGGGAGCAGGCGGCCACGCTTTCCTTTTGTCTGAGACTGTGGCTGAGCTCAGGGCTGTGAAGGTCCCAGCTCAGCCCAGCTGCCACCCCAAGGGCAACCCTGAGCCCCCCGCCCCACCCACCAGGACTCACTGCTGAGGCCGGGCACGGCGCTGGGGGCCAGGCCCCTAAGCTTCTTGAGGGTGTTCACGGCCACATTCAGGTAGATGTTCTTGCTGGGGCTGCGGTCATAGGCCACCTTCTCCTCGTTCAGTGCCTGGGGGACACGTGGTGCCCAGCTGAGGCCATGCCTGCCTGGTGCTGGGGAACCCCAGTGGTGGGGTCGCCATGGGGTCAGGGACTTGCATCTCTCCCAGGCAGCTCCAGGTCGCAGCTGCAGCTGAGAGGCTGGGGGATGTCTGGGGACCACCCTGGACCTCTAGTCCTAACCTGGCCGGCCAGACAGGGACTCCAGGACCTCACCTTCTCTATGGCCTCCTGGTTGGAGGTACAGAACTTGAGACACTCCTCGATGAACAGGTTGAGATAGCGCTGGCGGATGACGGTGGGGACTTTGCCCCCAAACTCTTTGGGGATAATGGGTTTCTTTAAACTCTAGAGGGAAGGCAAAAGCAGCCATGGGTGAGGGCCTCGCAGGACCTCCAGCCGGAAACACAGACACGATGCGCCGTGACCACGGCTGGAGGCAACAGTGAGACGCACTGTGACAGATCAGCCTGGCTCCAGTAGGGACAGACACGCCAAGGCAAGACAGGAGTGGCAGGGGAAACTGAGGGCAGGGGGAACTAAGGGCATGGGAAACTGAGGCCATGGGGGCACACGGGAACTTGCTAAACTTTCTGCTCAATTTTCCTAGAAACCTACAGTTACTCAAAAAACGCAGTCTATTTATTAAAAACAAAACAAGGCCAGGCATGGTGGCTCATGCCTATAATCCCAGCACTTTGGGAGGCTGAGGCGGGAGGATCACTGAGGCGGGAGAATCAGCCTGGACAATGGACAACGTGGCAAAACCCTGTCTCTACAAAAGACAAAACAAAATTATTAGCTGGGGTCTGGTGACACAGGCTTGTGGTCCCAGCTACTCAGGAGGCTGATGTGGAAGGATCACTTGAACCCAGGAGGTCCAGGCTGCAGTGAGCCATGATAGTGCCCCTGCACTCCAGCCTGGGCAACAGAGACCCCGTCTCTTTTTTTTTTTTTTTTTTTTTTTTGAGACTGAGTCTGGCTCTGTCACCCAGGCTGGAGTGCAGTGGCGTGATCTCAGCTCACTGCAAGCTCCGCCTCCCGGGTTCACGCCATTCTCCTGCCTCAGCCTCCCGAGTAGCTGGGACTACAGGCGCCTGCCACCTCGCCCGGCTAGTTTTTTGTATTTTTTAGTACAGACAGGGTTTCACCATGTTAGCCAGGATAGTCTCGATCTGGCCTCGTGATCCGCCCGTCTCGGCCTCCCAAAGTGCTGGGATTACAGGCTTGAGCCACGGCGCCCGGCCAAGACCCCGTCTCTTTTTTTTTTTTTTTTTTTTTTTTGAGGCAGAGTCTCGCTCTGTCGCCCGGGCTGGAGTGCAGTGGCCGGATCTCAGCTCACTGCAAGCTCCGCCTCCCGTATTTAGGACATTCTCCTGCCTCAGCCTCCCGAGTAGCTGGGACTACAGGCGCCCGCCACGTCGCCCGGCTAGTTTTTTTTGTATTTTTAGTAGAGACGAGGTTTCACCGTGTTAGCCAGGATGGTCTCGATCTCCTGACCTTGTGATCCGCCCGTCTCGGCCTCCCAAAGTGCTGGGATTACAGGCTTGAGCCACTGCGCCCGGCCGACCCCGTCTCTTAAAAAAAAAAAAAAAAAAACACCAACCAACCAACCAAAAAAAAAAAAAACCACCAGAGCGGCCAGACGTAGTGGTTCATGCCTGTAATCTCAGCACTTTGGGAGGCTGAGGCGGGCAGATCACGAGGTCAGGAGATAGAGACCATCCTGGTGAACATGGTGAAACCCCATCTCTACTAAAAATACAGAAAGTTAGGTGGGCTTGGTGGCGGGCACCTGTAGTCCCAGCTACTCGGGAGGCTGAGGCAGAATGGCGTGAACCTGGGAGGCAGAGCTTGCAGTGAGCCGAGATCGCACCACTGCACTCCAGTCTGGGCAACAGAGCAAGACTCCGTCTCAAAAAAAAAAATAAAAAAAACCACCAGGGCATCAGGAGGGAAGGTGAAGGCTGTACTGCAGTGTGGAGCACGAAGGCCCACAGGGCAGGGGCGAGGCTGGCCCTCCGCAGGCTGCATGTGGCCAGGAGGGGCTAGGCCACCATAAGGCTGGGCCTCGGGGCTTGGTCTGGGGGTGGTGGAACTTGCCAAGACGGGAGGGGCTACCTGTAAGGATGGACTGTGGGCGATTCGCTTAGGGGTGATGGTGGTGGTAGTCTTGGATGCCATCCCCGACAACGTGCGTGTTTTCAGCTGCTGGCCGCCTGGTTCGGGGCCGTTGGAGGGCTGGCTGCCGCTGGACGCGAGGGTCCTCTTGGCACCTGTGGGGACTGGTGGGGCACAGGGGGTGTGGGCACAGTGCAAGTGGCTGCCCATCACCACGTGGCGGAGCACCAGGCAGCCGCGGCCACTCAGCGCCAGCAGCACGTGCATCTCCGCGTGCAGGGAGCCGGGCCAGGGCACGGGGCTGGGACTGCGCAATGACATCAGGCTCTAACTGCCTTCAGGCAAGTCCATCGAGGCAGAGGACACAGGTCAGGCTGTGGAGGCCGCTCAGGCCACGTCAGCGGTGGGGTGGTCCAGGCCTCTGCTACGTGTTCCGACCCCAAGCCCGAGGCATCGATGTCTGAGGGAAAGGCCCTGCTCCAGGACGGAGGACCAGAGGGTCTTGGGCACCCCCACCTGCTCATTGTGACCAGCGGCCTGCCCTGCCCTGCAGCCTCTGTGTTCTGTCTCGTCCTTTGATGAAGTCACAAACCAAAGGGAGGAGGCCAGGCCTGCAGGGGCTGTTTCGGAGGGCTGGTCACACGGGCAGCTGCAACCTGGGCATGTATGTCTGTGTGGCGGGGGGCTTCTGGACTAGGGGCTCGGCACCGACCCAGGAAGGGGAGCTGTGGGCGGGGACATCTGGCCCTACTCTCAGAGCAACATCCCTCGAAACGCCATCTGGCCCCGGAAGGTGCAAGGGAGGCAGGCTGAGTCTGCTCATGCTACCGCGGGCCGCCCAGGAAGGAAGCAGGCTGCCCGCCAGGCTGGCACGCGCCTCTTGCAGTGGAGGATTTGCCCTTCAGGAATGGATAGAGACCCTCCAGGCTCCCTCGGCCACACGCTGGGGGCGAGCACAGGCAGCCACAGGAGTCCTCCAAGCCAGGTGAGCCTGCCCTGTGGCACTGCCAGCACTTGGGACGCCAGACTCGCTTCAGGCAGTGAGCCCCGAGGGCACTGTGACAGCTCAGCACCCACCACGGACCAGCCACAGGACAACCACGAGCACGCAGTCACCGACGCAAGTGTGTGGGGTCCTGGGATCAGCCCAACTCAGTCATTTCCCTTCTCTGGGGCTAAGGTCTCAGACGTGAGGGGCTCTGGGGAGGGGAGGTCAGAGTGGCCTGGAGAGTTTTCCCTAAGGAAGGCCTCAGTCCGGGTCCAGCACAGGAGGGCGGGGGATCCATGGGGTCTGCAGGGGGATCACCGGGGCTGGCCCTAAGGCCCTCTGGCCAGCGCCAGGGAGGCAGGGTCTCCAAACCAGCAGGCTGCTCAGAGTGGTCCTTGGACAGCAGCCATGCCCTCCCAGGGAGCTTGCCAGACACAAAGGTCCTTTCCCAGCCTCTAGACCAGAACCTGCATTTTTTAGGAGCTTTCTGGGGGACCCTCATCTGTGACTTGCCTCTAGCGATACTTCCTCGCTCTACAGACACCACTGATGTGAAGATGCAGGAAACAGGACAACCCCCCATGAAGGGTCCTGTCCACCTACCACTGAGGCCTGGCCAGACTTTCCGCAAGACTCTGGGAGGAAGTGCCTCTCGGAGTCAAGGAAGCACAGCCCCGCTCCTGCGAAGACAGTGCTCATTTCCATCAGAGGCCACGCCCCCCACTCATACGCCAGGCAAAGCCACACCTGCAGGAGCCTGCACCCCACCCAATGCCAGGCACCCCGACATGGCTCCCCATTCCCTGGCACCACAGGCTCAAGCCCTGGTTCAGCACAGTCCCCACCAGGCTGCTGGACTCCTAGTAACCCCAGAGCTGGGTCAGGGAAGGAAGGTGCTGGGCCAGGCCTCTTGCACCCCTTAACAGTCGCCATCTCACAGACAGGCAGGCTGAGAGCCCCAAGGAGGGGGCCCAAAGTTGCCCCATGAGCAAACACCACATGGTTCAGGTGAGCTCAGAGACCTCGGGGTGCCCTCTCCTGCCCACATGCCAACGTCCCCTGGCAAAGGCCTCCTGGGTCAGCACTCACCTGCAGCCAGGCGGGGGTTGGGGACATGGGCGATCCTCCTCTTCTCGCCAGGGGCAGAGATGTGGACGGATGGCGGCTTCTCCGCCAGCCTGGGGGGGGCCTGCAGCAAGCTCGCCGATGCCCTCTGCGCCTGCTGGGCCCGCAGGTAGCACACCTCCTGTGCCGTCGGGGGCCGGGCCTGGGGCACCGCAGGACTCCTCCTTGGGGGCTCCGCCTGCATCACCACAAATGCTAAGGCCTGGCAGCACAGCGGGGGCACCTGGAGCAGGCGGCCCCAGGCAGGCTTGGGAGAGGGTGGCTGGAGCTCGGGGGACGGAGGCACCACCTCCTTGGCTACCTTCTGAGCTGCTGGGCACACTAGGGGGAAGCAGCATGGAGCAGTGGTCCTCAATGCCACGTGGCTCCAGGCTCCCCCACTCCATGTCTCCCGGTGCCCAGGCTGTGTCCTCAGCCCTGATAAGGCACGGGTGCGTGGGACTACCCCGATTAGACTGGCACTCCAATCCAATGCCACTACACCTAATCTTCCTCAAAGCCCCTCCTCTGGGGAGGCTCTGGGACTGGATCAACTTGGACTCTCCTGGCTGCTGGCCTGGGAGCCAGGCTCTCTTTCCCGCACTGCCTCGCTGCGTCTGCACAGGGGCCTGACAAGCGCTACTGTCTCCGGGCTACAGAGGACACTGGGGCTCAGAGCTGGACAACTGGCCCAGGCCGCACACGGCGCAGCAGGCAGTCTGCGAGAGGTCACCTGGGGCTGCTGTCCCTGCTCTGACCCCCGCCCCAGCACTGTGGGCGATCTAACAGGAAGGGGCAGGAGCCAGTTCTCTCTGGGACTCGGGCAGCGTCAAAGATAAGGTGTCTTCAAAAAGCTCATGGAAAACGTGTACTGTGACGAAACTTGTATGGATTTCAAGTTTTTTGACCCAAAATAAACTGATACTAACTTGACGTAACATGTCTGAACCAGACGGAGTTTGAGGCACTAAAAAAAGTAAGACATCAGTTAGAACAGAGCCTCAGTCAGAGCAACAGGAGTTCTGCTAAAATCGAAGCGAATGTTAAGCATCAAATTTATGGTGAAACTTGGGTGGAAGAACGAATGGGGAGATCACTGATGCTTTACAAAAGCAAATCTCGTGATCAGTGAGCGGATCATGAGATCAAGAGTTCGACACCAGACTGGCCAACATGGTGAAACCCCATCTCTACTAGAGATACAAAAATTAGCCTGGTGTGGTGGTGGGCACCTGTAATCCCAGGTACTTGGGAGGCTGAGGCAGGAAAATCGCTTGAGCCCGGGAGATGGAGGTTGCAGTGAGTGGAGATCGCGCCACTGCACTCCAGCCTGGGTGACAGAGCAAGACTCCATCTCAAAAAAAAAAAAAAAAAAAAAACAGAGGGATGAAGCTGGGTGCGGTGGTGCACACCTGTAATCCCAACACTGGGAGGCCGAGGCAGGAGGATCACTTGAGGTCAGGAGTTGGAAGACCAGCCTGGGTGACAGAGCAAGACCCCCTTATTTTTTATAATTTTTTTTTTTTTTTGGAGACAGAGTCTTGCTCTGTTACCCAGACGGGAGTGCAGTGGTGCAATCTTGGCTATTGTAACCTCTGCCTCCTGAGTTCAAGCGATTCTCCTGCCTCAGCCTCCCTGGTAGCTGGGATTACAGGCACCTGCCACCACGCCCAGCTAATTTTTGTATTTTTAGTAGAGACGGGGTTTTGCCATGTTGGCCAGGCTGGTCTTGAACTCCTGACCTCAGGTGATCCACCCACCTCGGCCTCCCAAAATGCTGGGATTACAGGCATGAGCCACCAAGCCCGGCCAACCCTGTCTTTAAAATATAAAAAGGCCCCTGCTGGCCTGGCCTCTGCAGACCTTACCTCCTGGCCTTGCTTGGAAAGGTGGGAGATCCTCCTCTTCTGCCCGGGGAACAGAGTGGTCAGACCCGAAAGCCCCTTCTCCTCGATTTTCTCTTCCTTGGGGGGCTAACACACACGTCCGTCCGTCAGCATGGGTCTGCCCTCCCCACCAACACCAACACACCCCAACCTCAAACCGCCCCCGGCAAGTGGGGAACGGCATAGCCCAGCCCCCAGGCACAGCAGCTGAGGGATCAGGGCCACCAGTCCCTGGGCTGTGTGTGGGTGCAGTTGGGGTGGGGGGGCAGCGGGCAGGTGTCCCACGTTCTGCAGACGCCCAAGGCTACCTCTCCTGTGCGCCCAGGGCCCCGGCTTGGAGACCCCAGGCCGCAGAGTGAAAGCACACTGGGAAAGTGAGGCCCCAGGGCGAGCCAGCTGCGCGCGCTGAGCACTTGGGCTCAGTCTGTGTGGAGCGAGCTCCCCCTGGTGGCCAATGTGGAGACACTGGGCCAGGAGACCCAGGGGTCCAGAGCTGGCCCAGGAATGCAAGAGCGCCGCACACTAGGGGTAGGGAGGATGGAGGGGAGGAGAGAGGGGCAGGAGGGAATGAGGAGGGGACAAGGAGAGGAGACAGAGGAGCTGGAAGAGAAGAGATAGAGATGGGGGTGGGAAGGGAAGGGAGAAGAGAGGGAGAAGGGAGGAAAGGGGAGAAGAGGGGAGGGGAGAGGGGCTAGAAGGGTGTGCCGGAGGTGGGTTCCCCTGAGGTGGGTGGGTGGGCCAATATCCCCCTGCCGGTCAGTGGGAACAGATTGTGTGCACATGGCCACAGGAGCCTGGCTGGGGGCCCGGGGCCAGCAACCGCTCTGGGTGTGTGAGGGGCAACAGGGCCGCCCGGGCACTCCTGAGCTCCTGAGATTTCAACAGGCTCAGGGGCCAGCACGGAGGAGCTGCCTCCACCCCATGCCTCTGAGCCAGCTGGAAACCACTTCGGACAGAACATCCCTCACCAGGCCCTGGGTTCTGCCTCGCCTGAGCCCAGCCCGAACACCCGTGCCCTCACCTGCCAGGCTGGCCGGCCTCTGTCCTCCGCCCCTAAGCCCAGCCCGGGCACCCGTGCCCTCACCTGCCGGGCCAGCCGGCCTCTGTCCTCCGCCTTGACGCTGGTGGACTCGTTGAAGATGCGCAGGCACTCCTCCATGGGGTCCGAGTCAAAGTCCACCTCCTTCTCCAGGGCGAGTAGTCCACATCCACCCCCGTGCTGGAGGAGGACGAAGAGGAGGAAGACGGTGCGGGGGAGGGGGGCGGGGAGGCCTTGAGCCGCTTGGGCGGCCCCCGCGCCTCCGGGAAGCCCAGGCTGGAGTCCGAGTCAGAGTCTGAGTCTGAGCTGAGGCTGGGGAGGGCAGGGGGCCACACGCTCGGCACCCCTGGCCCTGCAGCCTCGTCCTCACTCTCATCTCCAAAGAGGTCGGCGTGGCTCAGGGCCCGCTTCTTCAGTTTGGGGGCGTCCTGGGAGGCGCCCTCGTCTAGCGAGCGGGCTTTCCGCTCCACCAGCTTCCCCGACGGGGCCTTGGTGCTTTTCCTGTCGGGGAGCTGGAGGGGGCGGGGTGGGCCTCTGCTGGCCACCGGTCGGGAGTCCCCGCTTGTGGGGCTCGGCCGCCGCGCTGGCCGGTCAGGCCGTCCTTTCCCTGAGCTGGCCACAGGAGTGGCCGAAGATGGCTTCTTCTTGGTCCCTTCCGGTCGCTCTGCCTTGCGCCGGGGGCTGCTGGCCTGCGGGCCCTTCTTGTCCGCACGGGGCTTCTCTGCAGGCCGCCCTCGGCCCTTATCCTTGGTCTTGTCCTTCCTCTGGGTCCCATCTTTGCAGCTGGGGGCAGGTGGGGTCCCGCTTTTTTTCTTCTTGGGTTTTCCCTCCTTGGGGCAGCCCCCATCCTGTGAGGCCTGGACCTGGGCTGGGGAGCCAGGCTTGGCTGGGGGTGGCTGGAAGTCCCCCACGTCGCACTGCACGGCCGTCTCCTTGGTCTCCCGTAGGCCGCCCCCCTCGGCCTCCAGGCCCTCTTTGGAGGGTGGCTGCCCGGTGGCCTTGCTCTCAGGGTCAGCCCTGGCTTTGGGGGTGCTGGCCGTGGTGGGCTCGCTACCTGGGGCTGTGGTAGCCTCATCTTCTGAGTCTGAGAACCTCGCATCGCAGCTGCTGAAGGGGTCACAGGGTTTTTTGGGAGCAGGGGTGTGGGGCTCGCTGCTGCGGGGGCCCCGGGGTCGCTTGGCAGCCCGCTCGTCCCGGGAGCTGGCCCTGCTGAGGTGCCGGGCTGAGTAGTTGGAGAGAGGGTCATACTCCAGGTCTGTGGGTGGCCTGGAGTTGTCCACCACATACTTGCCACTGGGAACAGGGCGGCTATGCCGCCGGGGCTGGCTCACAGCCTTGGGGACGTATTCCAGGGCACCACCGCCCCCTCCGCCTCTGCCCTGACCCCTGTCCAGGGACGCCAGCAGGTACTTGCTGCCCGACTCGGCAGGGGTGGCCAGCGGGGTGGGCTGGTAGCCGGTATTGGGACTTAACAGGCCGTGGCTGCTGGGGCTGTAGTCAAAGGCCAGGGGGAAGGCATCCTCGTCCAGGCCCACGGTGGGGCTGGCGTTGGGGCCACAGGGCGCCAGGGCGGGGGCCTCGGCGGCGCGGTGCTCACGGGCCGTCTCTAGCAGCTCCCGGTAGCGCCGCTGCTCCAGCTCCACCTCACTGCGCACGGCCTCAATGGCCTGGTTGACCAGCTCCAACTCCAGCACGTCCGGGCGCGGCTCCTCCCCCAGGCCCAGGGTGCCATTCTCCCTCTGTGAGGGGGGTTTGGGCAGCTCGGGGTTGTAGGGGTCATAACCCAGTCCTGAAGGGAAGAGAGAGCATAGCCATGACCAGCCTGCCAGAGAGGAGCCTGCAGCGTGGGGGCGGCCCCGGCCTCAAACTGCAGGGAAGAGAAGAGACCCGCCTCTGAAACCCATCGTGCACTGGCGCCCGCCAAGGCTCTGGGGTGCCCAGCTGGGTGCAGACCATGGTGCCATCTCAGGCCCTGTGCAGGGCCCCGCCCTGCCCCTGACTGATGGGCGCTGGATGGACCTGGGCTGTGTGACACACAGCTCCATGGGTCCTGGAGGCTCCCTCACACAGCTCATGGAATGTACACAATGACCATGGTGGGGTGGACACTCGACAGGCTGGAACTCCCTGGGGCAGGCGAGTGTGGAGCTCCCAGCATTCAGGGTGCTGGGCTGAGGCAGGACTGGAATGGGCTGACAACCACAGCCTGATGGTGGACACAGGCGAGCCCTTCCTCGGCCAACACAGCCCCACCCAGCCAGCAGTGTGCCTGCGGTGTGGCAATGGTGCACCTGCAGTGTGGCTGTGGTATGCCTGCAGTGTGGTGGTGGTGTGCCTGCGGTATGGCAGCAGTGTGGCGGTGGTGTGTCTGTGGTGTGGCAGTGGTGTGGCTGCGGTGTGCCCGCGGTGTGGCAGTGGTGTGGCTGTGGTGTGCCATGTGGCAGTGACGTGGCTGTGGTGTGGCAGTGTGCCTGCAGTGTGGCAGCAGTGTGGCAGTGGTGTGGCTGCGGTGTGGCAGTAGCGTCGCAGTGGTGTGCCTGCGGTGTGGCGGTGCGGCAGTGGTGTGGCAATGGTGTGGCAGTGGTGTGGCTGTGGTGTGCCATGTGGCAGTGGCGTGGCTGTGGTGTGGCAGTGTGCCTGCGGTGTGCCTGCAGTGTGGCAGTGGCGTGGCAGTGGCGTGGCAGTGGTGTGGCTGTGGTGTGGCAGTCATGTGCCATATGCCCGGCGGGGGTGAGCTCAGGGCTCTGTCCCACAGGCTTTCTTGCCTCTAGGAACATTCACTGGGCTGTGCCTGTCCTACAGAAACGGAGATCACAGAAGTGGCCATGGCTAAGCAGGGCCGGGGGGATGGGGACATGCCCAGTTGATGGGCCACCCTGCAAAATCCACAGTAAGACTGTTTTTTTTTTTTTTTGAGACAGTCTCTCTGCCGTCCAAGCTTGAGTACTAGTAGTGGTGCGATCTTAGCTCCCTGCAACCTCTATCTCCCAGGTTCAAGCAACCCTCCCGCCTCAGCCTCCCAAGTAGCTGGGATTACAGGTGCCCACCTCAGACTCCTGAGCAGCTGGGATCACAGGTGCCCGCCACCAGCCTCCCGAGTAGCTGGGATTACAGGCGCCCATCACCAGACTCCCAAATAGCTGGGATTACAGGCGTGTGCCACCACACCCAGCTAATTTTTGTATTTTTAGTAGAAACGGGGTTTCACCATGTTGGCCAGGATGGTCTCGATCTCCTGACCTCAAGTGATCCACTACACCTGGCCTACTTTAAATAAATTTTTTTCTTTCTTTTTTTTTATGATATGGAGTCTCGCTCTGTCGCCCAGGCTGGAGTGCAGTGGCGCGATCTCAGCTCACTGCAAGCTACGCTTCCCAGGTTTATGCCATTCTCCTGCCTCAGCCTCCCGAGTAGCTGGGACCACAGGTGCCCGCCACCTCGCCCGGCTAGTTTTTTGTATTTTTTAGTAGAGATGGTGTTTCACCATATTAGCCAGGATGGTCTCAACCTCCTGACCTCGTGATCCGCCCGCCTCAGCCTCCCAAAGTGCTGGGATTACAGGCTTGAGCCACCGCGCCTGGCCAAATAAATTTTTTAATTTTAAAATTTTTTGTAGCTGGGCGCGGTGGCTCAGGCCTGTAACCCCACCCAACATTTTGGGAGGCCAAGGCAGGTGGATCACCTGAGGTCAGGAGTTCGAGACCAGCCTGAGCAACATGCAGAAATCCCGTCTCTACTAAAAATACAAAATTAGCCAGGTGTGGTGGCTCATGCCTGTAGTCCCAGCTACTCAAGAGGCTGAGGCAGGAGAATCGGAGAAAACTCGGGAGGCGGAGGTTGCAGTGAGCCGAGATCATGCCATTGCACTCCAGCCTGGGCAACAAGAGCAAAACTCCATCTCAAAAAAAAAAAATTGTACAGGTGGGATCTCACCATGTCGGCCAGGCTGGCTTTGAACTCCTAGACTCAAGCAATCCTCCAACCTCAGCCTCCAAGATAGCTGTGACTATAGGCACGAGCTGCTGTGCCCTGCTTAAAGCACCCGGCTGAACTGTCTTCCCGGGGGGCAGCTGGGAACACGTGACTTGTATGTTATTCACGTGGCTCCAGGGCACATTCTAGGAGACCCTCACCACCTCAGTGCCACCCACGTCAGCACAGAAGTCGGAACCAGAGGAACCTCACGTGGGGACAGGCTGAAGGAGTCTGAAGAAAACAAGAGCAAGTGGAGCCCAATATTCCAGCGAAGGAATAAAAACCAAGTTCAAATATTTACTCCAGAAACTCAGAAGTTGACCATTAGAAATTCTACTGAGCACGGCCAGGCGCAGCAGCCCACGCTGATCATCTCAGCGCTTTGGGAGGCCGAGGCGGGAGGACACTGCTTGAGCTCAGGAGTTTAAGACCAGCCTGGATGACACAGATCCCATCTCTTAAAAAAATGCTTAGAAATAAGCTGAGCATGGTGACGCACACCTGTGGTCCTGGCTACGTGGGAGGCTGAAGTGGGAGAATCACTTGAGCCAGGGGCTCGAGGCTGCAGTGAGCCGGGACTGTGCTTCTGCACTCTGGCCTGGGCAACAAAGCAAAACCCCAACTCTTAAAAAAAAAATAAAGTTCCACTGAATGTAATTCCAAAACATCTTGAAACGTCTCTAAAGGTCAATACGTCTGATCCTCTGGAGTTGGCAGGAAACGTGCCAAAGACGCCTGCGTCCTAATTCCTGGAACCTGCAGATGGTACATCCCCTTAGATGGCAAAAGAGGCTCTCGATGGGGTGAAATCTCCCTTGCCTGTCGCTGAGGGGACCATGGACAGGCCGAGATCTCGCAGAGCGGTTTTGCAACCATCCCATGCAGCTTCAACACCACCACCTGGAGACTCAGAATCCTCAGAACCCGTGCCATAGACAGACTGCACAGGGCAGAGGTACAGATGCGTCTGGTGCAGCCTTCACTGCAAAAACACAACAATAAATAACACAGATGACCTAGAGGCCTGAACGCAGGTCACCTGGGGTTAAGGGGGAGGCGTGCGCCCTGCGGGGACCTCCAAGTCACACTGCTACAGGGAAGAAGAGGGGCAAGCAATGTTGCACACTCTTGCCTTTGAAAAGCAACTCCACAAACGCAGCGAGATCAAAGCTTCCAGCAAAGGCGCAGCCAGGCCCACACTAAGCCTGCAGTCCCACCGGGTGCAGGAAATGCAATTTGGCCTTAATTTATGCTGCACCCAATGCCGACTGCCAAGAGGGACGTGAATGCTGACACATGTCCCCAACAGACTGATAAGGAGCAAGCCGTGACACCATGTAGCAAAAGGCAACGGCCCCACGGGAACCTGCCCGCGCCAAGATGCCGCTTGGCTCTGACTTGATTCTGACTGAACATACAGCTTGTCTGAAGGTCAGGCCTCAGGCGTGTTTCTTCCACTCACAAAACCTGCGTGCCCTTCGGCCTACCTGGAGATCGACCCCTACAGCGCGCTAAGACTTCCGTGCAGAGAAATGGCTGGACACAGCCAAGGGGAGGCAGGCACGAGATCTCCCACTGTGGACGGTGCAGAGAACAGCAACAGAACTGGAGGCTTCCCCTAGGGCCCCCACCCACCCCGCCTCGGACCCCAGCAGCCATAGGAAAGAAATGGCTGGCTTCTGCCCCGCGGTGGTTCACACCTGTAATCCCAGCACTGCGGGATGGATCCCGCATCCAGCCAAGGCGGGTGGATCACCTGAGGTCGGGAGTTCAAGACCAGCCTGGCCAACATGGAGAAATCCCGTCTCTGTTAAAAATACAAAATTAGCTGGACATGGTGACCCACGCCTATAATCCTAGCTACTCGGGGGGCTGAGGCAGGAGAATCGCTTGAACCCGGGAGGCGAGATTGAGCCACTGCACTACATTCTGGGCAGTAAGAGCGAAACTCCGTCTCAAAAACAAAACAAAACAAAAACAAAAAACAAAAAGAAAAAAAGAAATGGCTGGTTTCCCAAGCTTCTCCCCCGAGACACACCCACCAGCAGAACAAAAGCCTCCCCAGGCAAGTTCCCATCCTAATCGCTGGGACCCGTGGCCAGGCCCACCTCACTCAGTCAGAGACTGAAGGTGTGACTTGAACGAAGGACCCTAAGGTGGGCGAACATCTTGCGTTATCCGGGGACCCAATGTCCTTGCAGGGTCCTTTAAAGGGGGAGGTGGGAAGGTAAAAGAGAGACCAGAAGAGGTTGTGCTGTGGCTGTGAAGGGGAGGAAGGGGCCCTGAGCCGAGGGAGGCAGGCGCCTCCAGACGCTGGGAAAGGCGGACACTGACTCTCCCCTGCAGCCTCCAGGAGGCCCAGCCCTGCCCACAGCTTGACTTGAGCCCTGCGAGGCTGATTTGGACTTTCGAGCCCAGCGCTGAGACACTGTGCTGCTTGAAGGCCTTGGGGAACAAACGCAGCCTCATTTGGTGATGAAAGTGCAGTGGAGAACATGCTGCCCACTGCCTGTACCTGTGAAGGCGGAAGGCCCCTCCTCTTCCCAGGAACCCTGCAGGGACAGTGGGAGGCCGGGACTCTGAGGCTACGGACGAGGTGGGAGGGCTCACTGCAGGCAGCTGCCGCCTTTCCCTTGAAATCATATCAACATTGTGCCCATTTTAAAGATTACATTTAGGGGCCAGGTGCGGTGGCTCACGCCTGTAATCCCAGCACTTTGGGAGACCGAGGCGCGTGGATCACCAGGTCAGGAGTTCGAGACCATCCTGGCCAACATGGTGAAATCCTGTCTCTACTAAAAATACAAAATTAGCCAGACATGGGGACACGCACCTGTAATCCCAGCTACTCAGGAAGCTGAGGCAGGAGAATCGCTTGAACCCAGGAGGCAGAGGTTGCCGTGAGGCGAGATCACACCACTGCACTCTAGCCTGGCGACAGAGCAAGACTCTGTTTAAAAAAAAAAAAAAAATTACATTTAGGGCCAGGCTTAGTGGCTCAAGCCTGTAATCCCAGCATTTTGGAAGGCCAAGATGAGCGGATTGCTTGAATTCAAGACCAGCCTAGGCAACACGGTGAGACCCCGTCTCTACAAAAAATACAAAAAATTAGCTGGGCATGGTGATTGCGTGCCTGTGGTCCCAGCTACTTGGGAGGCTAAGGTGGGAGGATCTTGAGCCTAGGAGGTCAAAGCTTCAGTGAGCTGTGATCACACCACCACCTTCCAGCCTGGGCAACAGAGCAAGATCCTGTTTCTAAAACAAATAAAATTAAGTAGCATTTAGACAGGACGACAGATCCATGTGTCTGTTCTGGACCACCCAGAACGCTGCGCAACTGTGCGCAGAGCATGAGGTACGGTCAGGCAGGGGAACATCACAGAAGCCACAGATGGGGCAGCCAGGCTCTTCTTTGCCTGTGCCATGCCACAGCTGAGGCATTTCCAGGAAACGTCACCCCACGTGCCCAGCAGGCGCAGAGGGGCCCACTCTGGCACCATCTCACAGCCGAGGACCCTGGGAGTCAGCAAGGGCACCCAACTGGGATCAACAACGGTGGCTGCCGGTTCCTCTGTGTGGGAAGAGCCAGCTCCCAGGCCAGGAGGATGCTCCCGGCAGGGTAACGGCCAGCTGGGGCTGGGTGTCAGCCCCCACCGAGGGGGAGGGTGGTGGAGGCCAACAGCACGCTCAAGGGCGCCCTGCACTCCCAGCCCACTTCACTGAGGGAGGCTCCGGCTCCTCCCTGACCCAGCTGGCTGCACAGCATACCACCCCTGCCATCCGCCTGGTGAACAGGGCAACTAGTGCCAGCCCTCCCCCAGCCCCGCAAGTCCTGGCTGCCCAGTGACGTGGAGAGTCCAGGCCAAGGCCACTGTGGAGTGAGCTGCAGAGATTCATGCGGGGGAGGTGACAGAGCACAACTACTGAGGAGGGGCAAGGCCGGGTCAGGGAGACACTGGTCTCTCCTCCCAAGGCTCCAGCTAACGGGGATGCAGAGAGGAGGAACAGCCCGCCTAACGGGAAGGCTCTCCTCCCCAGGCAAGGGTGGGCAGCAGCGAGACTGGGCCCCAGGAGGGCAGGCCGCGGTGGAGGGGACTGAGGCATCTGAGGGGCTAAGGATAAGGGACTCCACTCAGGGGCTTCCACCTCCTTTCCCTGGACCCCAGGGCTCTAAGACACAGCCTGCAAGATCAGCCCAGGCCAGGGAGCCAAGAGTCATTGGCAATACACACACCAGCCAGCAGACACCCTCAGGCCCTTCCCAAAGGAAGGAAACTCAGACCTCCGGACATTGTGAACTCTGAAAGGAGAGACCATTTCCCCACCCAAAAGGTGCTTTTGGAAGGTCTTGGAAGGAATAGCAACTGCCTCCCAGGAGTGGAGCCAGGCCCCCAAGCAGAGGGCAGGACCAGGGACAGGTGCTAAGGGTCCAATCTGGGGAAGGTGGCCTTGTCTTTCTAACTAGAAGCCTGTGTGAGGACTTGTTTTGTTGTTCTGTGGAGACAGGCATTGCCCACGCTGGAGTGCAGTGGAGCCATCATAGCTCACTGAAGCTGTGTCTCCCCGGCTCAAGCGATCCTCCCGTCTCAGCCTCACAAGTAGCTGGGGCCACCTGCGCGCACCACCACATCCAGCTAATTCTTTTCTTTTTTTGGTAGAGACGGGGGTCTCACTGTAACTGCCCAGGCTGGTCTCAAACTTCTAAGCTCAAGCAATCCTCTCGCCTGGGCCTCCCAAAGCACGGCTTGTCTTACAAGGGCTATGAAACCTGCCCCAGCCTTCAGCCAACAGGTGGGAAGGAGCAGGGGCACCCGGAGGCCGGAGCGGCACACTCTCCAGAGGGGCTTTCAGCAGTTCCACTCTGGGGTGGAGGCTGCCACCGCCTCCACAAGGGCTGCACCAAAAAGAAAGCAGGCACACTAGGCGGGTCCAAGAAGACCGAGGTCAGGATCTGCACCAAGGCCTCCCCTCCCTCTAGTTACTGGGCTCCCCCGCCCTGCAGCTGTGACCCGCTGGTGCTAGAAGGCAGAGTCCTGGCCTGGGCACTCCATCCAGGTCTGGGAGTTTCACACAGGAAGCTGCCTGGGGGTTGGCCATGGCTGCCTGCAGCTCAGAACAGGGGGCACGGGGTGCTGAGCCCCTGAAAGGTGACCTGAAGCTGGTACGCACCACTGCCTCCCTGGGCCGCCCTGTCCCACTCTGCCCGAGGGGGCTGGGGCTGGGTACCTGTCAGGACTGGAAAGGCCCCAGGGTGGCATCTACATGCCGCTGGGTGCCCTAGGAGCCCACCTGGGGGTCACATCTAAAGGCCAACTCGGCCAGGCGCCGTGGCTCACACCTGTAATCCTAGCACTTTGGGAGGCGGAGGCGGGCGGATCACTGAGGTCAGGACTTAGAAACCAGCCTGGCCAACACGGTGAAACCCTGTCTCTACTAAAACATACAAAAAAAAAAAAAAATTAGCCAGGCCTGGTGGCAGGCGCCTGTAATCCCAGCTACTTGGGAAGCTGAGGCAGGAGAATCGCTTGAACCTGGGAGGTGGAGGTTGCAATGAGCCGAGATCGCACCACTGCAGTCCAGCCTGGGCGACAGAGCGAGACTCAGTCTCAAAAAAAAAAAAAAAAAAAAAGCACCCAGCAGGCCCAGCCCCTGCCCCAGGAGACCGCTTGGTGGGCCCCAGAGGCCTCTCACTGCAATGAGGCATCAGCAGGACTGGCCCCTCCAGCCCAGGCAGTGGGCCCCGCACGCTGGCCCCAACAGGCCAGGCAGGAATCCCAGAAGGAAACAGACAGTCCCTCCGGCCTGGGGCTTAGCCGGACACTGGCATGACAGATAAGCAAGACTCCTCCCAACCTAGTCCCCAGGGGAGCCATCTGGGCGGCCTGAGGCTTTGAAGATGGAAATAGGAGAGAGCATTCCCAAAACAGCCACAGTGGCAGAGGAGGACGCACGGGGCTGACCCTCGCGAAGCGCAAGGCAGGGGCTGGTTGTGTCCATGAGAGCGCCCGCCCCATGATAGACCCCTCTGGGAAGAGGGGTCTGGAGGACAGCACCCCTGAAGCCCACCTCCTGTGTATGGCAGAGTAACCATAAGGTCCCCACAATGTCCACTCTGGGGGGTCTCTGCTCCTAGGGCCTCCTCTCCCACCCTCACAGCGGGATGTCCTCCAGCCCCATTCCTGGACATGCAGGTGCCCGGGGCCCTCTACGCACAGCCCACTGGACAGATAGGAACCCACTGCTCAGAGGCAAAGGGACCAGCACTCCGCAGCCAGAGGAGGCCCACAGCTCCTGGACCACAAGGGGCAGGAACAGGGTCACCTGGAGAGGGCTTCGAGGAGGGGTCCAGCCCATGCTGGGAGCCTGGACCTCCACCACCCAGCGGCTTCCAAGACCCTCCCTGAAACCCAAGGTGCCCCAGCTCTGCCCCACCCCCACACCAGACTCCGCCCAGATAGCAGAGCTTGCTGTGGAGGCTGGGCTGTGCCTGCAGCAGCAGCACCAGCACCAGGGGTCCACCCCACGGACCATAGGGTCCTCCTCCACTCCCAGGGCTGAAATCCGAGCCTCCCCTCTGCACCTCGACAGTGCAGTGCCAGGGCTGCCCAGCAGGTGGAGTCACACAGCAGGGTCCAGGGGAGAAAAAGAAAAAGGTCCCAGCCTGACCGGGGACCACCAGCTCCGCTCTCGGAGGCGTCCTGGGCATTTATTCACCTCATGGGGTGGCCGTCCCCACGTGCCATGACTGGACGCGCTGCTGTCCCAAGGCGTACAGCTCAAGGCTGGGGGACAGGGTCGGTAACCAGGACAGAGGTCAGCTGCCTTTCAAAACAATGTAGAAACAGGCTGGGCGCAGTAGCTCACGCCTGTAATCCCAGCACTTTGGGAGGTCGAGGCGGGAGGATCACCTGAGGTTGGGAGTTCGAGACCAGCCTGAGCAACATGCAGAAACCCTGTCTCTACTTAAAAAAAATTCAAAATTAGCCGGGCGTGGTGGTGCATGCCTGTAATCTCAGCTATTTGGGAGGCTGAGGCAGGAGAATCGTTTGAACCCGGGAGGCGGAGGTTGCGGTGAGCCAAGATCATGACATTGCACTCCAGCCTGGGTGACAGGGCGAGACTCCTTTTCAAAAAAAAGTAAAAATAAAAATAAACTGAAACAGAAGGGTACAAATGGTAAAGGACAAGAACCGGAGGGGAGGGGCCTGACTGCCACCACATGATGGGGCGGGGCCGGCGAGGCCTTCTCCCCTGTGCCTCTCCATCCCTGCCAAGAGCCCTCCTTGGCTGTGAGCCACTTCCACAGTCCACACAGAGCAAGTTAAGAGTCCAGCTCTCAGCCAGGCACAGTGGCTCACGCCTGCAACCCCAGCACTTTGGGAGGCCGAGGTAGGCGAATTGCCCGAGCTCAGGAGTTTGAGACCAGCCTGGGCAACACAGTGAAACTGTCTCGACCAAAACACAAAAAACCAGTCGGGCGTGGCGGCGTGCTCCTGTAATCCCAGGTATTCGGGAGGCTGAGGCAGGAGTATCACTTGAACCCGGGTGGTGGAGGTTGCAGTGAGCCGAGATCACACCACTGCACTTCAGCCAGGGCGACAGAGCGAGACTCTGTCTCAAAAAAAAAAAAAAAGAAAGAGTCCAGCTCTCAGCTCCTCCTCATCCCAAGGTCTTTTCTGTCCCCCAAAGCACATTTCCCAGTGGGTGTTTCCAGGGTTCCTGTGCTCCCCGTCACGCACAGAGGACTAAAAGCATCCAGGAGCCCTGCAGCCTCTCCCAGGGGCTCACAGAGAAGCTGGAGCGGGCACCTCTGCGGGGCACTGCCTCTCAGCCAGGGGTTCACATGTTCCGAGGATGGGTGCCGTGGCACCTAAGGAGGACCCCACACACCAGGGTGACTGCAAGCACGAGCTGTTTTTGTCACTTGGTGACCTGTGTGCAGGTGCTGGGGGCCGGGGGCGGGGGCGCTGGCTGACAAGGTGGGCCAACCCTGGCCCCATCATTCATTCCTCCAGCACATGTTCTCTTAACACCTGCCCAGGACCTCAGAGAGGGCACACAGCCTGCATAGCGCAAAGGGTAGGGCCCTCCCTCCCTGTCTTGTTCACTTCCCCAAAGTCCATTTCCTCCAGGCAGCCCTCCAAGGTCCTCCCTGCAGAAGCAGCAGTGCCGGGCATGGTGCCTGGGATACAGAGGTGGAAGGCATGGTGGAACCCTCACCTCACTCCACCTCCTCGACCAGGGCACACAGGGCTGTGGTCAACTCGGACCTGCCCAGGCCCACTTCCATGGCTTTCAGATCCTGCCTCCCTGGGGCCTGCTCCTGAGGCAGTGCTGGCTCCTTTTTGGTCTCTGAGGGCCTCTGAGCCACCATGAGAGGAGGAGGGAGGGGTCTCAGAAAAACGGACTGTGACCTGTGACTGTTAACAGGGTGCAGATGGACCTATCGCCAGGACAAACGGACAGGCTGGGAAGCCACAGGGTGGGGATACACTTGGAGTGCACGCTGGGCCCACACCCCCAAGGACACGCTCCCGCCACCTTCCTGGTCCTGCCCCCTGCCAGGCTCTTCTGGGCACCCCAGGCTTGATGGAGTTGGCCCAGGGCAGGTGTCTGCAGAGATATGAGGAAGGAAGGAAAGTGGGAAGGGGAAGGAAACACTGACCCAGAGGCACAGGCCCCTCCATGCCTGCGGCACATCAACTCTCCAGACGTGAGTCTCTGTGGGAACAGGAAGAGACTGCAGAAAGCCAAGAGTCGCATACTGCCCAACCACGGCAGCACTCCCAGGCTGGAGACACATGAGACAGCAGGTCAAAAGTGAGCCCCCGCTGGCCACAAGCTCCCAAGCAGCCCCAAGCCCACAGCATGAGAACATTCGAGGCTTTCAATGGGCTGTCTCCATCCCCAGAGCCCACAGCCCTAATCCCACTTCCAGCCACAGGCAAACTCCTACTCATCCTCCAAAACCCAGCCCAGTAATTGTGTGCTTGGAAACACTTGCCCCACTCCCCTACAACTCCAAGTAACACCTGGGCCCACCCCACGTCACCCACTCCACTCCCTGCCACTCCCAGTGACAGCTGCCCTCTCTCCTGGACCCGGGCCCACACCACGTCATCCCCTCCACTTCTGTTTCCCGAGTCCCCTCAGCCTAGACCCACAGACATTGAGTCCAGATGGACCCAGAAAGGGCCTTGGAGGGCAACAGGACCAGCTCCTGGCTTTACAGAGAACACTGAAGTCCTGTGGAGTGTTTGTCCAGGCTCAGCCCACAGCTCGTCCCGAGTCCGCCCACAACCACTCCTTTCCTGAGGCTGGAAGCAAAGGCAGGTTCCGGAACCCCGGCCTCCAGGCATGCAGCCTGTCATGGGACGGGAGACGCTCTGTCCTTGCAGCCATTCCCAAAAACTTCTCAGAGCCTAAGGAAGGGACAGCCCCGAAACAGCCAGTACACATGGGGCTCCTCCAAGGGTCCCCGAGGACTCGGCTATTAGCGGAGGAGGAGGAAAGGCGACGTGAGAGGTCCCCATGAAGCTCAGGGACCCCCAGGATTGCCCTGACAGGCTCCTGGCTCCCTGGGACCCAGGTGTCTCCTTCTACCCTGTTTATTTCCTTTTCAGGTTTTTGCTTTTTGTTCTGCAACAGATCATACCAACAGTCTACCCACTGCGTGGACAGCGTAAGGAGCAAGCCACGACCCTGCGCCCCCAGCGCTCCCCCAAAACCTGCCTGCTCCTCTCCAGGGACTGCTTTGCAGAAGGGATTCTGAGGGTGGGGAGGAGGGTGGAGGAGGACAGCGTTTCCTCGTCAAAGTGAGGCCTGCTGCGGCACAGCCTGCACAACGTTTCCTGTCACACTCAGACACCACGACCCCATTGTGCACAAGAGCTCACGGAGGTTCAGGAAGCAACAGGCTTAAGGGGAGAACGCCCAGCAGGCGGAGGCCGGAGCCTTCCTAGCGAGCTCTGCCCCACAGAAAGCCAAGCAAGATGCCTTCATTCCGGGCTGTGGTCTCCAGAGGGACAGAGGCCGGCCACTGGCACCTGCGCCTCAAGTCTGCAGTCCCTGGAGGAGACGGTAAAGCTGCAGAGGGCGGCCGGGCGCGGTGGCTCAAGCCTGTAATCCCAGCACTTTGGGAGGCCGAGACGGGCGGATCACGAGGTCAGGAGATCGAGACCATCCTGGCTAACACGGTGAAACCCCGTTTCTACTAAAAAAAAAAAAAAAAAAAAAACTAGCCGGGCGAGGTGGCGGGCGCCTGTAGTCCCAGCTACTCGGGAGGCTGAGGCAGGAGAATGGCGTAAACGCGGGAGGCGGAGCTTGCAGTGAGCTGAGATCTGGCCACTGCACTCCAGCCTGGGCGGCAGAGCGAGACTCCGTCTCAACAACAACAACAACAACAACAACAACAAAAGCTGCAGAGGGCTCTGGGAGGGGCCGGGGGGGCGGCTCAGGCACCACAGGAGTCCCCGGAACCCCTCCCAGCTGGCACGCTTGTCCCTGCTGACCCCGGCCCCAGTGAGCTGCTCTGCCTCTCCTGTCTCAGGCTCTAGGGGCAGGGACGGTGCTTCTCAGGGCCTCTGCCTCTCCCTATAGGCCAGCTCAGCCATCCCTCTCGAAAACACAAAAACAGGCCCCGTGCAGTGGCTCACGCCTGTAATCCCAGCACTCTGGGAGGCCAAGGCAGGTGGATCACCTGAGGCCAGGAGTTCGAGACCGGCCTGGTCAACATGGTGAAACCCCATTTCTACTAAAAATACAAAAATGAGCCAGGCGTGGTAGCAGTCGCCTATAATCCCAGCTACTTGGGAGGCTGAGGCAGGAGAATCACTTGAATCTAGGAGGCGGAGGTTACCGGGAGCTAAGATGGAGCCACTGCACTCCAAGAGCCTGGACAACAGAGCCAGATTCTGTTGCAAAAAAAAAAAAAACACAAAACAAACAAACAAACAAAATACAGAAAGGAAACACAAAAACAGGCTGGGCCAGCAGACCAGCATCCTCGTCCGCGGCACTACCGACCCCAGGCCAGATCCCTGTCTGCGGGGCTGTCCCTGGCACTGAAGGGTGCTGAGCAGCGTCCCTGGCCTCCGCCCTCTCTGTGCCTGCACCCCCAAACTGGCAACCAAAACATCTGCAGACATCTCCCAACATTCCCAGGGTGCAGAACTGCCTGTCGGGATCCGTCACTGCTCTACTGAAGACCTAAGCAAAGAATCCTAAAATATGAATACCAAAACCAGTCCCGAGGGACACGGCCCACGCCTGGAGACAGGCTCTGGGCCCAGAAGCCAGGTTTTCAAAGCCGCCCAGGCACTCGGGAAGTCAGGTAAGGACCTCAGAACCTTGGAAAAAGCCCCCCCCCACAAAAAAACAGAATCCAACCTCATCTGTGAGGCTTCTCCTGTGGCTCTTCCGCATTCTCAGAGGTTTCTAAAACAAACATTTCCCCAGGTCAGAAAACAGTACCTTCCAAAGTCAAGCACCCAGACACCCATGGCAACACAGACAGGCCCCCAGGCCCTGGGAACACAGACAGGCCCTGGGAACCCTGCGCTTTTCCCATCGCCATCCACCTGGAGGAGAGCTGCCAGTGCAGTCCTGCCAGCATCTGCAAGAAGGCGGCTGCTCCAGAAACCCCAGGCCCCTTTCCTCTAATCCCCTCCACGCAGGAACATCAAGAGCCACCCATCCTGTGGTGGGAGCATGGGCTGGGGTCTCCTCCTCCTCTAGGCCAGGGCAAAGCTTCAACCCCCAGCCAAGAGGGTCCCAGCTCCCCAGGGCCCAGAGCCGCAGCTGGACTCGCAGGCTCCCCGGCGAGCGCTGAAAAAGAAATGGCCTCAGCACCACTGGTGGTTGTCACCACTGGGGTCGGGGAAGCCCAGGGACGCTGCTCAACGTCCTACAATGCAAAGAACGGCCCACCAGACAACAATCTGGCCCCCAATGTCCCTAGCGGCAACCGTCCCTCCAGCAAGCTCCACAGCTGCCACTCCAGGCCAGGCAGGTGGCCCCGTTGGTCCAACTGCCCATCTGCCACCTGCTGGTAAAATCACCCCCAGGTCCTCATACGCCCCGGCCAGGCCTGGGAAACCAAAAGAAAATACTGCCGGCTGTGGGGGTTCTCCCCCAGAGTCCGTTCCTTCCTGGACGCAGCTCGCTACGGATGAAAAGTCGCACCGAGGACAGCACACACTGTCAGGTCTCTGAAGTGGTCAGATGGCAGCTTCACTGCCCCACGGAAACCCAGTTGTCACCCACCCACCAGGAGGCAGTGCAGGACGCAGCCAGTAGGAGTTCCCAACCCTCCTGCGAGGCCAGAGATGAAAACAAGCCACCCTCTGCAGCGAGGCGCTGTTGTTGGCCTCCTGCTCCCTTCTCACCTGACTCAGGGGCCTCAGAGTTTCCCAGGAGAGCCGGCAAGCCCTGCCAGATCAGTAGGATCCTGGGGCTCAGCTGCCTACGTGGGGAGGGGAGGCCGTCACCCTCACCAGAGAGCCAGGCCTGCCTCAGGCCCATCCTTGGAAGGTTTCAAGTTCCCTCCTTCTGTTCCCAGCCCACAGAGGCTGGCAGCAGAAACGGCTGAGGAGGCAGGCAGGGCCCCGGCCCACCCACATCCAGCCCAGCACCCCCAGTCACCAGCCACACGCACACAGGTGAGTGGCGTCCCAACGCTGGGCCTCGGTTTCCTCATCTGTCAACCGGGAAGAGCCACTCGGCCGGGCGCGGTGGCTCAAGCCTGTAATCCCAGCACTTTGGGAGGCCGAGACGGGCGGATCATGAGGTCAGGAGATCGAGACTATCCTGGGTAATATGGTGAAACCCCGTCTCTACTAAAAAATACAAAAAACTAGCCGGGCGACGAGGCGGGCGCCTGTAGTCCCAGCTACTCGGGAGGCTGAGACAGGAGAATGGCGTGAACCCGGGAGGCGGAGCTTGCAGTGAGCTGAGAGCCGGCCACTGCACTCCAGCCTGGGTGGCAGAGCAAGACTCCGTCTCAAAAAAAAAAAAAAAAAAAAAAAAAAAGAGCCACTCCCACTGCTGTTTGGGGGTCACAGGCAGAGTCCGCCCAGTACTGATGTGGCAGCGGCCAAGTCCAGACGTAGGCACCCCAGGGCCCATGTGGGGGGCCGCATCTGAAGAGCCAGGAGGAGGAGGATCCCTGCCCGACCCAACTCTGCTGGAAGGCTCACGAGATAGTGGGTACACGGCAGGTGGGCTTCAGGGCTCCCCATGTACCTGGAGCTGCTCCCTGAGCGCCTCTACCCAGGACCCCTGCCCTCTACAGATGCAGTTCTGCAGAGTCGCCTGGACCCCCAGCTGGGACGCCGCCAATGGCCCCATCCAGAACCACTGGCACTGGGCTGCCAGATCCTGAACCCGACTGCAGGACCCGAGGGCAGGAGCTGTGTACCCCGCACGTCTGCCCCGCACACACGCCTGCCCCGCACACACGCCTGCCCCGCACACACGTCTGCCCCGCACACACGTCTGCACCCACTTTGCAGTATAGGATGGCCCCTTCCCCAGGCCCAGGACTGTCCTGCTGGGGCCTGAGTTGGCCTGTGGCGCAGCACCTGCATCCCCTCAACGCAGCGCCCTCAGCCTCTGCCTTCCTGGAGGAAGCATCATCTGGGAGGGCATTCCTGCCAGAGCCACGAAGTCCTGGGCTGAGGCCCAGTGTACCTCTGGAGAGCCCTCGGCTTTCCTGCAATCCTCCCCGTAAGGGTTCCCTCTCCTGGAAAACGTCGTCCTGCCTCTCAGTAGGGCACAGACACTGTGAGATGCCGCAGGGAGAGCGGGGCAGTGGGCAGGGGCCTGGGCTCTGAGGTCAGATTGGAGGAAGGTGGGATCTAGCCCTGCCCACTCCACAGAGACAACCAAGACCCTCCCCTACCAACAGGCTGCAGCCAAGGCCCAGGCAGCAGACAG
This sequence comes from Trachypithecus francoisi, assembly GCF_009764315.1. Taxonomy (NCBI): domain Eukaryota; kingdom Metazoa; phylum Chordata; class Mammalia; order Primates; family Cercopithecidae; genus Trachypithecus; species Trachypithecus francoisi. Next base: position 148,052,078 of record NW_022681470.1, on the reverse strand, counting down.
CGGCCACTGTGAGGAGAGTAACGCTCATTTACAACTCTAGGCCGGGATAGAACTTGCCTCTCTAGGCCGGGGCTGCATGTCCCTGCATCCCAGGGCTACGCGGTGCCCGCCATAAGGGCTGCTGGACCATCCCTCCAAGCCACCCTGAGCAGGTCCAGCTGGCTCTCAAATGGCTGAGCGGCCCAGCACGGTGCTTCACGCCTGTCGTCCCACCACTTCGGGAGGCTGAGGAGAGAGGATTGCTTGAGTCCAGGAGCTCAAGACCAGCGTGGGCAATAAAGTAAGACCCCGTCTCGGCAAAAATTTTACACATTAGTGAGGTGTGATGTCACATGCCTGTGGTCTCAGCTACTCAGGAGGCTGAGCCAGGTGGAGCCCTTGAGTCGAGTTGCAGTGAGTTGTGATGGTACCACTGCACTCCAGCCTGGGCGACGAAGTGAGACCCTGTCTCAAAAATTAATTAATTAAATAAAATGGTTGAGCCTGTCCAGGGATAAGAGCTCAGAAGGAAACCTGAGTCCTTCAGCTGTGCTGCTCAAGGTCGCCAGTGACCCACTGAGCCTGTGACCCAGGGCCCAGGAGCACCAGCCATCTTCTCGTTCCCGTTGCAGCTCCGCCAAGCCTCCCCAACCCTGACTGCCCTGGTACCCTCATCAGATGCTCTCTCCTCCCAGAGGCTCTGGAGGCTCCAGACCTGCCCTGGTCAGGTGGTGGTATGGGCAAAACACGTTCCTTGGTGAGCCCCCATCTCCCCACCAGCAGCAAATAGCTCACAGGGCCACCATGCAGTGCGTGCCCAGCACAGAGCATGGCGCCACAGGGGTCCATGCAGTGCGTGCCCAGCACAGAGCATGGCGCCACAGGGGTCCCAGGGCTAGCTGAGGGCCTTTCACCTGAACCTCTGGCCATTCGCACTCCTGGGAGGCCAGCGTTCCTGTCTATCTCCTCTCTGGAGGCTGCTGCCCTGTCCACCCTGAAATCCCCTTGAGAGGACATGGCAAAGGCTAGATCACGCCAGCCTCTTCAAACCCCATAGAAAACTGGGCGTGTGTAAATCTGCAGGGTGGACATGGGACATGCATTCTCCCCTGGTGTTCTCAGAGGGCAGTCTGATGAGCATGTCACAGAAGAGGAAACAGAGGGTCAGAGGAGCCTCACGGTAAGGAAGATGGATCCTGCCTCTCTGCGGGGGAGGCAGCCTTCTACCAGACAGTAACAGAAAGCCCGACCACCCCACCAGAGATGGGAAAAGGAGTTCATTCTCACCAGCAGAAGGGAAATGCAGACACACCATGGTAAGAGGCAGGCAGCCGCATTTTTCCCATAGGAACGTGGGGCAGACAGGAAGACTACATCACCAAAGTGACCCTCAAAAATAAGCCTTCGGGGCCGGGCGCGGTGGCTCACGCCTGTAATCCCAGCACTTTGGGAGGCCGAGGCAGGTGGATCACCTGAGGTCGGGAGTTCAAGACCAGCCTGACCAACATGGAGAAACCCCGTCTCTACTAAAAATACAACATTAGTCGGGTTGGTGGCGCACGCCTGTAATCCCAGCTACTCGGGAGGCTGAGGCAGGAGAATGGCTTGAACCCGGGAGGCGGAGGTTGCGGTGAGCCGAGATGGCGCCATTGCACTCCAGCCTGGGCAAAAAGAGCGAAACTCCATCTCCAGAAAAAATAAAATAAGCCTTTGGGAAACACATGGGCCATCTGGGATGCACACAGACATCAAAGGCCTGACTCGCGCCGGGTGCAGTGGCTCACACCTGTAACCCCAGCACTTTGGGAGGCCGAAGCAGGAGGACTGCTTGACGCCAGGAGTTTGAGACAAACCTAGACAACATAGCGAGACCCTATCCCCACAAAAAAATACAACAGTTTGCCAGGTGTGGTGGCACGCGCTGCCCACAGCCCCAGCTACTCAGGAGGTTCAGGCAGGAGGATCCCTTGAGCCCAGGACGTCGAGGCCTCAAAGAGCTGTGACCGCACTACTGCACTCCAGCCTGGACTACAGAGTGAGACCCCGTCTCTAAAAATAGGGTGAAAACGAGCATCGTGAGTCGGGTGTCACAGCCTCCGAGAAGCCTCTCCCACGCACTGCCTTCTTCACCAACTCCCAGCCCCCGCCAAAGCTGGCTGTGTGCTCCCAGGACATCACGACCCATGCTAAGGGATCTGCAGGCACATGTGTCGGCAGGTCCCTGAGAGCACAGCCAGCATCGTAGGCAGCTCTGAATCCCCCGCCTCAGGCACAGCAAAGATGCTGGGCGGTGGGGAGCGGACGAGTGATTGCTTGCATCTGTCCACCTGCAAACAACCGCCCACAGGTGCAGGTATCCTAAGCACACTTATCAGGGAAATCAGAAAAAAATGCTACCTTTTCTGGCAAAACAGGATAATAAACCTATTCTGAACTCCCAGCGAAGATGTTCCTCTTTTGAAGGAAAAGGTTCTGAGCTGAGACTGTTTCACGGGAAAAGTAAAAACAATGCTTGAAACTCACGCCCAGTGAGGAAATCCGGGATTAAAGAAGTCAGGGGCTGGGGGAAGCAGAGAGCCACTATCAAGGGACAGAGGTCACAGGGGAGTCTGAATGACATCACACTCGATAACCCTCCCTCCACGCCTTTCCTTGCGATGTCCTTTTTCTCCAATCCAAATCCCACATCTCTTCCAAGAAACGCTGCCATGACGATGTAAACCACCACGACGCTGTGAGGTGGAGTCCACCAACGTCCTCGGCCCGACCAAAAGCATGGAATTCCTCAGAGCCCACTCAAGTAAGCTTTGACTTCCTCCCTGCCCAGTCATGCTGGACACAGGGCTCGACACACTCAGGAGACGATCCTCGGACCATCCTGACTCAACGACTGGAGACTGAGGCTGCCAGAGGAAACCTCTTGGAAATAAATAAGGGCAGCCACCAGCACATGGGGTCCGGGAAGCGGCGGGCGCGAATCAGCGGCAGGAGGAGTCCAGGGCCTGCCTAGTGCCGGCCGCGCCCGTCTCCCGAGCCCCCTCGTGCCAGGCCCGGTGCCCGGTACTCAACATGCGCTCGCACTCCGCCCTCTAGACAGCCCTGGCAGGACGCGTCCTCCTAGTTGACACTTCACACTCGTGAAGACGAAGGCTTAGAAAGATCTAGTGCTTTGCACCGGGTCCCCGGGTGGGTGGTCCCGGTCCCGACAGGGCAAACCGTCGCCCGCGAACGTGTGGGGAGGGGACTGGGCCGAGAAGGGGGACCCCGGGCGGGACCGGAGGTGGGCTCCAGACTCTGGCAGGGGAGCCGAGCCCAAGGCGAGCAGGCGGGCGAGAGTTACCTGCTGCGGGGGGCGCCTCTCCGCCGTCACCGGGCGCGCCGGGGACCCGGGCCCCGCGGTGCCGGAAGTGGCAGTAGGGCCGCCGGCAGGGCCCCCCGGGCGCCCCAGACCAATAGGGGCAGTCAATGGCCCGGAAGAAGCCAGTGGAGCGTAGCATGGTCCGTCCCGCGGCGGGGCCCCGGCCCGGATCCGCCCGGGCCCCCGGGCCCCCTCACTGGCGCCGCGGTCGCCGCCGCCCGCGCCTCACGGACCCCGCCGCCGCCATCTTGCTCCGAGGCCCCCGGAGGCCCTCGGGACGCCGCCGCAAGGGACCCCGGGAGGGGCTGCCCGCAGCGCGCCTGCTCAGAAACGCCGGCTCCCGCGCGACCGAGGCTGGTGGCGGACCCCTGGGCCGGGACAGACGGCCGCGGGAGGAAATAAGGAGGGCGGGGGCCGCCCTGCCTGCGGTCTCCGGGAGCCTCGCCAGCTCCGCCACCCGGACTTTGGCGGCTGTACCGGCGCCATCTTGAGCCCCAGGCCCCTGAGGCGCCAGGGCTGTCCACGGCGCGCCTGACCAAAAAAAGCCCCGCGGGGCCCGCTATCACTCATTTGCATATTATTTCCATTCGTTAGCATATCACCTTAAAGTGCTCTCTGCTGGACGAGGAGAGTTCTGCGAGGAAGTGGCCTTAAACCTGGACCAGGTGAAACCCACGGGTGAATTACTCCGTTCACACTCTTTAAAACTTCCCTCGCCCTGGTATACAGCTAGCTCTCAGGAAACGCCTTAATCTCCCCAACCTCGACTCTTATCATCAGTCTAATGACCAGGTCCATATTCACTTATTTGTTCAACAAATATTGAGCGCCTACTGTATACCAGGCTAGATGGTGCATTTTAACAGACAAACGAGGAACAAGGCCGGGATGGGGTAACTCTGTAGTCTGGTGGGGTAGGCCCACGTCTTAATGGGAAGTTTAATCTGGTGCATTTTGGTGAGATTGTAAAATAGTGCGACTGCTATGTAAAACAAAAAACCCAAAAAGTTTGTTTTTAAGAGACAGGGTCTTGCTCTGTCACCCAGGATGGAGTGCAGTGATGCGATCACGGCTCACTGCAGCCTCGACTTCCCTGGCTCAGGTGGTTCTCCCACCTCAGCCTCCCGAGTAGCTGGAACCACAGGTGTGCAGCATCATGCCTGGCTAATTTTTTGTATTTTGTGTAGAGATGGAAGAAGTTAAACAGAGTTACCCTATGAGCAACTCCATTCCTGGGTATACACCCAAAAAGAGTAGAAAGCAAAGTCTTAGGCCGGGCACAGGGGCTCATGTCTGTAATCCCAACACTCTGGGAGGCTGAGGCCGGTGGATCACTTGAGCCCAGGATTTCAAGACCAGCTTGGCCAATGTGGCAAAACCCTATCCTACTAAAAATACGAAAATTAGCTAGGCACGATGGCTCATGCCTGTAATCCCAGCACTTTGGGAGACTGAGGAGGGAAGATCACCCAAGGTCAGGAGTTTGAGACCAGCCTGGCCAAGATGGCAAAACCCTGCCTCTACTAAAAATACAAAATTAGCTGGGCATGGTGGCGGGCACCTGTAGTCCCAACTACTTGGGAGGCTGAGGCAGGAGAATCACTTGAACCTGGGAAGCGGAGGTTGTAGTGAACCGATATTGCACCACTGCACTCCAGCCTGGGTGACAGAGTGAGACTCCGTCTCAATTAATAATAATAATACAAAGGTTAAGATGGCAAATTTTATGTTATGTGCATGTGATTTTACAATGATAAACGACAGGGTGCAATGATGGGGCGACGTGGGTTGGGATGGGTCATCAGCGACTCTGCAGGGGACCTTATCTAATCTCAAAGCTGTCCCATCACGGGCAGTAGAAGGGCAGACTCCTTGCCATGGCTCCTGATGATGTGTGGGAAATGAAGTCTCATTTATGTGATTGCTCCATCCATGCCAGCTGGTCTTGGTCATTCATTCAGCAAATAATTACTGAGCACCTACTGTGTGCCACACAATGCTGGAAACATTCATAAGCAGAGAACCCCACCCTGGTGGAGGTGGTGGTGTAGGCAGGGAGGCAGACAGTGAACACAGGGATAAGTAAGTGAGACAGCCTGAAACGAGGTGGAAAGTGCTTTGGGAATAGAAACAGGAGAAGAGCCTGGGTTGGGGACAGGCAGGGCTGGTCTAGGTGGTTCAATGGGGAAGGCGGGATTTGTGCGGTTTTAAAGAAAATTAGGAACCGGGCATGGTGGCTCTCGCCTGTAATCCCAGCACTTTGGGAGGCCGAGGCAGGCAGACCACTTGAGGTCAGGAGTTCGAGACCAGCCTGGCCAACATGGTGAAACCTCCGTCTCTACTAAAAATACAAAAATTAGCTGGGCATGGTGACGTGCGCCTGTAATCCCAGCTGCTCGGGAGGCTGAGGCAGGAGAATCCCTTGAACCTGGGAGGTGGAGGTTGCAGTGAGCCAAGATTGCACCACTGCACTCCAGCCTGTGACAGAGCGAGATTGTGTCTCAAAAATATAAAAAATAGATAAATAAAAGATGATGAGGGAGCCAAGCAGGTTTCTGGAGGAAGGGCGTTCCAGGCAGAGGGCACAGCCCTTGCAAAGGCCATGCAGGACTGTGTCTGGTGTATTTGAGGAACAGCCAGGAGGCCAGTGTGGCTGGAGCAGAGTAAGGAGGGGGAGAGAGGGAGGAGGGAAGGGCAGAGAGAGGACGGGGCAGGTCGTGCAGAACCCTATGGGTTTCAGGGAGGACTTGGGCTTTGACCGTGAGGGGAGTGGGAGCCATGGAGGGTTGCGGGCAGAGGAGGAACCAGACTTGCCCCAGGTGCTTATGGACGCCCTCTGGTGGCGGTGGGGAGGACAAACCGTGAGGGCACCGGGAAACCAGGGCGAGGGTGATTGCACTGGTTTAAGTGAGTCGTAACGAGGCTAGACTGTCACGGTGGAGGCCCTTACAGCAAGGAAAGGTGGCCGGATTCTGGATCTATTTTGAAGGTAGAGCCCAGGGAGTTTTCAGATGGGCCAGATGTGGGTGGTGAGACACACAGTCCTTGAGGAGTCCAGGGTGACTCCCCAAGGATTTTGACCTTCCAGGATGGCACTGCCCTCGACTGAGAAGGGGGCGTGGCAAGGACAGCCTGCGGGCGGGAGAGACGCCCAGGAGGGTCGGGGTCCCAAAGGCACCAAAAGGATGGCGCTGTTTCCAGGCACATGTGTTGTGGGTGGGGCGCTGTAATTTAAAAGCCTAATGCGAGTATGTCCGTCAGAGATTAAGGGGTGAGGCTGCGAGTGTAGACACCACATTCTAGACATTTTGCTCCAAAAGGGCAGAAGACCAGGCAGGAGCTGGAGGGGCGCGAGAGTCCCGGGAGTCATGTTTGTGGGGCGTCCGGCAGAATGGGAGGATGGGTGGGGTAGGATTGGGGGTGCACGAGAGAGGTTGCCCTCGAGTGAAGCCGAGAATTCGCCGCCCAGGTTGGGGAGGCATCTGGCGTGAGCCGGCGCCGGCCGCGCGATACCAGAGGCCGACCACCCCCTTCCCCGGGCAGGCTGCAGGCGAAGCCCCCGGGCTCAGCAGGTGTGCAGGAGGGGCCTGCCCTGCCCCACCCCAGCCCCGCCGGCCTCCAGGCTCTAGGGAGCGCTGGAGTCCGGAGTGGTTTTCCCTGGGGAGGGCTTCGAAGCTCTCACCGTCCCCTCTTCCCAATTCCCACGAGGGGAGCTGGCATACAGTAGGCGCTCAATAGAGGAGCACGGGAGCCTGGGAGACGGCTGGGGGATCCTCCGTGGGAGCCTGTCCCGCGCTGGTGAACAGCCCCGGGGGCGCGGGCTCCCCCCATCGCCTGCGGCACCGGAAGGGGAGGGCGGTGGACGCCCCCGGGCGCCATGTCACCGTGCCTCGGTTGCCAGGCAACGGGGCGGGCGGGAAGCTGGGCGGGGGGCGCAGCTGTGCCAGGGCGTGGGTGACACCCGGCGGGCGCAGCGCGCGCTGTTGCAGGCAGCACCCTCCGCGGGGCTTAGGGCTAGGAGCAGGGCATTTTGTGCCTCAGCCAGAGGGGCCTGGCCAAGACCCTCTTCACTAGCCCGCTGCCTCAGTTTCCCCACGAGGTGGATGAACTTGGGGCCACACTAGTGGGTGGGACAGAGGGGTTCAGAGGGTGCCTACAGGCTGGGGACTGCCACGGGAGAGAGACCACACACACACTGGAGTAGGGTTTAAAAAGGGGCTTGTTTAATTAATTAAATACAAGGATGAGGCCAGGCAGGGTGGGGGAGGAGCGCCACCCACGGAAAGCACACGCCCCTTGTAGCCACCTCCCCTGCAAACGGCTGGAACCAGGTCCCAGTGACCAGCAGCTCCTGAGGGAGTGGAGGGGTGGGCGCAGGTCTCTCCAGGCCCCTGGACACTGGAGAGGGGCCCGGTTAGAGAGTTCTGGAACCCACAGCCCTACCCTCCCCTACTCCAGACAGGCCCCGGCCAGGGCTGGGGCCAACAAGACACTAAAGGAAAACGGGGCCCCAGTCCCCCACCTACCCCCGCAGACTAAGGCATCTCACTAGCGCTGTCAGAGGAGGGTTTGAGGCTAGGGACACAGAACACAAAGAGCCGAGGGCTGGATGGGGCAGACCCTCCGAGCCCAGCTCCGGAAGGGCGTCCCCTGCCTCCCTCCCCGCAGGACCCCAGGCACCCATCCCTGGATCCTGCCAGGCTGGGGCTGGGTCCAGGTGCACACCAGTGGCCATCCAAAGCCCCCCTGCCCCCAAGCGAGATGCAGGAAGGTTCTGGAACAAAAGGGGGTACCAAAAACCTCCTGCAGCCAACAGTGAGGGGATTCACCTTTCTGGGTCTTGGACGTGGAACCTAGGACCCTTCACCTTCCAGGCTGGGGGTCCTCAATACCCCCCCAGAGGAAATGCAACCCAGGCCACAGCAGGACGACCCCTGGCAAGGACACGAAGGTGGCCCCCGAGGGACAAGTCCCCACCCACCCAAGTTCAGCTCAGAGACCCCCCACACACACACTCACACCCCCTGAGGATGCCGGACCACCCACGGGGGCCCAGAAAAAAAGAATCCGTGCCTGAAAAAATATTCTACCCGGTGCAAAAAAAAACGAACTACCCCAGGAGGCTGCACAGCCAGCCCTCTGTTTCCAGTCCACGAGGCAGGACCTCGACCACGGGCCAGGGCCCACCTCTTCCAGGCACCCAGGAGGAGGGGAGGTCGGGGAAGCAGGGCCTGGCCAGGCTGCAGCCCACGCCCGGAAGAGCCTGCAACCCCGGCGGGCATGGGCTCTACGGCCCCACCTGCAGGCCAGGGAGGGCAGTGCGGCCCAATGGCTGCAGGTGTCGTTAAGAGAGTTGATTGTCACGTGATACCGCAAAGGCCAAAGTCGGCAGGGCAGGGGCTGGAGGGCCAGGCCCGGTGCCAGCCTCCCCTGCAGCCTCTCTCTCCCACCCACCCAGAGAGGGGGAGCTAGGGCCCCACACCCGAGGAGAGAGGAAAATAAATAAGCCGGCATTCCCTCCTGACCCCGATATCCGCCTCCCACCTCCCGACCTCCACTGAGTCAAATGTTCTTTGGAAGAACCCAGAGGTCCCTCCCTCCCCATCCCAGGTCTCAGAAGCAAGACCTGGAGCCCCTCCAGGCATCCTAAGGACTCCCGGCTCCTGGCTCTGCCCCCAAGGTCCGGGGGGGTGGGCAGCCCCTAATGTGGGCAGAACCTGTGGACACCTGAGATTGAGTACCCGAGTGGGGGGCGGCCGGGCTGCACCCCCGTTTCCCTGAACTACTCCCATGGCTTTCGGTGGGGTGGGGTAGGGTGGGGAGAGGCAGGGGCCGTGTCAACCCCCAGGTCCTCTATGGCTGTCTGCACGCTTCATCCCAACCTGCAGGGATGGGGCAGGGGGTGCCTTCCCTGGGCCGGCTCCCAGAAGTCCACTCCACCCCCGCAAACCCCACCCCGGCAGGGGGCAGCAGGGGGTGGTGGAGAGGAGAGGGGGGACCTCCTGGCTGCCCCGGGGGGCCCTGTTGCACAGCTGGGAAGAAAGTTAGTATCATGGCTATTTACAGACACAAGCCCCCGTCACCCATCCTGAGAGCCACCTCTGAGGTCAGGCAGACCCGGGTCCAGTCTCAGGCCCCCTCCTCGCTCTCTGGAGGGGGGCAGGGGCGTCTTCAGGGTTTGCCCACAGCTGGAAGGGGACCGGGCTCCCCGTGGGTCCTCACTACACCCCTGGATGCCAGAAGCATCCTGGTGGTCAGGGTGGGCTGGACGAGGGCCCTACAGGCCTGCGGGGGCTGGGCTGGGCGTGGGGCTGGGCGCAGGGCTCCCGGCCAGGCTGCAGGGCAGCGAGTCGCTGGGGGAGGTACTGCGGGCACCAGGGCGCCGGAGCAGGTCTGGGTGGAAGCCGGGGTGGCGGCGGGCGTGCTTGGCCAGGTGGTCGCTGCGGGTGAAGCGCTTGGAACACAGAGGGCAGGAGAAGCGCTTCTCGCCCGTGTGTGTCCGGTGGTGGCGGGCCAGCTCGTCGGAGCGGGCGAACTTCTTGTCACAGCCCTGCCAGTCACAAGCAAAAGGGCGTTCCCCTGGACAGAGAGACAGAGACAGAGACAGCGGTCAGCGGCGAGGGAGATGACAGACACATTCCAGCAGATCCCAAAGGGTGGCGGGCATCTGTCCTGTGCTGTTTGAGAGGCTAAGTTCTGGGTGTGAATTTAAAACAGGGAGAAGTGTGAAGAATACAACCCCTAGCCACCTCCAGTGGCCCCACACGAGACCCTAATAAATAATCCTCGCATTTCCTACCCGCTCTTAGAAAGGACTCTGCAGCGAGCCCAGAATCTGGTAACTGTAAGTAAGCCCCGCAGACCCCCAAGGCTGAAGCTCCCCAGGCCGGCGCAGCCTCTGGCCCCAGGCGGGACCCTGGCAGGGATTAGCAAAGGCCTCCAGTGTCTGTCCCAGGCACAGGCACGTTCAGAAGGCATGTTGGGCTTTCGCAGCACACGGGTCAGGCTGTCCCTGCCCCTCCCGAGGGACATTCAGGGGCCTCCCGTCTGTGCATGATCCCCTCCTTTTCCAAATGACCACCTGGGATGGGGGTACAATCATGGCAACTTCCCTAACCCTCCTGGCCCCTCCGAAAGCAGAGGGACGTAGGAAGAACCCGCAGGAACAGTCAGTCTGGGCCCCGATCTTGGGGTGTGGTTAGATGGAAGGCAGGCAGGAAAGCTCACAGGGAGGGGAGGGGGCGGGGTCTCCCGGGAAGGGGAAGGGCCTGGCTGGCTGAACTCGCCCCGCCCCCACGGGACAGATGGCGCTGGGCAGGGGCGGGCCACCACCCGGCCACTTCCTCCACAGACCCCTCCCACAGCCAAGGCCGGGCCTCGCCCATCCTGCCCCTAAGCAGCCGTCGCCATCCTGGCCTGCCTGTGTGCCTCCACCCCGTGTGGGTCTTTGCTCTAGAACTCTGCCGCCTGACCCCCTCCCTTTATAAAGCCAGGGTCTCATGCCCACAGCATATGGCAACGCGATGTCAGCGTCTCCCCACCAGATAGGGGTCTCCAACGACTGGGGAGGGACAGGTCAGTCCACTTCCACCCAGGGCCCGGAGCAGGACAAAGGGCCCTGCGTCCCCGAAGCTCCCACCCTTTCGGGCCATGACCAGGTACCTGGGACCCTGGCATTCCCAGATATTGTTCCCGACATCCCAGGGTTTTACAGGGTGGGTTGCGTGGATGGAGACTGAGCGCATGTGCCCCTCGTGGCACTGGATGGAGCCCTGAGTAGCAAGAGAGACATCAGAACCAACTCCCCTGGGTGGCCCCAAAGCCTATCCTCAAGGAAGCCACCGCAGGGCCGGGGCGGCCAGGAGGGTGGTCAGCTGGTGGACTACAACCTGGGCGGTCCACGCCCAGCACTGGGGACTGCTCTTGCTCTGGGAGCACTCCCACCAGTCAGTGAAAAACTGCAGCCAGCCAGGGGCCTGGAAGGACCCAAAGCAGGGACTGTGGTGAGGAGGTACAGAGCCAGCAGGAGGGGCACGGCCATGCTCAGGGTGACCTGGTGACATCTCTGCTCTAAGAAGATCAGGGACTGCCCTGGGGAGCCTGGCTGAGGAGGGGGACGGGAGGGTGAAGGGGTCTGCCCACTGATCACCAGTGATCACCCGTGACCCTAGAAGAGCTGAAAGAAAACACCTTCCCTTCTCTTCTTCCCATCCTTCCTCCCTGCCAAATGCTGACACCCTCAGCAAAACAGAAGATGGCAGACAGAGACCAGCAGCCCTCCTCCCCAAGAGGTTGTGAGTCCAGGCGGCTGGAGAGGGGAAGAGAGCGACTGTCACCAAGACCAACATTAGCCTCAAATCCCTGGGGCTGCCTGCTCCACACCCCAAGTCTCCCCCAAGCAACCCAGGATGCAGACAGCAGCAGCTGGGGTCGGGGGTCCCTCAGCTGGGGGCCGTCTACAACCAAAGCAAGAGGCACAAAGCAGCCCTGGAAGGGACCTCTCACCCATCTCAACCACTGGGCCCTGACAGCTCCCAAGGGCCTCAGTCTGGGGAGGGGGTCTGGCTGTGGGAGCGCGGCTGGAGCAGACCACAGGATGGGGGCGCGCGCCCCTCCAGGGAACATGCCGCCCTGTCGCCATCTTGCAAGGCACAGGCGGGGAGGCGGCAGGAGGGAAGGGGGGGGGCATCCCACGGCTGGGTGCCGGGCAGTCAGATGGTTCACTTCCCCTTTCAGGGCGGTGGGGCTGGTCCCCACTCCCTCTCCCCCAGTTTCAGTTTGCAAAGAGGAGCAGGTTGCCAAGGGGGGCGAGCGGGGCAGGGGCGCCGGCCGCTGGGAACACAGCTGCCGCACGTAGCTCGGCGGCGGCGGCGGCGGGGACATCCGCAGCCCCAGCCGGCCCCGCTCACGTGGTCCCACTCCCGCCGGGGCCAGGGTCGCCTCGCTGGCCTGGGTGCCTGCCAGCACCGCCCCGCTCTCGGAGACTCGGGCGCGCACGTGCGCACGTGGGTGGCAGGGCAGGGGGTGCACGGGCTACCCACCCCCGCCGCGCTGGGCGAAGCGCGTCTGCGAAATGCCAGGCCCTGCCTCTCACGCAATCCGCTCGCAAGGAGGAGGGTGGGGTGAACTTGTGGGGGCCCAGAGTGCGCTGGCTCCCAGCCGTCCAGGCCCCCAGGTGCACAGCCACCGGGCTGCTCGGCGCTACCGGGCCGGGACGCAGCCCCCAGAGGATGCGGTGGGTGGGGACAACGCGGGAGGGCAGAGTGGGCGGGGCCGCGGTGGACTTGACCCTCTGACTCAGGCTGGGCCCGGGTGAGCTCAGGACAGCCTCAGAAACAGGCAGGCTCAGAAAAATGGAGGCCAGGAAGTCCTGGAAACCTGGCCCGGCCCCGTCTGAGCCGGCACAGGAGGGGCCTGGAGACGGGACTGCGGGACTGTACCATGGGCCCTGGTTCCAACAGGGAAGCCTTTCATCTCCTGAGCTTGTCTGGGGGGGCTTGGGGTGGGGAGGAGAGCTGTGGCCGGCCGCCTGCCGGGGCACTAGTCCACCTCACAGATGGGGTCGGGTCTGTAGGGGAGGGCACAGGTAGGGAAGACCAGCCCCAGCCGCAAAGCAAGCCTTCCGGGAGAGCCAGGAAAGGCGGGGGCCGGGGGAGGCCTCTTACCCACCCAGGGAGGGGCAGGGGCTCCTTAAGGTGATCCTTGAGCAGGTTCTATAGAAGCTATAGGTAGCTGCTTCTGGGAGCCGCTGCAGAAAAGGGGGAACACTGGTGGTGAGGTCGCACCAGCCTGGGGGTGGGGTCTAGAATACCATCTGGGCCATAGCAACCCCCACACCCACTGTGCCCCCAGTTCCCCTGACTTCCCAAAGCCAAAGCTTCCTGCCTCCCCCATCCCCTCCTCCAGGAGACTTCCCCTTTCCAAACCCTCTGCTGTTCCCGCCAAACACACAGGCAGGCATACTGGCCCGTGTGTCTGCCAATCCCGAACCTCCCCATGTGCCACCCGCCAGCCAAATCTCATCGCCTTCGGGATCTGTCCAGACCCCACCCTGCCCCTCCCAGCTCACGCCTGGACTAGTGCAGTAGTCCAGCAGCTCCCGCCTGGGCCACCCAGACTGCGCTTAGCTTTCCTGAGCTCCACCCTGGCCTAGGACCAGAGCTGACGGCTGATCCTGCTGCTCGGAGCTAATCTGATCAACACTCCCCCTCACAGTGGCCTGGTGCCCCCCAAGCGCCCTTCGTCAGCTTCTCTGTCCTTGTGCCAGGCTTCCAAAAACACGCCCATCTTGTGGGTATAGTATCTGCACCCCTGCACTCCAATAGGAGCTAAAAGCAGGTACTTCATTCACAGCTGGGTCCCCAGCAACGCCCAGCACAGGCCTGGCATACAGCAGGTGCTTAATGCCTATCTGTGGAAAGGAAGAAGGCCTAGGGGATCAAGCTCTGGCTCCAACAAGAGCAACAGCAGATAATGTTTGCTCAGCATCTTGAATATCCCTGTCCTCCTCACCCCCCCCCCCACCCCGCCAAACTATCACTACTCCCTTCTCCCTAAAAGGAGGTCCACCTGAGGCCCAGCCCAGGCCAGGACCTCCTGACCTCCTGCTCCAGACTCTGGGTACCTGGGGGTAGGCAGGGGACAATCCCCTCAACAGCCCTGCTGCCTGTGTAACCTCTATTACGGAAATGGCCTGAGCCAGGGCAGCGCCCCCACCCCGCCCCCACAGCCTGCGTCGCTGGTATCATCTGCCTCCTGCCCGCCGATCCGCGCTGCTTTTATCAGACAGCCTGGGTGGGGGGGGTGGTTATCGCCCCCCACAACCCTGGGGGAGCCCTCCCCCATCCCACTAGCTGGGGCACCTGCAGGCAGTTCCAGCTGCTCTCTACACTCTGCACGCTCTAGAGGCGGTGGGTGGGGGAGGGCAGTCCCTGGCCCCCTACCCCCCACCGCCTGTGGCCTGGCACTGTCGCGCCCCAGCTCTCCCCGATAAGCTGCCAGTTCTCCCGAGCTCTGCCCACCCGCACTGCCATCCTGACCCTACAGGAGCTCACAGTTCTGCCTGGGGGTGGAGAGGAGAATGAGGTGGGGCATGGCTGTGTCCCCCTCTGGGCCTCAGTTTCCCCACCCACCTGTTCTCCTGGGGCCCTCTTCAGCAAAGGATCAGAAACCTGGCAGGCACTCAGACACTCCTCTGCACACCTCGTCCTAAGGAGTCTCCCTCCAAACCAGTGCACAGACCAGCACGCCTCGCTCCCTCCCACATCTCGTCCTGCCCTCCTCAACCCCTCTCTGATCCTAATCCCTTCTCCATAAACGGATTTGCCTCTGCAAAGCTCAGCCTGCCTCGAAGCCGCCCCCAGCGTCCCCACCCTCGGGATTAAGTGCAGGGCTTCACCTTGCCAAGGTGCCCCCTCCCCACCTCAATCAAATCCCTACCTCCACAGCAGGCCCCAGAACCAGCACATTCTCCCCCTCCCATTCCCTGTCCCACCCAGCCCAGTGGGCCTCAGGCTGCCTCCTCCAGGAAGTGCTTTTCGTCATCACTAGCATCCCTGTTGCCACCACCCCGCTGCCCCCCACCCCCAAGAACACAGTTCCCTAAGTCCTGGGGCGCAGGGACTGGAATGCTCGGCGCTGGCCTGCAGCAGAGGCTCACCAACACCTCTCAGGTGCAAAGAAACGGGACTTCACGGGGGGATACAACCGGGGGTGACCCTGCAGCCCCCTGGGGGGCAACTGACAAGGTCTGGGGACATTTGCGACTGTCACGACTGGGGAGGGGGTGCTCCTGGCCTGGGGTGGGTGGAGGCTGGGGACACTGCACAGCACCCTGCAGTGCCCAGGACAGCCCCTCCCCAGAAAACCATCAGGCCCTAAATGTCTCCGTATTAAGTGCGGGGGGGAGAAGCCCTGTGTGAGAAGACCCATTCCAGGTCTGAGCCCCTCTTCTGGGGAGGGTGTCGGCAAACCCTCAGGAGGTGCAGGCTGACAGTGTGCCGGGCACTGGCATGGCGGGGGCGGGGGCCCCCTCCGGGGACGCAGGGGGTTTGGAGAGCAGGGAGCCGACAGCCAGCCTCTCCTCCCGCCCCCGCCCCAACTCGCTGGCTCGCTCACTCTCCGTAACCATAGCAACGGCGTCAACATCACCCACAGCTTCCAAAGTCCTTCCCCGCCCCACGCAGGGGGGAGTGAGCCCAGAGCCGGCCGGGCTAGGAATAGGGGCTGTGGGCCAGACCCAGCGGACGAGAGGTGCAGCCCTGCCCCCTGCTGCCCCCAGGAAAAACATCCACTGCTCCCCAGGCCTCTTCACTCCCAGGGTCAAATGTGGCCGAGATAATGGGAGCGCCACGCTTCGCACCAGCGGGGCTCCTCCAGTGTGCCTCAGTTGGTTCACCTGTAAAAATGGGGCCAGGCCACGATGGATGTTCCCTTTACAGAGGAGAAGCACCCCAGGCAGGGGTGGGTGGGGGTGGAACTTGTTCCCAATGGCCCTTGGGACAGCCCTGCAGCCGCCGGTGACTTGGGTTCCTCTGCGATCTTTCCTGGCCTCCACTACATTCAGGGACAGGCCTGCAATGGGGCTCCCTCCCAAAAAAACACATGAACTTCCTGTCCCCCAAAACCAGTTTAACGGCAGCCATTCCCTCCCTCCTCCGGGGGATGAAAAAACCAGAGCCCCTTCCACGTAAAGAAGCCGTTTGCACAGACCCTTCGGTGGCCCTGGGGGCTGGGGAGGCCTGGAAGAGGAGCCTGGAAAGCCACAAGTATCCAAAACCCTTTGGAAACCTCATCCAAGGTGCCTGGGCCTGGGACTGCCTTCTCAGTCTTCAAATCGTTACTGTAAAGGGGGCTTTGGAATGGGATGTCAGCAGGCTCCCAAGGGGTAGGGGAGGGTGCCAGGAGATCCACCCTGCCCTCCCCCACCACACAGGGTAGACGGTGGCGAATCGTCAGCACATCTGCACCCCCAGGCCGCAGTTTATCACCGCAATCCCAGGATAACAATCATCCCTTCCCAGGACTCCGAACTCATCCTTCCCCTCCCTGCTGGCTTAGGGACCGCTGCCCCCACTACCCAGGGGCCTATGGAAGCGCCTCTTGGGTGCCACTGTGGGAGGCGGCCATCCCGTCCACTTAACCCAGAAACTCAGAAAATCCAAATGGAGCTCTCAGGCCACGCCATCTGGCATACGAAGAATGACCTGGGTAGACAGGTGGGAGTCGCTTTCTCAACAGGCTCCCACTTCAGCCCCTTGTCTGTTCAGACCGGCAAACTCACCCCCAACAAACCAGGGCATTCCTGGACCCCTGCCCACCGCCCAGAGAGGCACCTCCCTTTCTGTTCCCAACGCTGCCTCGCCATCTTCACAGTCCCCCAATGTCCCTCCCCGCGGAGATACACAGACCCTATTGCCCTCCAAAAGAGGTAACACCCTGGGACCCCTCCGCCGAGGGGTCCTCGCAGAAAACGCAGACCCCACCCAAGTCCCGTCTTGACGCTCTTGCTTCCCGTCTGTGTCTCAAGGTGGGCAGAGCCTCCAGGCCCCTGGGACCAGGACAGGGACTGAGCAAGGGTTGGAAAGAGTGGAGAACAGAGGGGGGGGCCAGCCTGCAGGCTACAAACCACCGCCCCCACCCGCCCTCCTGCTCTCCAGCCTCTGGCGTCCCAGCGCGGCTCCCCATACCCCAAGGATGAACCCTCAATTTTTGCACAAGGCACTGGCGGCCCCTGCTCCCCTCAGCCTCACCACTCCGGACAACCTGCTTCCCTTCGGCCGCTCCACGTGTCCCTACAATCTGAGCCCACGGACCAAGCCCCCTTGGAGTATCCCGCTGCCCAAAACGGCCGCCGCTACCGCTATGAAATAGAGACAGCATTGCACCCTTGACAGAGATGAGAAAATTGAGACCCAGATCGGGTAGAGGTCCTGTGTTTGGTGGCAAGGCCAGAATGCCAAGCCCAAGTGCAGCCCCACAGGCTTCCCCCAGCCCCCCACTCTCCCCAGAAGGGACAAGCACCTCTAATGCCCAAAACTAGGCCGGCCATCAAGGCCCACCAAGCACCTCTAATGCCCAAAACCAGGCCGGCCATCAAGGCCCACCGTCCCCTGTTCCCCAGTCCAAACTCCCAGTCCAGAAGGTGGAATCCAAGGAGGAGACGGAGTGAAAAAATACGGCCAGGCCCACTCGGCTCCCGGTTCCCCTCGCCGCCCCGGGGACTGCGCTAGGAGGGGCGTTGGTGCAGCCGGAGCGCTCCCCGCTCCAACCCTGCGCACCTTCCCAAATCGCCCGCCAGATAAGGGTGAACAAACACGCCGGGGAAACACACGTAGTGTGGACCCGAGCCCCTCGAGTCTTCCTATAAAGTCCCCCCGCCCGAGACTCAGGCCCCGACCGGCGCTCCCAGCTGCGCCCTCCCCCTCGTTAAAATACAGAGAACGCAAAGAAAACGTGCCGGGCTCCCCCCATCCTGGCCCCACGCCAGGTGCTCTGCCGACCTCTGGGGAGAATCCGCGCGGCCACCCTGGAGGCGGCGAGGCGGTTCCTCCTCCATTTTCATAGATAAGGAAACTGAGGCTGGGGGAGGGGGAGGACTCAGAACCCCAGAGCCGGATGCCCCAACCACAGTGCCCACCGCCCAGACCATAACGCAAAAGAAAAAAAACAAAAAACGGAACAAGGCCCAGAGAGAGAGAGAGAGGGGTGGCCTGCCCAGGAGTCTCAATCCCGCCCGCGGACCTCGCTGGGCCCCCGGAGCCCCAGCCACTGCCGCCGGGGCGGCCAACCGCTCGCCGCCCGACCGCGTGGCCGCCACGCCCCCCGCGCGCGCCCCACCCACCGAGGCCCCGCCCTGCCGGCCGGCGCGGCGGCGGCCCGGGCGCGCCCCCTCCCCGCCCCCCACGCGCCACGCAGTTTCGGGGTCCTGGCGGGGGAGGGGGCTCAGGCGTCCGCCCCCGCGCGGCCCGGGATCGCGGCTTCGCTCACCTGTGTGCGTCCGCAGGTGCGACTTTAGGTGCGAAGACTTGTAGTAGGCTTTGGCGCAGTCCGGGAAGGGACAGCGGTGGCTCTTGGCGGCGGCGGAGGGCGCGGCGCCGGGGGCGCGGCCCGAGGACGGGGACGAGGCGGCTGAGGAGGAGGAGGCGGGCGAGGCGCCCCCCGGGGCGGCTCCGGGCCCGCCGCGCAGGTCGGCCAGGATGCTGGCGGCCAGCAGGTGGGGCGCCGCGGCGGCGCCAGGGCCCGGGCCAGGGGCGGCGGGGGGCGGCGGGGGCGGCCCCGGGGTCCCGGGCGAGGCGGCCTCGCGGCGCGCCGCGCGCACATCCAGGCCGGCGGCGGGGCCCGCGCCCTCGGGGCCGGGCCGCCCGCGGTGCACCACGGCGCCCGAGGAGATGGCCATGAGCACGTCGGCGGCGAAGTAATCCACGCACGCCACGGCCGCCGACATGCCGGGCAAGGGCGCGCGGCGCGGCGCGGCGGGCGGAGCGGAGGCGGCGGGAGCGGCGCCCGTCCGGCCGGCGGCGGCTGCTCGAGTGCGGGAGGCGGAGGAGGAGGAGGAGGCCCGGCGCGCGCCGCCGCCACCGCCCGCGCTCGGCCTGCCCCGCCCCGCCTGACGCGCCCTGACGCACCGGAGCCCGCGGGGGCGGCCACAGCCCGCCCCGCCCGGAGGACGCCCCCTCGGGGCGCCGCAGCCACGCCCCCCGCCCGGCGCGCCCTCCACCACTCGAGCGCGGTCGCCGGGGGCGGGGCTCGGGCCGGAGGAACCCGCCCCCCGGCGCGCCCACTCGGGCCTCCGGGAGCGCCCAGCGTCTTAGGCCCGGAGCGCGCACTCCCCGCACTGGGGTGCAAGGCCGGGGAGCCCCGCCCCCTCCCGGCGCGCCCCACACCAGCGCGCGCCCCCGTGCCCTTTCCCGGAGCACCACCCCCCCAAACGGGGGGGGGTGGGGGAGGCCGAGGACCCCGCCCCCTCTCCAGCACGCCCCTCCCTCCCAGAGCGCGCCCCGCCCCATCCCGGCACGCCCCTCCCTCCCAGAGCACGCCCCGCCTCCTCGCTGGCGCGCCCACCCCTCGCCGGGGCGCGCGGCCGGCGGGAGCCCGCCCCCTCCCCGGATGCTTCCCCCCTGGCCTCGGGCGCGCCCCCGTTCGCGATGGAGGAGGGCTTCGATTCCCACGTGGCCGGGGTTGGGGGGGTGCGGAAGCGGCCGGCCCCGCCCCCAGGCCACGTGCGCGACCCTTCCCCCCCTTTTATCCCGGCCTAGGGCCCTGCTTTGACCCCGCACCCAGGCATCTGCTCGTCCTCTTCTCTGGGGTTCCCCCTCGCCGCTCACAGAGCCCCTAGGAGCCTCCCGGCCGAGGCACCCGGTATCCCGCGCCCGCGGCAGGGCCCGGGAGGGTGGGGCAAGCCTGCGTTCGTTCCTCTTTTTGCACCCAGTTCCGGAGCTACCGGAGCGCGCCCCACTGGGGGTGGGGAGAGCCGGTTGGGTCCCAGAGGGTCGGGATAGGGGGACAGCAAGAGGTGGCCGAATGCAAAGGAAAGCTAAGCTGGGGGCGCCTGAGCGGATCAGAGGTTCCCCGCCCTGCTGGGACACCGGGATCCGGGGCTTCTCTTTCCAGTCCCAGGCATGGATCCTTGGGGTTCGGACGGGAAAAGTGAGGCCAGGTATTGGGGCCTCCCGGACGAAAGGACGTCCAGACCAAGTTGTTAAATATTGGCGGGGACGGTGGGGACGCCAGGGACGCGGATGGCCCAGTTCGCAGGCCCAAGGCGGCGGGGGCACAGAAACTGGGCGGCCCTTCTCGGTCGCGACCGCGCTCCCACCCCTTCCCAGCTTCGGCGGGGCGGCGGGGCGGCGGGGCGGCGGGGCGGCGGGGCGGAGGGGACCGCGCAGTGGCCGGAGCTGCCTCCAGGGGGCGGAGCGGCTTTGGCCTGCGGCGACCTCCTGCTCTGGGCTGGGCATGGACAGAGGCTCTGACCCGATTCAGGGCTTCTCTAGCCCCATCCCCCCGCCACCTGCAACCCCAGCTGACGCCCTGAGGCTGACCACTGTCCCCTGGGTCGTCCGCACCGCGTTTGGGCTCAACCATGCATGGTTAAGCCAGCTGAGCCCGCCCTGGGCCCCAGTAAGCCCACTCCACGTGGCTGGACAGAGCAGAGCCGAGAGGAGGTTCAGCGAGTGTGGGAGTGCACAGGGTGCTCTGCACACACTTGCCCCTCTCCTAGGCCTGGGTTCCAGAGCCCTCTCTGCACTCCTACCATTCGGTGGGCGCTGGGGGTCAGCGTTCCTGCTCCTTCTGGGCCTCTGTTGTCTTTGAACCTCTAGGACAGTGGGCCACCTGGGCAGGTCCCCCAGGCCCCCACCATCCCCGCAGCCCTCAGGGTCATGGGACCGTGCATTGGCTTGTGGACAGGTGTGTCTTGAGGCCTCAGGGTCTACACCCAAGCATGCCTCTTCCACTGATGTTTCCTGGGCTTGGAACAGAACCAACCAGCCCTGCCCTCCAGGGGCTTACATTTGCAACTGGGAGGCTAACGATGGGATGGACAGGGGTGAGCAGTCCCCAGGGGTGGGCCATGGGTCCAGGCTGCCCTCCCTGGGCCACATGGTCCCAGGCAGGACCTTAACTGCGAGACTCCATTGTCTGCCCACTCCAGCCATTAGCAGGCTTTCGAGTAAGTGCCCTCATCTGGGGGTCATGCCCGCCACTCCACAGGAAGGAGCCCCCACGTGGGGGGCACGCAGCCCACACCCCACCCATGAGGTTTCTTGTTCACACCCCTGAGCCCCAGGAACACTCGGGCAACGCATGGCCCCTGCGGTGAACATGGACAACCCCTGCCTCCAGCCTGACAGCAGCGCCTGGCACCGGGCTCTGCCCTCTCTTCCTTACTCTCCTCTCTATGACCCTGTAAGTTCTCCACTGGGCGTGGTGGCTCACGCCTGGAATGCCAGGACTTTGAGAGGCCAGGGTAGGAGGATCACTTGAAGCTATGAGTTCAAGACCAGCCGGGGCAACATCATGAGACCTCCCCCGCAACCGACTCTCCACATTAAAAAATTAGATGGAGGCCAGGCTTGGTGCTCACGCCTGTAATCCCAGCACTTTGGGAGGCCAAGGCAGGCGGATCACCTGAGGTCAAGAGTTCGATACCAGCCTGGCCAACCTGAAATCCCGTCTCTACTAAAAATACAAAAAAAAAAAAAAATTAGCCAGGCCAGGTGGCGGGCGCCTGTAATGCCAGCTACTCAGAAGGCTGAGGCAGGAGAATCGCTTGAATATGGGAGGTGGAGGTTGCAGTGAGTTGAGATTGAGCAATCGCACTCCAACCTGGGCAACGAGAGCAAAAAACTCCATCTCAAAAAAAAAAAAATTAGTTGGAGACCAGGCGTGGTGGCTCACACCTGTAATCCCAGCATTTTAGGAGGCCGAGGCAGGCCGATGACCTCAGGTCGGGAGTTTGAGACCAACATGGAGAAACCCCATCTCTACTAAAAATAAAAAAAAAAATTAGCTAGTCCTGGTGGCGCATGCCTATAATCCCAGTTACTGAGGAGGCTGGGGCAGGACAGTGCTTGGACCCAGGAGGCAGAGGTTGCAGTGAGCCAAGATCACGCCACTGCACTCCAGCCTGGGTGACAAGAGAGAAACTGTCTCAAAAAAAAAAAAAAAATTAGCTGGGTGCAGTGGCCCAACGCTTGTGGTCCCAGCTACTAGGGAAGCTAAGGTGGGAGGGTCGCTTGAGCCCAGGAGGTCGAGGCTGCAGTGAGCTGTGATTGTACCACTGCACTCCAGCCTGGGTGACAGAGCAGGACGCTGTCTCAAAAAAAAAAAAAAAAAGTTATTCCCATTTTACAGATGGAAAAAATCAAGACTGGGAGAGGACTGAGAACAGCTGGCCCCTGCTCACAGCTAAGAGGCAGCAGACAGTTTGGGGCATCCAGGCTCACATATAACTCAGTCCCCTTTCTTCAAACCTGTCCCTCACCTGTAAATGGGGGATCATGTCTATCCTTCCCTGACAGCACCCAAGAGGTTCGGGGGGACAGCTCCTCCCAGCCCCACAGATGGAGCTCCCAAGCCTGAGGGCTATGGAGCAAAGCTCAGCCGGGGGCAGACAGCACCCAGGTGTTGCTGGGGGTGGGTCTCTAGCAGGGCAGGAAGAACATGACAACAGGGGACTCTCAGAGGGGCCATGGAGCCCGGAACTGGGGCCCTGTCTCATAGAGGGCAAAGAACACAGTCTCAGAGGACAGATGAGGGCAGAGGTTACATAACCTGGGGTGTGCCCACAACAGGGATACCCCAAGGTAGGTGAGGACCAAAAACAAGGGTGCGGGGCCGGGTGCAGTGGCTCATGCCTGTAACCCCAACACTTTAGGGGGCCGAGATGGGAGGATTGCTTGAGCCCAAGAGTTCAAGACCAGCCTGCGTGATATAGTGAGACCCCTGTCTGCACAAAAGAAATTCAAAACTTACCCAGGCATGGTATTGCACGCCTGTGGCCCCAGCTCTTTGGGAGGCCGAGGCAGGATTGCTTGTGGCCCAGAGGTCAAGGCTGCAGTGAGCTGTGCTACACCCCAGGCTGGGCAACAGAGT
Organism: Trachypithecus francoisi; assembly: GCF_009764315.1. Taxonomy (NCBI): domain Eukaryota; kingdom Metazoa; phylum Chordata; class Mammalia; order Primates; family Cercopithecidae; genus Trachypithecus; species Trachypithecus francoisi. The sequence goes on along the minus strand of NW_022681470.1, from coordinate 148,029,148 downwards.
GAGATCCTGTCTCTGAAAGTAATGATAGATTGCCTGGGTGTGGTGGCTCACACCTGTAATCTCAGCACTTTGGGAGGCCAAGGCGGGTGTATCACCTGAGGTCAGGAGTTCAAGAACAGCCTGGTCAACATGGTGAAACCCTGTCTCTACTAACAGCACAAAAATTAGCCGGGCATGGTGGGAGGCTGCCTGTAATCCCAGCTACTCGGGAGGCTGAGGCAAGAGAATTGCTTGAACTGGGGAGGCGGAGGTTGCAGTGAGCCAAGATTGTACTACTACACTCCAGCCTGGGTGACAGAGCGAGACTCCCTTTCAAATACATAAAAACAATAATAAATAACGAGGGTGCAGCAGAAGAGGGGGTAATGTGCAGGGACGTGTGTGTGTGTGCACTGGAACTGCCACATCATCTTGATTTAAGACAGTTGGGTCTTTGCTTCGTAATGGTTTTAATAGTACTTTCTGTAGTACTCAAACATTTTTTTTTAACCACGTGTATTTACTACATGCCTCTAAACGTCAACAGGTATCTCAGCAATGCGATTATGGGCCGTTTGTCCTTCATTTTTAGGTTTTTCTGTATGAAAACTCATCTTCTGGCCGGGCGCGGTGGCTCAAGCCTGTAATCCCAGCACTTTGGGAGGCCGAGACGGGCGGATCACGAGGTCAGGAGATCCAGACCATCCTGGCTAACACCGTGAAACCCCGTCTCTACTAAAAAATACAAAAAAAACTAGCCGGGCGAGGTGGCGGGCGCCTGTAGTCCCAGCTACTCGGGAGGCTGAGGCAGGAGAATGGCGTGAACCCGGGAGGCGGAGCTTGCAGTGAGCAGAGATCCGGCCACTGCACTCCAGCCTGGGCGACAGAGCAAGACTCCGTCTCAAAAAAAAAAAAGAAAACTCATCTTCTAAATAAAACCTCCCCCCACCCCCTGCCCAGTGTGGGCTGGACTGAGTGACTCGCTGCCACAGAGCAGAGCAGGGACAGGAGATGATGGCGATGGGCCCCAGGAGACCCAGGGACCCCAACCTGCACCAGGAGGCCAAGGTCAGCATCGTGGGTGAAGTCGTGGGGGTCTTAGTCAGCGAACCCTGCTAGGATGTGAGGCGAAAGGGGCCTCCAGTGGGGTGCCCTTCCTCAAACCCTGTCACCTCAGTGTGACCTCAGGAAGACAGGCAAACCCAGATTAGGGGACTTTTGTTTGGTTGATTTTTTTTTCTTTTTTTTTTCTTTTGAGACAGAGTCTCACTGTCGCCCAGGCTGTAGTGCAGTGGCACGATCTTGGCTCACTACAGCCTCTGCCTCCCAGGTTTCGGCAATTCTCCTGTCTCAGCCTCCTGGGTAGCTGGGATTACAGGCACCTGCCACCATGCTGGGCTTTTTTTTTTTTTTTTTAAAGTTAGACTTTCTTGTGGTCCAGGCTGGACTGCAGTTGCACGATCTCGGCTCACTGCAACCTCTCCCTCCTGGGTTCAAGCAATTCTCCAGCCTCAGCTTCCCGAGTAGCTGCGATTACAGGCATATACCACCACGCCCGGCTAATTTTTGTATTTTTACTAAAGACGGGGTTTCACCATGTTGACCACGCTGGTCTTGAACTCCTGACTTCAGGTGATCCGCCCACCTCAGCCTCCCAAAGTGCTGGGATTAGAGGTGTGAGCCACCGTGCCCAGCCAATCACCGTGCCCGGCCGATTAGGGGACGTTTTACAGAACACCTGAGCAGGCTTCCTCAAGACTGTCAAAGTTTATTAAAGACAAGGAAAGCCTGGAGAACCATGACAGACTTTTAAGAGACTAAAGAGACATGCCATGTGGGACCCTGGATGGGGGCCGGGCCAGGAAAGGAAAAGACTTTGGGGGAAAACAGGAAGCTGGAACAGAGAGCCCGGGGTTTCACTGTCAGAGCTGTGTCCATGTTAATTTCCTGGCTTTGGCCAGGCACGGTGACTCACGCTCATAATCCTAGCACTTTGAGAGGCCCAGACGGGTGGATCACTTGAGGTCAGGAGTTCGAAATCAGCCTGGCCAACACGGTGAAACCCCGTCTCTACTAAAATTACAAAAAAAAAATTATCCAGGTGTGGTGGCAGGCGCCTGTAATCCCAGCTACTCAGGAAGCTGAGGCAGGAAAATCACTTGATCCCAGGAGATGGAGGCTGCAGTGAGCCGAGATCACACCACTGCACTCCAGCCTGTGTGACAGAGTGAAACTCCATCTCAAAAAATAAATGTTCCGGCTTTGACAGGGTGTTACCACAAGGGAAGCTGGTGAAGGGTTGATGGGATTCTCGGTACCACTCATGCAGCTCTTCTGTAGATCTCAAACTATTCCAAAATAAAAAATGTTGTATTATTGTCTTTGAGATTTCACTGTTGCCCAGGCTGGAGTGCAGTGGAGCAGTCATAGCTCACTGTAGCCTCTACCTTCTGGGCTCAAGTGATCCTCCCACCTCAGCCTCCCAAGCAACTGGGGCCACAGGTGCATACCACCACGCCCGGCAAACTTTTTTAAATTTTATTTTCTAGAGATAGGGTCTTACTTTTGCTGCACAGGCTGGTCTCCAACTCCTGGGCTCAAACAATCCTCCTGCCTTGGCCTCCCAAAGTGCTAGGACTACACGCATGAGCCACCACACCCAGCCCAAGATAAAAACTTACTTTTTTTTTTTTTTTTTTTGAGACAAAGTCTCCCTCTGTCGCCAGGCTGGAGTTCAGTGATACAACCTAGGCTCGCTGCAACCTCTGACTCCCTGCTCCCTGGTTCAAGTGATTCTCCCGCCTCAGCCTCCTGAGTAGCTGGGATTACAGACACGTGCCACTGTGCCCAGCTATTTTTTTTTTTTTTTTTTGAGATAGAGTCTTGCTCTGGGCAATGGCGCAGTCTCAGCTCACTGCAACCTCCGGCTCCAGGGTTCAAGCGATTCTCCTGCCTCAGCCTCCCGAGTAGCTGGGATTACAGGCACCTGCCACCACACCTGGCTAATTTTTGTATTTTTAGTAGAGACAGGGTTTCACCATGTTGTCCAGGCTAATCTCAAACTGCTGACCTCATGATCTGCCCGCCTCAGCCTCCCAAAGTGCTGGGATTACAGGTGTGAGCCACCACGCCCGGCTGAAACTTAATTTTTAAACAAACATGAAAAGTGGATGTCAGGGCAACTGGACTGAAAAATAATAATGACAATGGCAACGCAGCAGCAGCTCACATTTGCGGCACTGCTTGGTGTTGCTTAGAAGTCCACTCCCAAAAGGCACCCAAGAAATACTCCTAAGGGCCAGGGACAGTGGCTCATGACTGTAACCCCAGCACTTTGGAAGGCCAAGGCGGCAGAATCGCTTAAGGCCAGGAGTTCGAGACCAGCCTGGGCAACGAAGCAAGACTGCGTTTCTACACAAAATACAGTTAGCCAAGTGTGGTGATGTGTGCCTGTGGCCCCAGGTAATTGAAAGTCTGAGCTGGGAGGATCACTTGAGCCTGGAAGGTTGGGGCTGCAGTGAGCCATGATCATATGCTCACACCACTACACCACAGCCTGGGTAACAGGGTGACAGTCTGACTCAAAAAAAAAAAAAAAAAAAAATTCCTGGCCAGGTGCAGTGGCTCACACCTGTAATCCCAGCACTTTGGGAGGCTGAGGTCAGGAGTTGGAGACCAGCCTGGTCAACATGGTGAAACCCCATCTCTACTAAAAACACAAAAATTAGCTGGGCGTGGTGGTGAGCACCTGTAATCCCAGCTACTCGGGAGGCTGAGGCAGGAGAATCGCTTGAACCCGGGAGGTAGAGTTTGCAGTGAGCCGAGATTGCGCCACTGCACTCCAGCCTGGGCCACAGAATGAGATTCTCTCTCCAAAAAGAAAAGAAAAAAAGAAAGATCCCTAAGGAAGAGTGCACAGGGCTGCACACTGTACTGCTGGTAACAGAAAAAACAGAGAATGGACCCCAGTGTCAGCGTTGGGGTTGCAGAGACCCTGTAGCTGCTGGAGAATCGGGCAGAACCGTCAGTCCTGCTGCGGATGAGGTGGGAAAAGCAAGCTTCACAGTAAAGCCTGTGCCCCAGTCACGGCCTCAATTCTCCGTGTGTTGTCACCTGTATCCACAGGCTGTTGATTCACGGATGACTTTTGCCAACCTGTGGAAGCCACCTCTGCGCAGGCCTGCAGGGACCCGGGGCCACAGCAGGAGGGAGTGGACAGGTTGGGGAGATGGCCATGAGGCCTGCAGAGGAGGCACTCGGCGGTCTCTGCCACCCATTTGAGTATGTGACGGTGTGACCCTGACCTCTCCCGACGATCCTGACTGTCAACAAACTCCTAAAGTCCCCACCCGCCAGGGGCTGGCGTTCCTGCAGGACACTGTGGTCTGGTGATAAAGCCTTTATTTACATGACTACATGTGTTGCATTATGTGACCAAAACACCAACCCCTAAAGCCGCTCGGCGTTTATTTCTGTGTTACGGCGTTAAATCACTTACCATGGTCCAGGCAGGCCCCATGCATGGGGGCAGGGGCAGCTGCAAGCTTCTGGGGGACACAGGACAAGGTTCCGCCAGCCAGGTGGGAAGGTGGGGCAGCGGCTGCCACCCTCCAAGCGGAGGACACAGTGAGGTCACCCTGCTGGCCGACTGCAAGGAAGCTCCTGTGTGGGGTCCTGCAGGGAGCATCTCTGGGGTCCACGGCCTCCATGCTCGGAGCTGCTGCAGGGACACCAAGGCCGCCTCCATCCTGCACAGGGCGGGCAGCAGGGGCAGGATCCAGCTGGCAGTTCCTTTCCCGTGTGAATCCCCCTCCCCCTGCACCCCCAGTCCCTCTTCAGCAGGACTGCAGGGCCAGGGCTTGGGATTTTTATCTGCACAGAACCGGGAGGGGACCCCCCAGGCCCCCACTTCTTTGGCCTCCCAAAGATGAAAAACTTCCATAAGAGCTTTCCTCCTTGAACAGGGTCGGACAAGCGGTGTTTTTTTGTTTTTTGGTTTTTTTTAAGATGGAGTCTTGCTCTGTCACCCAGGCTGGAGTACAGTGGTGCAATCTCAGCTCACTGCAACCTCCGCCCCCCGAGTTCAAGCGATTCTCCTGCATAAGCCTCTCGAATAGCTGGGATTACAGGTGCCCGCCACCATGTCGGCTAATTTTTGTACTTTTTTAGTAGAGACAGGGTTTCACCATGTTGGTCAGGCTGGTCTCAAACTCCTGACCTCGTGATCCTGCCTCAGCCTCCTGACCTCAGGTCATCCACTGCCTCGGTCTCCCAAAATGTTGGGATTACAGACAGGCTTGAGCCACCACGCCCGGCCTAGTGGTGGGGTTTCAGGGCGCTCTGCTAACAGCCATAGGCTTCACAGAAAGCACCTCGCCTGGACTCGTTCCCTCCGTGAGGCTGTGGGGTAGGGCCGGTCCCAAAGTCGCGCTCTCATCCTCCATGGACATACACGGTGCCTGTTCCGAGCCCTGCTTCTGGCTGGGTGCTGGGGAGAGAACAGGCTCTGGTCTGGCAGGAGAGCTCGCTGTCTGGCCGGGCACATCTGTCCCGGGACCTTATTTCTGAGCCACCGGTGCTGTCGTGGCTGGGAGATGCTGAGTGCCAAGGGAGCGCAGGCCTGGTCAGGGTCTCGGTTACTTCTCTCGGTGGGAAAGCAGGGACAGTGACCCCAGCAGCCCAGAGTCGTTGTGAAGATCGACGTGGCCCGTGGCTGGAGCCCGGAACCAGGAGGGAAGTGGGACCAGAGGCTCGTGCTGGGCCACTCTGACACTGGCTGGGCGCCCGCTGGACAGAATCCCAGTTAACAAGCCGGCCCTGCACTCCCACCTTGATGCTGACACCCGGATTCAGAGGTGGCCAGGCAGGTGCCCGCCATGGGGGAGGAAAGAGGAGGCGCCTGCTCCCAGAGGCCCCACCTCAGGTCACAGCCACCACAGGTCAAAAGGACGGAATCACCCAAGGAGGGATGGTCTCCATCCTCTTCCAGAAAGCCAGTGGGCCCCAGGATCATGCAGAACAGAGTCAGCCAGGCGGGTCCTACCAGCTTGGCATTAATGGGACGACGGACGAACCACAGCCACAGCATCATAAGAGCCTGGGTCAGCCGCCCACACACCCATGCTGGGACCGCGTGAGTGCCAGTCGGGGCTGACAGCCCACTGGTCCACTGGGTAGCAGCCTGAGGGTGCACAGCCCTGGGCACCGCTCCAGACCTGACCCACTGGAAGGGCCTAGCCCACACCTCAGGCAAGCCTCTGCCACATCCACAGCAACCATGCTCCAGGCACTGGCCCTGGGCAGGGTCTGCCTCCTCGCCCCACCCAGGGCTCCGGGTAAGCAGACTGGGCCTAGGCCACAGCGTCGTCACCTGGCTGTTGTCTGTTCTGGCACCCAGGGGCCCGCCCTGGGGTATACCAGGTGCAGGTGACACAGGGTGGACCAGAGATTCAGCCCCCAGGCGCCTACCCGGGAGAAGGCTGCTGCCGAGCTCCAACAAGCGTGTCCTGGAAAATACACAAAATGGAGAACGGGAAGTTGGCTCTGCTCCCAGGTGGCCTGGCCCTGGGCCATACCAAGTGGGAGGTGGGGAGAGCGTGAGTCCTGGAACAGAGCGCTGGCCTTCCCTGTCACTGCTCTTGGGGGGTCCTCCCGGGTCCCAAGAGCAGGGGGTGGTGGGGAGAGGTCGAGGGTGGAAGTTGGCCTGAGAGCCTGCAGCCTGAAGGCCCAGACTCAGTTTACCCCATGTGAGGGGGGCAGGCTGAGGGAACGCAGACGCATAAGCTGCAGGTGTCTGGGAGCCCTACCAAAGCCTCGGCTCCAAGGTCGCAGCAGCTTGAGAATGGGGCTGCCTGAAACCAAGGTCAGCATCGCCCACAGGGAATATCCACAGCCCGCACAGAGGGAGGGGGGACCCCAAATACGTAGATTTCCAAATTCCTCTTCACCACAGTGTGGTGTGGAACTCGTACCACGTGGATCAGCTGAAGTTGTCAACTATTTTAAGATGAGAATTTTATCTCAGTTTGATCTATAAATCTAAGAGTCTAAGCAATCTTAACGTTTTCAAAGAAGATCACCACACTGGGAGAAGCAGATAAACTTGCCTGCTGTTCAGGAGAAAAAAGAAATGTGCAAAATAATGCAGGAAGGTGGGGCCTCCAGACAGTGGGTCATAAGGACAGTGGGGTTCTGGAAAACTGGGATAAGAGTCTAGAGACAGACCTGAATCCACTTGCCATAAAGACAGCACTTCAGTGGAGAAAAGAATGCTTTTTTGGGAAATAAAGTTGAGACAATTTGGGGAAAAAAGTTTTGCTTCCTACCTTACTTCTTACCAGGAATGCTTTCTTTCTTTTTTTTTGATTTTTTTTTTTTGAGACAGTCTCGCTCTGTCACACAGGCTGCAGTGCGGTGGCGCGATCTCCGCTCACTGCAAGCTCTGCCTCCCGGGTTCTCCTGCCTCAGTCTCCCGAGTACCTGGGACTATAGGCGCCCGCCACCACGCCCGGCTAATTTTTTGTATTTTTAGTAAAGACGGGGTTCCACCGTGTTAGCCAGGATGTTCTCAATCTCCTGACCTTGTGATCCGCCCACCTCAGCCTCCCAAAGTGCTGGGATTACAGGCGTGAGCCACGGCGCCCGGCCTTACCAGGAATACTTTCTAAAATTAGACGTAAACATTTAAATATACGGGGGGGTGGGGGGGAACAACACTGCATTTCTAGAAGAAAATCTCAAATGTTTTATAATCTTACAGAGGAGCAGATATTCCTGAGATGACACCAAAATGCAGGAGCCGTAAAGGGAAAAAAACTAATGACCAGTAACAATTTTAGGTGCCTGGCTTATAGAAAAAAATACACACAAAGTCAAAGACCTAATGACAGACAGAAAAAACAAACACTTCTACTAGACAAAAGGTGAATTTCCTTAATCTGTAAAGTGCACCTAGAAACCACCACCATCCACCCAACACAAAAATGAGCCAACAAGATAAAATATAAATGGCTTTTAAATAGTCAAAAGTTTATAATAAATATATTTTCCAATCTCGAAATGATTATCAGTGGTAACAATCACCAATGTAAAATAGACGGGACAGGAGCATTACGATGTTTCGTTACACTTACAGGGAATACAACTAAAGCCACAGGGAAACACTGTCTCACGCCCGCCAGCGCTACAAAACCCAGCTTGGGCAGGGTGTCCCTGGCTCCCTCTTATATGCTGGTGGGGGAGGGCAATTTGGTACCATCCCTTTAGGGGCCTAAATAAAGCCCCTAGCACTTCTGCACCGAGGAATTTAGCCTAATGGGCCGGGCGCGGTGGCTCAAGCCTGTAATCCCAGCACTTTGGGAGGCCGAGACGGGCGGATCACGAGGTCAGGAGATCGAGACCATCCTGGCTAACACGTGAAACCCCGTCTCTACTAAAAAATACAAAAACTAGCCGGGCGAGGTGGCGGCGCCTGTAGTCCCAGCTACTCGGAGGCTGAGGCAGGAGAATGGCGTAAACCCGGGAGGCGGAGCTTGCAGTGAGCTGAGATCTGGCCACTGCACTCCAGTCCGGGCGACAGAGTGAGACTCCGCCTCAAAAAAAAAAAAAAAAAAGAAAATAGTCCGACTTGGGCAAAAAAGGGTTTGTACAAGGAATAGTCAAGTTAGCATTGTTCGTTATAAAAGTAAAGACCCTGGCCGGGCGCGGTGGCTCAAGCCTGTAATCCCAGCACTTTGGGAGGCCAAGACGGGCGGATCACGAGGTCAGGAGATCGAGACCATCCTGGCTAACACGGTGAAACCCCGTCTCTACTAAAAAATACAAAAAAATTAGCCGGGCGAGGTGGCAGGCGCCTGTAGTCCCAGCTACTCGGGAGGCTGAGGCAGGAGAACGGCGGGAACCCGGGAGGCGGAGCTTGCAGTGAGCTGAGATCTGGCCACAGCACTCCAGCCTGGGCGGCACAGCGAGACTCCGTCTCAAAAAAAAAAAAAAAAAAAAAGTAAAGACCCTAAATTTCCACAGGAAAGGGGATAAATTCTGGAGCTATAAAACTCCGTTTCCGTGTTAATCCCACCTGTATCTGAATGTATGGGCGCCCCCCAAGCTACATTAAGTATAAGGACCCCAAGTAAAGAAACTGACCTTTTGCAGAAACGCATGTAGTTGTTCCTGCATAGACTTTTTTTGTTGACACGTAAGAAACGGGTTTCTCTCTGCCCCAGGGGAGGAGAACTGGGCCTTGGAGGTTAGGACTGGGAAAAACACATCAAGTCTTCACCAAACACCTTTTCAGGCTCCTTGAATTTTCTACCCTGTGCACCTGAACACACTTTTGTTCTCTTCCAAGCAGTTGCTTTGCACTGGCGGCAATGAGGACACGGCGGAGACCCAGCTCGCAGGGAGCTTAGGTTCTGACGGCGTCAGAAGACAACACGCTCTGGGAGAGCGCAACGCCCAAGGGTCAGCGGCAGCAGCGAGCAGGGGGCACGGGATGCGGGGAGGCTCTTCGGAAGGCATGAAAGTCACACGTGTTCCCAAACGGGAGCCGCGCTGGGGGGCACGGCGCACGACCCGGGACAGAAGGAGGCCACTGCGGTCGCAAAGTCCAGGCCGTGCAAAGGCCCCGTGGGCAGCCAGGAGCCCGGGCGTTCCCTGCTCTAGCGAGGTTTCCTTCCGAAAGTCCTGTCGCACCGCTTCCCATGGAACGGCGGGCGCTGCCCCGCAGCACCGACCCCGCGGCGGCCTCCACGCGCCCACGAGGAACTCTAGGCCGAGGGAAGGCGTGGGAAGGGCCGGAAAGGGGCAGGGCCGAGCCGGACGGGTCCCTGGCTGGGTCCCAGCAGCCGCCACTTACCACCCAGACCGCCTCTTCGTCCCCAGCCTGACGCCAGCCACCGCCGCCGTCTCCACTTCCGCACGCGCGCCGCCACTTCCGCTTCCGTCAGTGCTGCGACCCCGCAGGTGACGCGGCGCCCTTCTCTCGCCCAGGTTGAAGCACCGCCCTCTCTTTTTTTTTTTTTTTTTTGAGACGGAGTCTCGCGCTGTCACCCAGGCTGGAGTGCTGTGGCCGGATCTCAGCTCACTGCAAGCTCCGCCTCCCGGGTTCACGCCATTCTCCTGCCTCAGCCTCCCGAGTAGCTGGGACTACAGGCGCCGCCACCTCGCCCGGCTAGTTTTTTGTAGTTTTTAGTAGAGACGGGGTTTCACCGTGTTAGTCAGGATGGTCTCGATCTCCTGACCTCGTGATCCGCCCGTCTCGGCCTCCCAAAGTGCTAGGATTACAGGCTTGAGCCACCGCGCCCGGCCGAACCGCCCTCTCTTAAAGGAGCCGTGGACTAAAGCTACTTGGAGGCAACTTGGGGTCCCGGCCTCGCCACCGCCTGGGCGCGCGACACAGGCTGAACCCTGCCCAATCCTAAGGTGGACGACAGGCCACCGGTTCCCGAGTCCTCCCAGTCCTAGGGTTTCTGCCCTAGAGATCGTAGAAACTCTTCTCGTGACCCCAGCTCCAGGGTCGGCTCTCTCTTCCAGAGGAGACCCTTGGGGCCCAAGCACCTGCCACCGCCTTCTGCTGGACCCCAGCTTCGCCATCTACAAAGGAAGCGGCCTGCTTGCCCGAACTCTGGGGTCCGTCAAGCGCGGCACGTCAGGACCCAGAGTGCCCTGTCCTGGCCTCTCTGCAGTAGGACTGACGGGAAGCTGTCGAGGGGGCGGTCCCGCGATGGCAGCAGGGCCCCCACGCCTGGCGTCCTCATCGCGCCCACCCAGCAGGGCTCACCAGCCTCCGCAGGAGGTAGGCAGGGGTCCTGGGCTCAAATGCTGCCCCAACCCATCACCACCCAGGCAACCAGCTCCCTAAGGGGCCCCCGGACTAGACCAAGACCCACCCCGCTTCCGCAGAGGGTAAAACTCATAAGGGAGTCCGTGCCGATCTTTCCTGGGGACTCAGGGGCGAAACCTGGGAACCCCGGCCCCCTTTCGAGCTCGCTGAGCCCTCGAGAGAGTGAGCAGAGCCATGAAAGGAAGGAGAGCAGTCCTAAAATTTTAAATCTTTAATTTCCGTTTTCACGTATTTTCTTCTTGCTTCCAAAAGGAAAGGAGTGCGTAGCTCTGTTGCCTGTACATCGTTCACAGCCCCTGGGTCGGGGCGGGGTCCCCTGGGCCGCCCGGGGGTCCACATGCAGCCCCTGGGGGGCCGGCGCGGGGTGAGGTCCGGGGGCCGCCTTATTGCTGAGGTCCGGCCGGTTGGGGCCCCGGCCGCCGCTAGGCGCGCTGGCTGGGCAGCTCCTGGGAGATGAAGCGGCGCAGGCGCTCCAGGTACTGGCTGTAGAGCTCGATGTCGTTGTGCCCGGCGCCCTCCACCCACAGCGGCTCCACGGCCTTGGGGCAGCGCTCGTAGAGGGCCAGCCCGTGCGAGAAGTCGATCACCTCATCCTCGGTGCCGTGGATGATGAGCACGGGCGACGTGATCTTGGACACCTTCTCGATGCTGCGGGAGGGGCGTGGGGCGGGTGAGACCTCGCGCCCAGTCCGGGCCCCGCCCCGCCCCGTCCCCGCCCCGGCCCGCTCACTTGGGGAAGGCGTCGAAGCAGTAGGTCTTCTTGGTGTCGGGGAAGGCGACGCGCATGCCCGAGGTGAGCGGCGAGTGCAGCACCACCGCGGCGCACTCGTAGCGCGAGGCCAGGTCCACGGTGGGCACCGTGCCGATGCTCTGCCCGTACAGGATGATGCTGTCCGGGCTGATGCCGTACCTGGCGGCGCCGGAACAGGGTCAGCCGCAGCCTCCGACGCGCGCGCACCCTTCCCGCCGGCGGGCGTCCCCGGGCCCAGCTCCGGTTGCGACCCTCCAGTCTCTCCGCTCAGCCAAGTCAGTGTGGGTCAGGCCCACGCTCCACACCAGTCCCGAGGGCCTCCCCCAGCCCCCAATCACTGCAGCGGTGGGCGGAGCCAGCGGCCCCGCCCCATTCCCTGGCGCTGCCATTCACTGGCGTTTCCTCGCCAGGATCTACCGGGATCCCGCCTACGGAGTGACCCTGGGGCTGGGGTAGGGATGGCCCTGGCGCCTCTCCTCCTCCTGGTCACCCCTAGGCGCACACTGGGAACTGTGTGCCCCCCACATCCTGAATGTTTCACGCTTTCCTGCCCGGGTTAGAAAACCGTTCCTGGCCGGGCGCGGTGGCTCAAGCCTGTAATCCCAGCACTTTGGGAGGCCGAGACGGGCGGATCACAAGGTCAGGAGATCGAGACCATTCTGGCTAACAAGGTGAAACCCCGTCTCTATTAAAAATAAAAATAAAAAAAAAAAAACTAGCCGGGCGAGGTGGCGGGCGCCTGTAGTCCCAGCTACTTGGGAGGCTGAGGCAGGAGAATGGCGTGAACCCGGGAGGCGGAGCTTGCAGTGAGCTGAGATCCGGCCACTGCACTCCAGCCTGGGTGACAGAGCGAGACTCCGTCTCAAAAAAAAAAAAAAAAAAAAAAAGAAAACCGTTCCTGGTGCACTGGCGGGGACAGGGGATACTCTTCCTCCCTGCAGCCCTTGCCCACCCCCTTGGCCATGAGGAATTCAGGCAGCTGTGTCCCCAGATGTCTCCACCCAATTTTGCACTCTCAGAGTCCCCACACCCAGTGAGGTGCCAGTGCAACCCAGGTCAGCATCAAGGGTGGCGGCTGCCGGGGTAGCACCTCCTCCCACCAGCACTTTCCCTTGGGAGTGGACAAGTCCTCGGCCACCTCAGCACATCAGCTCCCACCCAGGGCCACCCCCACCCATAGGTCACTGGTGTGCGGCCCCTGGCCCAGCTGATCCAGCACTAGTTCCAAGGCCTCCTCGTGCCCAGTCCCAATCATGCGGGACCCACCTGCCACCCTGCCCATGCCGGGACCCCACAACTCTCCCCCCACACGCTCCAGGCTCTGATCCCAGGCAGCTGCCCTCCTGCGAGGCAGGAGCATGGGCAGGTGTGCATCCCGTCTGCCTGGCATTCGGACTCCACCAGCAAGCCTGTCCCTGTCCCTGGCCTGGAACCCCAGTCTCCTGGCAGCACTCCAGCTCAGCACTCACCCACACCCCAAAGGGTGCTGCCTGACGTGCCTGCGGCCCCAGCTCTGCCCCAGCCTCCCTGGCCTGCTCCCTAGCAGCCATGGCCAGTAGTGTGCTGAGTCAGCCCAGCCATCACCTGCTCCAGGCAGGAGACCCCAGCTGCCACGTGGATGTCACCACTCAGACAAACAACAGAACACATCCCCAGTGGAGGCCCTGGGCACACTCTGGCCTCCCCCTCACAGCTCTGGGCCTAAGTTTCTGCAGGACAAAGCGGCAGGACAGATGGCCGAGCAGACAGAGTTCAGAGCTGGCCATGGCAGGTGTGACTCTGCCAGTGCCCCGGGCAGTAGATAGGAGGGGCCGAGGAAGCCGCATGAAGCGGTGGTCGGTGTCAGTGCCCCACACTGCCGGGAGGCCCCCAGAGCCAGGGTGGTGCCAGGGTACCCAGCTCCCAGGCCCACAGCAGGGACTGCCTGGGATATCGCCAAGGCAACGAGGACCCCCACCTCCCCAGGGCCTCTGACTTCTGGGAGCTGCGCCTGGTCCCTGCGGGAGTGGGTCAGACCAGTGGGCTGGGCAGGGCCAGGACGAGACAGCCCCAGTGGGTAGCGAGCAGGAAAGGCCTCCAGAGGCCCACCCGGGTCTCCTCATCCAAAGCAGCACCGGCCCGGGCGGTGTTCAAACACCGGTGAAGAGCCCACACAAGCACAGGGCTGGGGACCTGGACAGCCAGGAGGGCTGGATCTGGAATCGAGGCTGGCCCAGACCCTGACCCTGCCCCGGGACGGCCAAGCTCCACAGCCACAGGGCCTCATGGGCCAGGCCTCAGGACCCAGATGCAGCAGCCTCGCCTCACCTGGCCCCAAGCGCTGCCTCAGCCGATGGGCTCCTAGCCACATGTGCAGACCCCCAGACACCACGCAACCCCTCCCGCCAGGTGACATCCACGCCCCTGTGACAAGCTCAGCCCCTTCCCATCCTCAGGCCAGGGGCTCCCAGGGAGCCTGGCTCCACAGGCCAGGGTGTGGGAGGACCGCCTGGCCACACCTCGGCCATGTGGAGGCAGCACCCACACACCCGAGCTCGCCTGTCCAGCTCTCTGGCCCTGTGCGTCCACTGTGGCTCCCCTGCTGCAGGGCCGCCCACCTTCCTCCCAGGGAAGCCCGCTCCCCCCAGCCCCCGGCCTGGTCCCCTCTCGCGTGTGCCCAGGCTGAGCTGCCTCCAGGGCCGCCCTCACCTGGTGCGCAGGGCCTGCCAGGCGGCGTCAATGTCGGCATAGAGGTTCCTCTCGGACGGCCTGCCAGAGCTGGCACCGTAGCCGGAGTAGTCATAGGAGAAGATGTTGCAATGGAGGCGGGAGCCCAGGCCAATGTAGAAGCTGCTCATCTGGCCCAGGTCCACAGCGTTGCCGTGCGAGAAGAGGACTGTGTACCTGGGGCAGGCCGGGAAGGGCCGTTCACATCCTCATTCCCAGCGCCCAGCTGCAGGGCAGGAGGATGCGTACTGACAGCCCACCCTGGTGGCCAGCCATGCCCAGCGCCTTGTTTACTCCCCTCCCAAGGGGGCCCGAAGCCAGCGAATGGACAGGGGAGGCTACGACAGCAGAGCTCCATCTCCGAGGGTTCCCCATGGGGAGAGAACAGGAGAGCTGGCAGGGGTACAGGCAGCCTGGGCTGCAGAGAGGCCAGCCAGGGAGCCTCAGGACTCCCATCTGTGAAGCGGGACACTGGGACCATTGGTCACATCCTCTCTCGGGGCAGACTCGCAGTGTGTGCTCGGATGCTGCAGGTTTCGCTGCCCTGGAGCCTTTCCTCCTGGAAGAGCCTGGACCCCCGGGGATGGAGCACACAGGCCCACCTTTCAGGACCTTCCCAGGGAAGACCGTGCTGCTGCTGGCAGGGCTATCTGCCCTCCCCTCACAGAATGGTGCCCTCACTGTTGGGGACAACCGGACCCCACCCCTGCCCCCAACAAGCAAATGCGCCCAATCCCTGCTCACATTCACGCAGCCCCTCATGACCCGCCACCCTGCCCAAGCCCTGAGGTCGTGATGCAAGGTCTGTCTGCTTCCTAGCACGGGAGCTGCCCCAGGTGGTGCCAGGAGCAGGCGGCCAGGCTGGCCCTACCATGGACTGCTTCCTCCAGTTCCCCCAGGACCCTGCCCAGCCCAGCCAGAAGGTAAAGGCTCGCCCTCTGGACTCAGATCTGGTCAGAACCCCGCCTGGCGAGAAGGCGGATGTACCCGCAGGTCAGGGCGGCCCCTGTGCCCCACCCCAGCAGGCAACCACCAGGGGCTGGGTCACTGGAGTCGCCTGGCCTGCCCAACCATGCTAGCTGGGGATGGCCTCCCTGAGCCTGGTGTCCTTGTCTGCGAGAGGAAATCGCTGGAGGGATGATGCCAGCCCGGCCAGGGACACCACCCATGCCAGCTGGATGGCCCTTCACGGCAGGCTCAGGCCCTCTGGGGCACCACCAACCACACCAAGCACCCGGGGCAGAAACGGGAGCCCCAAGAACAGGGTGACCCAGCCCGGGCATGGCCACAGCTGCTCACCTGGCGCCAGGCACGCAGCGAACATACATGCAGGAGACACGGTTGCCGCGGGCGCTCTTGGTGGGGAAGACCTCGATGGTGTCCAGCTCACGCTGGCTGTACTGGAAGTCGGCACGCTCCGTCAGGTGCAGCTTCCAGCGCCCGGGTGCACCTGAGGAGGCCCGCAGGGACCCCAAGGAGGCGGTCCCGGCCCCACCAGGCCCCGACTCGGGTTCAGGCACCAGGGAGTAGGTGGCCTCCGGCGGCAGGAAGGCGAGCTTGGCAGCGATGCGGCCGGGGCAGGGCGGGCAGCAGAAGAGGCAGCAGAGCTCACTCAGCGACAGCCCGTTCATGGCGGGCGCCGCCCGGGCCGGGCCTCCACCGGGGCCCCCGCCAACAACACCACCCGGCCTGGCCCAGCAAGGGAGGGGTGGGGGTGCTCCGAGTCGCGGGCAGGGGGGAGGGCGCCCCCCCAGCTACCGCCCCAGACAGGAGCCCCGTTAGGAGGCCAGGGCCCAGCCCCATCGCGGTCCAAGCCGAGCCCCAGGGAGCCTCGCGACCACAGGTCTCCATGTCGTGCCGTGGGAAGCCCTGCAGGGGAACAGTGGCATGTGGGGTCCTTTGGGGGGTGCCACGGTCCAGCTGGGCACCCCCGGGAGGCGGGGCATCCACCCATGCCAGGGGGTGGCATGGGCCTGGGGCCTGTCCATCCCATCCCCTGAGCCCTCCCCGCAGCCTGTCAGGCATTGCACCCTACAGCTCAGGGAACCCCAATTCAGCCCCTCTCCATGGGATGAAGGAGCCCCCACCCTCCCTCAGCTGGCGATCACCACCTCTTGCCATGTGAGCACAGCCTGGGGATGCAAGGCACGCAGGGGATATGACCCCCGCCCCGCCCACCCGCCAAACGCCCGGCTCCAGCACCAGGGAAACCCCATGCACCAGGACTCGGTCCGCACTGCTGCCCACTCCCTCCCCTGGCCCATCTCTGCCACCCTACGGGTGATGGGCCGCTGAGGCAAGGACAGAGCTCGGACTCAAGGGACCCACGAGGGACCCGAACAGGCCCCGCTACGTGAGCGCGCACCGGGGCCAGGCCCCACCGGCCTGCGATGTCTGGAGACAGAGGAAATATAACAAACAAAGGCTCTAGAAACAAAGGCAGGATACATCCCAGGCTCCCAGGGCCCCGAGAGCGGCGACAATGGCTCTTCTCTGTGCTGGGGCCAGGCCTGCTGAGGGCAGGGGAGGTGGGCTGGGGTCAGGGGGTCCTTCTCCAGAGCTGATTTAGGGTTCCGTGACCTTGGGCAAGTCACTTGCCCTCCTGAGGCCTCAGTGTCCTCATCTATAAGCGCAGACACCACATACCCCACAGGAAGTCAAGTGAGGGGGGAGGGGAGCGAAGGCGCCTGATTCAGAGTGGAAACTCGGACCTTCTTCCTTGCTGCAGAACATCATGAAACGCATTAAGTCGACAACAGCTAAGTTGCTAAAGCAAGCACAATAGTGTAAGGAGTGCCAACAGACAGACGTGAAGAAAACACAAAGGTCTGAGGCGTCTATCTACCAACCACGCTTCTCCTTCAGACGGGAGCGAGGAGGGAGACATGCTCACAACTCAGTTTTCAGCAGCAGAACACCCTGGAACGCTGGGCTTTTGGGTCACAGCACGAGAAAATCGTGGGGCCAGGAAGATGAGGCTCAAAGGCAGATGTGGACACAGATGGACACGCAGGCGGCTGCAGGCGCCACAGACACGGCTCGTGGGGACACCCTCACCACCAAGGAGCAGCCAAAGGCCCAGAAACACACCTGCTCCCTCAGGACCTGTGTGAGACCCACACGTGCCTGTGAGCCGGCCTCACGGGCACACAAGGAGGAGAGGCGAGAGCTCTGAAAGCTAGGGTGGGGCAAGGATGGCATCACAGCGCCCCCAGACTCCCAGGCGGGAGGCAAATCTCACATGCAAGCACTTCTCAGGGGAGAGGTGGACTGTCATGCTGGTTCTGCTTCTCAGATGGAGGCGAATCTTCCCCCCGGGGACACCTGTCAATGTCTGGAGACAGTTTTGGGTGTCATCACTGGGGACTGGGTGGAGGCTGCTTAGCACCCTGCAGTGCCCAGGACAGACCCACCCCAAAGAATGATCAGGCCCAACATCCACAGCATTGAGGTTGATGTCAGCTTTTCAACATATTCTCAAAGAGGTCCAGGCCCTATCAGTGCTGCCCTGCTGGTGCCGGGGGCTTGGAGGGCCCTGCAGTTTAGGTGGCATCACGCAGCTGGGTCCTGAGAGCCCAGTGGGCAGTAGCAGGCCCCTGGAGACCCCAGAGACGAAGGGGCACCCTGAGGTGGCCAGGGCCCCATTAACCACACCAGAAACAAAGATGCTATCCTTGACACCTCCTTGCACCCACCGGATCTGAGCCGGTCCATCACCAGCCCAGTGGCTCTGCCTGTCTCCCATCAGCCACCACCCGGTCCCCGCCTCCACCACCTTTCACCAGAGCCACAGCAACAGCCTCCCCTCCTTGCTGATCACCTGCTCCAGGACATTCTCCCCCAGCAGCCAAACTATTGTTCAAGACACAAATGCAATGGTGCCACTTCCCTCTTGGGGTGTCCTGGGGACCTCCCATTATTCTCTGGATAGAGATCAAAGTCCTCCCCATAGACTGCCAGGTCTGCGTTCCGGCTCAGGCCAACCTCTCCAGACTCACTCATCTCACACCCTGCCACCCCTGGCTCTCCCAAGACAAGCCACATTGCTCCTTCCTGCCTCTGCTCCCCTGCTGGGAACTCCCTTCCCCAACCTCACTAAATAGCCTTGCCCATCCCAACCACCCTTTGCACCTCGCTGCCAACAACGCTCTCAGAGTCCTCGAAGCTGGGACAGGACCCCTTATACGCTCTTTCCACAGCTTGTATTTTTCACACATTCGGCCAGATCTCCCCCCACCCCCAAACCAGAAACTCCATGAGAGCAAGACCATGACCTGCCACTCACTAAAGGAACGGGCAAGTGGTAGGCAGCAAAGAATTAGGGAGGAAGCACAGGAGGAGAACAATCCCCAAGGTCCGCCAGCGTTGACGGGGAAGGGAAAGTCTAGTCTCCTCTCCTCTCCAGCCACAGGTACCTGGAACCTCCCTAGTGTCATTAATGGGCATGGACTGGGGAGTGCAAACTCGGACGCTTCACTGACTGAGCACACACCCTTGACACCCTGAATCCCACCAATTCCATTCCCAAGCACATAACTGGGCACCCCTCTGCGAGCTAGAGGTGTTCTGAGGACCAGTAAGCAACCAAGCAGCCAAAATACTGGAAGATGACCTACATATGGGAGACGATGACGGCACCTCACTCAACCAGTCAGGGTGGGAAACCCGCTTGGGGGGAGGTGCGGCCATATCACAGGGCAGATAAACGGGCCAGGTAACAGGGGATGGGACAGAGGGACAAGCAGGGGCAAAACCTCAGAGGTGACAGAGCAGGCTCCTGGCTAGAGCAGACCCTGGGAGGAAGAGCAGACGGGTCCCAAGAGAGAGCCTGGGACGGGTGAGGTCGCGCCCCCGAGAGCCCTGCTGCGGAGTTTGCACTTCATCTTGGGAGAAATGGCGGGGCCACGGAGAAGTCCCGAGCAGTGGATGGACAACATAGGAGAAGGGCTGCATCCCGGAGAACGGACGCAAGCGGAGGCCAGGAAGCCTGCCCAGGAGTCAAGGCGGCAGGAACACGCCTGACAAGAGAAACAGCAACTGGGAGCTGCTTGGGAAGCGGGGCTCGGGAGGGCCCCTGGGAGCTGCCAGGGGGGCCCAGAGGACGAAGCGGTTGTAGGGCTGGGGGCAGTTTCGGGGTAAAAGAGCGGAGTCCGCGGCTCGGAAGGGCGATCCCCGAAGGCAGGGGCCGCGTCCGCAGGAGGGTGGGAGCGCAACCCACGTCGGAGGGCTAAATGGATGGGGACAGGGCTTTCCCAATCACAAACGCTCACCCGCGGTCCCCGCCCCTGCTCCGGGCTCCTTGGGCAGAACCCGTGGCAGCCCTGGGACTGCAGGGGAATAGGGGGCGTCCAACTGGGCTGCCAGGCCCTCGCGGCCCGGCCATGGTCCCCAAACGGCCGCGGCCGGGACCGAGGCCACCCCGCGCGGGCGCGCCCGCCCCTGCCTGGCACTCACCACCTCGGCCCGCGCCCCCGGGCCCCAGGGCCGCGCTCCATGGCTCCCGGCCGCCCGCCCGCCCGTGCGTCCGTCGGTCCCTCCGCGCCCCGGCCCGGCCTCCTGCACCGCCACCACCGCAGCTCCCCCGCGGGCGGAAGTGAGCCTCGTTCTCGCCACCGCCCCGGAAGTGACGCGAAGGAGAGCGCGGGGGGCTGCAAGAACAGAGCGACTGCGGGACTAGCGTTCCGAGGGCGGGGCCTGGTCTCGGGGGGCGGGGCTGATAGATCGACGGGCGTGGTCTGCTGGTCTGTGGGCGGGGCCAAACTCAGGTTTCATTCCCTTGGGGACCCGGAATAGGTTGAGGCCAATGAAGTTCTCGCCTCGAAAACAAAATTTAGCCGGGCGGGGTGGCTCACGCCTGTAATCCCAGCACTTTGGGAGGCCGAGGCGGGCGGATCACAAGGTCAGGAGATCGAGACCATGGTGAAACCCCGTCTCTACTAAAAAAAAAAAATACAAAAAAATTAGCCGGGCGCGGTTGCGGGCGCCTGTAGTCCCAGCTACTCAGGAGGCTGAGGCAGGAGAATGGCGTGAACCCGGGAGGCGGAGCTTGCAGTGAGCCGAGATCCGGCCACAGCACTCCAGCCTGGGCGGCAGAGCGAGACTCCGCCTCAAAAAAAAAAAAAGAAAACAAAATTTATAGGGACGCCAAAAAAACTCAGACATCAACATTTAGAAATGTTTTAAAATATTTTTGGCCGGGCGCGGTGGCTCAAGCCTGTAATCCCAGCACTTTGGGAGGCCGAGACGGGCGGATCACGAGATCAGGAGATCGAGACCATCCTGGCTAACACGGTGAAACCCCGTCTCTACTAAAAATACAAAAAACTAGCCGGGCGAGGTGGCGGGCGCCTGTAGTCCCAGCTACTCCGGAGGCTGAGGCAGGAGAATGGCGTAAACCCGGGAGGCGGAGCTTGCAGTGAGCTGAGATCCGGCCACTGCACTCCAGCCCGGGCGACAGAGCAAGACTCCGTCTCAAAAAAAAAAAAAAAAAAAAAAAAAAAAAAAAAAAATTTTGTTTCTGAGATGGAGTCCCGCTCTGTCGCCCAGGCTGGAGCGTAATGGCGCAATCTGAGCTCACTCCAACCTCTGCCTCCTGGATTCAACCGATTCTCCTGCCTCAGCCTCCCGAGTAGCTGGGATTACGGGTGCCCGCCACCACGCGTGGCTAATTTTTGTATTTTTAGTAAAGAGGAGGTTTCCCCATATTGGCCAGTCTGGCCTCCAACTCCTGACCCCAGGTGATCCTCCCACCTCAGCCTCCCAAAGTTCTGGGATCACAGGCGTGAGCCACGTGCCCGGCCTCTTTTTTTTTCAACATGGAGTCCACTCTGTCACCCAGGCTGGAGTGCCGGGGTGCCATCCTAGCTCACTGCAGCCTCGTCCTCCCAGGATCAAGTGAACCTCCCACTTCAGCCTCCTGAGTAGCTAGGACTACAGGCACAAGCCACCATGCCCAGCTTATTTAAAGTCTTTATATAGGCCGGGCGCGGTGGCTCAACCCTGTAATCCCAGCACTTTGGGAGGCCGAGACGGGCGGATCACGAGGTCAGGAGATCGAGACCATCCTGGCTAACACGGTGAAACCCCGTCTCTACTAAAAATACAAAAAGCTAGCCGGGCGAGGTGGCGGCGCCTGTAGTCCCAGCTACTCGGGAGGCTGAGGCAGGAGAATGGCGTGAACCCGGGAGGCGGAGCTTGCAGTGAGCTGAGATCTGGCCACTGCACTCCAGCCTGGGTGACAGAGCGAGACTCCGTCTCAAAAAAAAAAATTAAATTAAATTAAAAAATAAAAAAAAATAAAGTCTTTATATATTGCTCATCAGCAATTCTTTTGCACGAGTTTTTAACATATTACATTAGGCCGGGCACGGTGGTTCACACCTGTAATCCCAGCACTTTGGGAGGCTGAGGCAGGTGGATCACCTGAAGTCAGGAGTTTGAGACCAGCCTGACCAACGTGGTGAAACCCTGTCTCTACTAAAAATACAAATATTAGCCGGGCATGGTGGTGTGCACCTGTAGTCCCAGCTACTCCGGAGGCTGAAGCAGGAGAAATCACTTGAACCCAGGAGGCGAAGGTTTCAGCGAGCTGAGATCATGCCACTGCACTCTAGCCCAGGTGACAGAGCAAGAAGACTCTGTCTCAAAAAATAAATAAATAAATAAATAAAACTATGATCACTCCACTGCGTTCCAGCCTGGGCAAGAGAGCAAGATCCTATCTCTTAAAAAAAAATGCATTATGGGCTGGGTGCAGTTGCTCACGTCTATAATCCCAGCACTTTGGGAGGCCGAGGCGGGCGGATCACAAAGTCAGGAGATCGAGACTATCCTGGCTAACACAGTGAAACCGTGTCTCTACTAAAAATACAAAAAAATTAGCTGGTCGTGGTGGCAGGCGCCTGTAATCCCAGCAACTTGGGAGTCTGAGGCAGGAGATTCGCGATTGCACCACTGCACTCTATCCTGGACAATAAGAGAGAAACTCCATCTCAAAAAAAAAAAAGAATAACCATCACATCTTGCAGATATATTCTCTATAAACATAAATAAAGCTTTTTTTTGTTGTTTTTTTTGTTTTTTTTTTTTGAGACAGAGTCTCGCTTTGTCATCCAGGCTGGAGTGCAGTGGCCGGATCTCAGCTCACTGCAAGCTCCACCTCCCGGGTTTAGGCCATTCTCCTGCCTCAGCCTCCCAAGTAGCTGGGACTACAGGCGTCCGCCACCTCACCCGGCTAGTTTTTTGTATTTTTTTAGTAGAGACGGGGTTTCACCATGTTAGCCAGGATGGTCTCGATCTCCTGACCTCGTGATCCGCCCGTCTCGGCCTCCCAAAGTGCTGGGATTACAGGCTTGAGCCACCGCGCCCAGCAAAGCTATTTTTTTAAAAAACCCAACAACTGGGCAGATGCGGTGGCTCACCCCTGTAATCCCACCACTTTGGGAGGCTGAGGCGGGTGGATCACCTGAGATCGGGAGTTCGAAAGCAGCCTGACTAACGTTGTCAAACCCCGTCTCTACTAAAAATACAAAATTAGCTGAGCGTGGTGGCGGGTGCCTGTAGTCCCAGTTACCTGGGAGGCTGAGGCAGGAGAATCACTTGAACCCGGGAGGCGGAGGTTGCAGTGAGCCGGGATCGCGCCATTGCACTCCAGCCTGGGCAACAAGAGCGAAACTTCGTCTCAAAAAACAAAACAAAACCCAACAATTGCCAGGCATGGTGGCTCACGCCTGTAATCTTAGCATTTTGAAAGGCCAAAGCAGGAAGATTGCTTGAGCCTGAGAGTTTGAGACCAGCCGGGCCAACATGTTGAAATCCCATTTCTACAAAAAGTACAAAAAGTAGCCGGGCATGGTGGTGCACGCCTTTGATCCCAGCTACTCAGGAGGCTGAGGGAGGAGAATCACTTGAACCTGGGAGGTGGAGGCTGCTGTGGGTCAAGCTCGAGCCACTGCACTCCAGCCTGTGTAACAGAGTGACACTCTGTCTCAAAAAGAAAAAAAACCTGGGCACGGTGGCTCAAGCCTGTAATCCCAGCACTTTGGGAGGCCGAGACGGATGGATCACGAGGTCAGGAGATCGAGACCATCCTGGCTAACACTGTGAAACCCCGTCTCTACTAAAAAATACAAAAAACTAGCCGGGCGAGGTGGCGGGCGCCTGTAGTCCCAGCGACTCGGGAGGCTGAGGCAGGAGAATGGCGTAAACCCAGGAGGCGGAGCTTGCAGTGAGCTGAGATCCGGCCACTGCACTCCAGCCTGGGCGACAGAGCAAGACTCCGTCTCAATAAAAAAAAAAGAAAAAAGAAAAAAAAAGAGAGAGAATCTGAGAGTGGTGAGTGTTGTGGTGGAAATAAACAGAGGCACGGGACAGAGATGATGGGGTAGAGGTGTGTGTATGTGGTTGGGATTCAGCTGGGGTGGTTAGCAGGAGCACTTGAAGGTTGTGGCCTTCTCGTAGAGTCAAAGGATGCTGGAAGAGGAAGCCATGGGACGATCTGGGGAAGGGCACCCCAGGCAGGAGGCATAGTGCCTGCAAAGACCCTGATGCAGAAGCACTCCTGTTCAGGCCAGCACGGCTGGGGCAGACCATGAAGGGGAAGAGGGACTAGTGGCTCCCTCCATTTTCAATGTATGATTTTTTTCATTTTTATTTATTTTTTATTTTTTCTGAAGACTGAGTCTTGCTCTGTCGCCCAGGCTGGAGTGCAATGGCACGATCTCGGCTCACTGCGACCTCTGCCTCCCAGGCTCAAGCGATTCTCCTGCTTCACCCTCCCGAGTAGCTGGGATTACCGGTTTGAACCACAAAGCCCAGTTAATTTTTGTATTTTTAGGCCGGGCGCGGTGGCTCAAGCCTGTAATCCCAGCACTTTTGGAGGCCGAGACGGGCGGATCACGAGGTCAGGAGATCGAGACCCTCCTGGCTAATACAGTGAAACCCCGTCTCTACTAAAAAATATAAAAAATTAGCCTGGCGAGATGGCGGGCCTGTAGTCCCAGCTACTCGGGAGGCTGAGGCAGGAGAATGGCGTAAACCCGGAGGCGAGCTTGCAGTGAGCTGAGATCCGGCCATTGCACCCAGCCTGGGCGACAGAGCGAGACTCCCCGCTCAAAAAAAAAAAAAAAAAATTTTTTGTATTTTTAGTAGAAATGGGGTTTCTCCATGTTGACCAGCCTGGTTATGAACTCCTGACCTCAAGGGATCTACCCAGCTCGGCCTCTCAAAGTGCTGGGATTAGAGGCGTGAACCTCTGTGCCTGGCCTCATTTTTATTTTTATTTTTAAATTTTATTTATTTTTAGACCAAATCTCACTTTGTCGCCCTGGCTGGAGTGCAGTGGCACAATCTCCACTCACTGCAACCTCTGCCTCCTGGATTCAAGTGATTCTCCTGACTCAGCCTCCAGAGTAGCTGGGATTACAGGTGTCTGCCACCAAGCCCAGATAATTTTTGTATTTTTGGTAGAGATGGGGCTTCAATGGCCAGGCGCGGTGGCCTCCTGGCCTCAAGGAATCCTTCCACCTCGGCCTCCCAAAATGCTGGGGTTACAGACATGAGCCACAGCACCCACTATTTCTGGGACAATTGGGACAGAGGCTTGATCACAAAGGGTCTCCAGGGAGGAGGAAGGAAGGGATGGGTGTCCTTCTGAGACATTTGGGTGTTTACAGCGTGCGTTTAGCTTTTACCAGGTGGCCTTGGATTGGTGGGCCACCCTGCGGGCTTATCCTCCTCCCCTTGGATGGTGTCTCCCTGTGTCCCTGTTGGGGGCTGTCGTTACAGGGGGATCTGGGCTCTCTGGTGCCGTCCAGCCCTGGTCCTGCCTCACTCACAGTGGGAAGGGCTGCAGGGATTGGGAGGGGGAAGGAGGCTGGGGACAGGCCTCTTCTGGCCCTGGTGCTGAAAGAATTCACAAGGGGCCGGGCGCAGTGGCTCAAGCCTGTAATCCTAGCACTTTGGGAGGCCGAGACGGGTGGATCACGAGGTCAGGAGATCGAGACCATCCTGGCGAACACGGTGAAACCCTGTCTCTACTAAAAAATACAAAAAACTAGCCGGGCGAGGTGGCGGGCGCCTGTAGTTCCAGCTGCTTGGGAAGCTGAGGCAGGAGAATGGCGTGAATCTGGGAGGCAGAGCTTGCAGTGAGCTGAGATCCGGCCACTGCACTCCAGCCTGGGTGACAGAGTGAGACTCTGTCTCAAAAAAAAAAAAAAAAAATTCACAAGGACCCAGGAAGAAGCCTGGACTTGTTTTGACCTTTGGACCTCAGGAGGACCTCAGCGGAGGCTGGGAGCCTCGAGGGAGACAGCAGAGGCAGGAGGACGCTGGGGCAGCTCTTGACATTCCCAGGGAGACCCAGGCAACTGAGTCCTGGACAGGGGAGCCAGAGGTCCAACGACAACGGAAAATCAGAAAATGAGGCAAAGCAGCCAGGTGTGGTGGTTCACGCCTGTAATCCCAGCACTTCAGGAGGCCGAGGCTGGCAGATCACTTGAGGTCAGGAGTTTGAGACCAACCTGGCCAACATGGTGAAACCCCATCTCTACTAAAAGTACAAAAATGAGCCGGGTGCGGTGGCAGGTGCCTGTTATCCCAGCTACTTGGGAGGCTGAGGCAGAATAATTGCTTGAATCTGGGAGGTGGAGGTTGCAGTGAACTGAGATCATGCCATTGCACTCCAGCCTGGGTGACAGAATAAGATTCTGCCTCAAAACAACAACAAAAAAGAAAGAAAGGAAGGAAGGGAGGGAGGAAGGAAGGAAGGAAGGAAGGAAGGAAGGAAGGAAAAAAAAAAAAAAAAAATGAGGCAAAGAAACCCTGGGCTGTCTCGAAGTCTCCAGTCTTTGGAGCCTGAATCCTTCTCCGGCAGCTCTGTCCTGAATTTGAGGAATGAGGCCCTGGGGGCAGGATTGGCCCAGGAGCCTCAGGCTTATCTCAGTACAGTGGAGCTAAGATCACAGTCCCTGGGACGGAGCTGGGGCTGCAGAGGCCTGCAGGCTGGAGAAGCATTTTGAGCTGGAAAAGGCAGGAAAGCTGGGGGAAAGGCACATGCAAGAGGGCGAAGGCCTGAAAAGCGAGGCTTCCCACCAACACCTCACCCACACTCCCACAACACTTCACCCACACTCCCACAACACTTCACCCACACTCCCACAACACCTCACCCACACTCCCACAACACCTCACCCACACTCCCACTCCCACTTCCAGGCTGGGCCCCTTTGGTGCCTGCAGCCCTTTTTGCCCCTGTCCCTGTCACCTCCTTAGACATGCCTGCCCCGACTACACTCTGAGATTCTCCAGTAACCTTCTTCCATTTTCTTTTCTTTTTCTGAGATGGAGTCTTGCTCTGTCTCTCAGGCTGGAGTGCAGTGGTGTGGAGTAGCTGGCATTACAGGTGCACGCCACAACAGCCGGCTAATTTTTGTATTTTTAATAGAGACGGGGTTTCACCATGTTGGCCAGGGTGGCCTAATTTTTGTATTTTTAGTAGAGACAGTATTTCACCATGTTGGCCAGGCTGGTCTCTCGAACTCCTAACTTCAGGTGATCTGCCTGCCTCGTTCTCCCAAAGTGCTGAGATTATGGGCGTGAGCCACCAGGCCCTGCCATAATGCAATTTTTTTTTTGTTTTTTGAGACACAGTCTCACTCTGTCGCCCAGGCTGGAGTACAGTGGCACGATCTCAGCTCACTGCAAGCTCTGCCTCCCAGGTTCACGGCATTCTCCTGCCTCAGCCTCCCGAGTAGCTGGGACTACAGGTGCCCGCCACCACGCATGGCTAATTTTTTTTTGTATTTTTTTTTTTTTGAGAAGGAGTCTCACTCTGTCGCCCAAGCTGGAGTGCAGTGGCGCGATCTCAGCTCACTGCAAGCTCTGCCTCCCGGGTTCACGCCATTCTCCTGACTCAGCCTCCCGAGTAGCTGGAACTACAGCTGCCTGCCACCACGCCTGGCTAATTTTTTAGTAGGGACAGGGTTTCACTGCATGAGCCAGGATGGGATGATCTCAATCTCCTGACCTCATGATCCACCCGCCTCGGTCTCCCAAAGTACTGGGATTACAGACGTGAGCCACCGCGCCCGGCCATAATTTTTGCATTTTTAGTAGAGACAGGGTTTTACCATCTTGGCCAGGCTGGTCTAGAACTCCTGACCTCCAGTGATGTAGCCCTCTTGGCCTCCCAAAGTGCTGAAATGACAGGCGTGACCCACTGCACCTGGCCTAAAACCAGATTTCTTTTTTTTTTTCTTTTTTCTTTTTTGAGACAGAGTCTCGCTCTGTCGCCCGGGCTGGAGCGCAGTGGCGCGAGCTCGGCTCACTGCAAGCTCTGCCTCCCGGGCTAAAACTAGATTTCTAAATAAGCTTTGTGATTAAATATTAATATTTATACTTTTCGGCCTATATTTACAAGAATGGGCCTGGGCGCAGTGGCTCATACCTGTACTTCCAGCACTTTGAGAGGCCGAGGCGGTCAGATCACGAGGTCAGGAGTTTGAGACCAGCCTGGCCAAGATCGTGAAACCCTATCTCTACCAAAAATACAAAAACTAGCTGGGCATGGTGGTGTGCACCTGTAGACCCAGCTACTCAGGAGGCTGAGGCAGGAGAATCGCTTGAACCCAGGAGGCAGAGGCTGCAGTGAGCCAAGACTGCGCCAATGCACTCCAGCCTGGGCGACAGAAGAGACTCCGTCTGAAAAAAATAATGGAAAACAGGGATTTCCATAGATATTTGCACACCCATGTCAGTAGCACCTTGATTCCCAATAGCCACAAGGTAGAAGCAGTCCCAGTGGCTATCGACAGATGACTGGGTGAACACAGCATGGCCTGTACACACGCTGGAATATGAGGCAGCCATGAAAAGGAGCAAGGCTCTGACTCAGGCCACAATGCGGATTCACTCTGAGGATGTTACACTCGGCGGGAGGCGCGGGACACAAAAGGACACATCTTGTGTGATCCACTCCTAGAAGGTCCCTAGGCGTCCGCAGATGCACAGAGACACAAAGTAGGATGGAGGCTGCCAGGGGCTGGGGAGGGGAATGGGGAGTGAGCGTTTCATGGGGGCCGAGTTTCAGTTTGCAAAGATGAGAAAGTTCTGGAGGTGATGGTGGTGATGGTCGCACAACCGTGTGAATGAGTTTAATACCACTGAACTACGCACGTAAAATGGTTAAGATGATCAACTTTATATTATGCATATTTCACCACAACCAAATAAATTGATGTTCATAAAAGCATGGAGTTAGACGAGGGCTTTGGTCCGCGCCAGCTTCGCAGGCAGAGGCCTGAGGGGTCCTCTGGGGGCCCACACTCAGACGAACCTAGGCATTATATGATGCTCTGTGGTGGCTGTCTTAAAATTCCTAAAAATTGGCCAGGTGCGGTGGCTCACGCCTGTAATCCCAGCACTCTGGGAGGCCAAGGCAGGTGGATCACCTGAGGTCGGGAGTTTGAGACCAGCCTGACCAACATGGAGAAACCCCGTCTCTACTAAAAGTACAAAAATTAGCTGGGCATGGTGGCGGGCGCCTGTAGTCCCAGCTTCTAGGGAGGCTGAGGCAGGAGAATGGCGTTAACCCGGGAGGTGGCAGAGCTTGCAGTCAGCGGAGATCACGCCACTGCACTCCAGCCTGGGCGACAGAGGGAGACTCCGTCTCAAAAAAAAAAAATTCCTAAAAATTGTCTGGGTGCGGTGGCTCACGCCTGTAATCCCAGCACTTTGGGAGGTCCAAGCAAGTGGATCAGCTGAGGTCAGGAGTTGGAGACCAGCCTGACCAACATTGTGAAATCCCGTCTCTCCTGAAAAAAACAAAAATGAGCTGGGCATGGTGGCACATGCCTGTCGACCCAGCTACTTGGGAAGCTGAGGCAGGAGAATGGCTTGAACTCAGGAGGCGGAGGTTGCAGTGAGCTGAGACCGTGACACTACATTCCAGCCTGGGCGACAGAGCAAGACTCTGTCTCTCAAAAAAAAAAAAAAAGAAAAGGCCAGGCGCGGTGGCTCACACCACCTGTAATCCCAGCACTCTGGGATGCCAAGGCAGGTGGATCACCTGAGGTCGGGACCTGACCAACATGGAGAAACCCTGTCTCTACTAAAAATACAAAATTAACCAGGCGTGGTGGCACATGCCTGTAATCCCAGCTACTCGGGAGGCTGAGGCAGGAGAATCGCTTGAACCCAGAGGCAGAGGTTGTGGTGAGCCGAGACAGCGCCATTGCACTCCAGCCTGGGCAACAAGAGTGAAAAAAAAACCATCTCTCAGAAAAAAAAAAAAAAATCCTAAAAATTTTTAAACAAGGGGCCCTGTACTGTCATTCTGAGCTCGGCCTCAAAGATTCCGCAGCCAGGCTTGTTTTGGGGCCTCCTTCCAGGGTCAGGGACATTGGGCCTGCGGAGGGATACTCCTCCCACAGGGGACAGAGTGCGACCCGCTCAGGAAGTGGGTTCCTGACATGACAAGGAAGGAAGTTGGGGGGGTCATATTAAAATAGCATCACCCAACCCCCCGGTCAGAAGGGCGGGGAGAGGGCAGGGCCAGGACAGCGGACCCTCCCAGTGACCTTCCCCACAGGCACCCAGCCCCGTCCCCTCGACCCAACCAGACTCAGTACCCTCTGCTCCCACTAGCCCAACAGGAATTGGGTTTATTTAACTTATTTATTTATTTTTTTTCTTTTTCTTTTTTCTTCTTTTTTTTTTTTTTTTGAGACGGAGTCTCGCTCTGTCTCCCGGGCTGGAGTGCAGTGGCCGGTTCTCAGCTCACTGCAAGCTCCGCCTCCCGGGTTTACGCCATTCTCCTGCCTCAGCCTCCCGAGTAGCTGGGACTACAGGCGCCCGCCACCTCGCCCGGCTAGTTTCTTGTATTTTTAGTAGAGACGGGGTTTCACCGTGTTAGCCAGGATGGTCTCGATCTCCTGACCTCGTGATCCGCCCATCTGGGCCTCCCAAAGTGCTGGGATTACAGGCTTGAGCCACCGCACCCGGCCATTTTCTTTTTCTTTTGAGACGGAGTCTCACTCTGTCACCCAGGCTGGAGTGCAGGGGCGCGATCTTGGCTCACTGCAACCTCCACCGCCCGGGTTCAAGCAACTCTTCTGCCTCAGCCTTCCGAGTAGCTGGGATTACAGGCGCGCACACCACCACGCCCGGCTAATTTTTGTATTTTTAGTAGAGATGGGGTTTCACCATATTGGCCAGTCTGGTCTCAACTCCTGACCTGAAGTGATGCACCCACCTCGGCCTCCCAAAGTGCTGGGATTACAGGCGTGAGCCACCATGCCCGGCCTTTTTTTTTTTTTTTTTTTTTGAGAGGTAGTCTTGCTCCCTCACCCAGGCTGGGGTGCAGTGGCGGAATCTCGGCTCACCGCCACCTCCGCCTCCCAGGTTCAAGCGATTCTCCTGCCTCAGTCTCCCAAGTAGCTGGGATTACAGGTGCCTGCCACCGCATCTGGTTAATTTTTTTTATTTTTAGTAGAGACAGAATTTTTCACCATGTTGGCCAGGCTGATCTCAAACTCCCGACCTCAGGGGATCCGCCCACCTCGGCCTCCCAAAGTGCTGGGATTACAGGTGTGAGCCACTGCGCCCGACCATAATTGCTTCTTAAAGAGAAACAAGTCAGATTAGATTTGCCCCACCCTCAGGATGTCATTTGAACCTAATAATCTCTTTAAAAAGTCCTGTCTCCCGGGGGAGGGCCAAGCACAGTGGTTCAAGCCCTGTAATCCAAATACTTTGAGAGGCCAAGGCAGGAGGATCACTGGTGCCCAGGAATTTCAGACTAGTGTGGGCAACATAGTGAGACCCCATCTCTACAGAAAAAAATTATTTTGTTTAGCCAGGTGTCGGGACACATGCTTGTGGTCGGAGCTACTCCGGAACCCAATGTGGGAGGATCACTTGAGCCCAGGAGTTTGAGGCTGTGATGAACCGTGATCAGCTCCCACTGCACTCCAGCCTGGGCCACAGAAACTTCCTATCTCCAGGCCAAGTGCCTTGGGTCACGCCTGTAATCCCAGCAGATTGGCAGGCAGGGTGGGAGGATCACTTGAGCCTAGGAGTTCAAGACCAGCCTGGGCAACTAAGAGAGACCTCTGTCTCTGCCAAAAGAGACAGAGGTCTCTTTTCATTTTTATTTTTTTTGAGGTGGAGTCTGGCACTGTCACCCAGGCTGGAATGCATTGGCGTAATCTCAGCTCACTGCAACCTCTGCCTCCTGGGTTCACACGATTCTCCTGCCTCAGCCTCCCAAGTAGCTGGGACTACAGGCGCCCGCCACCACACCCGGCTAATTTTTTGTACTTTTAGTAGAGACGGGTTTTCATCGTGTTCGCCAGGATGGTCTCGATCTCCTGACCTCATGATCCACCTGCCTCGGCCTCCCAAAGTGCTGAGATTACAGGTGTGAGCCACTGCCCCCGGTCCACAGACTCCATTTTTGACCCCAGTGTTAGCACAGAGCTTTTTAACTTCCGCACTGCTGATCAGGGAGTGTGATTGTTCTCTGTTGCCAGCCCTGTCTCCCGCCCACCCCAGCCCAGTGTGGTGGGTGTGGACCTTCTGGGAAAGGGTGTAAACACGTGCTTCTAGCATCCGGCCAGAAGCCCCATGACTGGGGCGCAGCTGCCTTTGGTCGGTAGGTGGCAACCGTGTCCGCTTGATCTTGGGAGGGTCTGGGAGGCTGGTGCAGGGCTCCCAGGAGAGGCAGGGGCGATCCTCCTTACCTTGTCAGGATAACAGCAGTAAGGGCTGCCCACATGTATGCTGGACAATAGGGATACCACAGAGAACGAAAGTCCAGCCCAGGCAGCGCAGCAAGACCTCGAGTCTACAAAAATTTCAGCCACAACAGAAATTAGCCAGGTGTGACGGGGCATATCTGTGGTCCTAGCTACGTGGGAGGCTGAGGTGGGAGGATCGCTTGAGCCTGGGAGGCAGAGGCCTCAGTGAGCTGTGACTGCACAACTGCAGTCCAGCCTGGGTGACAGAGCCAGATTTTATCTTAAAAAAAAACACACACACACCAAGACCGGGCATGGTGGCTCACGCCTGTAATCCCAGCACTTTGGGAGGCCGAGGCGGGCGGATCACGAGGTCAGGAGATCGAGATCCTCCTGGCTAACACAGTGAAACCCCATCTCTACTAAACATACAAAAAAATTAGTCGGATGTGGTGGCGGGTACCTGTAGTCCCAGCTACATGGGAGGCTGAGGCAGGAGAATGGCGTGAACCCGGGAGGCAGAGCTTGCAGTGAGCCGAGGTCGCACCACTGCACTCCAGCCTGGGCGACGGAGAGAGTCTCTGTCTCAAAAAACAAAACAAAACAAAAAAAACACAAAACACCAAGGCTGGGGGCACATTGACTCACGCCTGTAATCCTAGCTGTTTAGGTGGCTGAGGCGGGAGGATCACCTGAGGTCAGGAGTTCCAGACCAGCCTGGCCATCACGGTGAACCCCCATCTCTACTAAAAATCCAAAAATTAGCTGGGTGTGGTGGCACGCCTGTAACCGCAACTACTCCGGAGACTGAGGCACAAGAATTGCTTGAACCTGGGAGTGAATGCAGTGAATGTCGATGGCGTCACTCCAGCCTGGGTGACAGAGCGAGACTCCATCTCAAAAACAAAACAAAACAAAAAACACCAAAACATCCTTTCCTGGTGGAGCTAAAATAAGTGATACATCCTTGGCCGGGCGCTGTAGTTCACGCCTGTAATCCCAGTCCTTTCGGAGGCCGAGGTGGGTGGGTCACGAGGTCAGGAGATCGAGACCATCCTGGCTAACACGGTGAAACCCCATCTCTACTAAAACTATAAAATATTAGCCAGGCATGGTGGCGGGTGTCTGTAGTCCCAGCTACTCGGGAGGCTGAGGCAGGAGAATCACTTGAACCTGGGAGGCAGAGGTTACAGTGAGCCAAGATTGTGCCACTGCACTCCAGCCTGGGCGACAGAGCGAGACCACGTCTCAAAACAAACAAACAATCAAAAAATTAATGGGATGCTGACGCAAAGAAACAGAAGCTGAACAACGTGGTGCCAGGAAAGTCGATGTTGATTTTGGCCTCAGCCATATGAAGACATAGAGAGGGTCTTGCAGGGCAACTCCTCTCCTTTTTTGGATGTATTCCTGTTTTGTTTTGGTTTTGGGTTTTGGTGTTTTTGAGACAGAGTCTAGCTCTTGTCACCCAGGCTGGAGTACAGTGGCACAATCTCTGCTCACTGCATCCTCTCGCCTCCCAGGTTCAAGCGATTCTCCTGCCTCAGCCTCCTGAGTAGCTGGGATTACAGGTGTGCGCCACCACGCCCAGCTAACTTTTGTATTTTTAGTAGAGACGGGGTTTTTCCATGTTGGTCAGGCTGGTCTCAAACTTCTGACCTTGTGATCCGCCCACCTCGGCCTTCCAAAGTGATGGGATTACAAGTGTGAGCCACCGCGTCCGGCCTATTTTTTTAAAGACAGGATCTCCCTGTGTTGCCCAGGCTGGAGTGCAGTAGTGCTGATCAAAGGACACTGCAGTCTTGACCTCTTGGGCTCAAGTGATCATTCCACCTCAGCCTCGCCAGTAGCTGGGACCCCGGGTGCACACCACACCTGGTTAATTTAAAATTTTTGTGTAGAGACAAGGTCTCACTATGTTGCCCAGGCTGGTCTTTTTTTTTTTTTTTTTTTTTTTTTTTTTGAGACGGAGTCTCGCTCTGTCACCCAGGCTGGAGTGCAGTGGCCGGATCTCAGCTCACTGCAAGCTCCGCCTTCCGAGTTTACGCCATTCTCCTGCCTCAGCCTCCCGAGTAGCTGGGACTACAGGCGCCCGCCAACTCGCCTGGCTAGTTTTTTGTATTTTTTAGTAGAAACGGGGTTTCGCCGTGTTAGCCAGGATGGTCTCGATCTCCTGACCTCATGATCCACCCGTCTCGGCCTCCCAAAGTGCTGGGATTACAGGCTTGAGCCACCGCGCCCGGCCCAGGCTGGTCTTAAACACTTGGGCTCAAGCGCTCTTTCCACCTTGGCCTCCCAAAGTCCTGGGATTACACATGTGAGCCCCTGAGCTTGGCCCTGGTCATTTCTTGAATGTCTGTAGCTTATGGCTACTCAGCTCGCCAGTGGCTGACCTAGGTTTCTGGCTGATTCTCTGCGTCCACTAAGCTCACAATTGGGGAACCAACTCCATGATTTTGCAATATTTCGATGCCAGACCCTGACCCATTACTATGAGTTGGGAGCGTCACATTCCGTTTGTTTTTTCTTTTGAGACTGTCTGGCTGTCATCCAGGCTGCAGTGAAGCGGCATTGGTGTGATCTCAGCTCACTGCAACCTCTGCCTCCTGGGCTCAAGCCATTCTTCTGCCACAGTCTCCCGGAGCATAGCTGAGACTACAGGCGCCACCACTCCCAGCTGTGTTCTTTTTTCTTTTTTCAAAAAAAAAAAGAAAGAAAGAGACAAGGTCTTGCTATGTTGCCCACGGCAATCTCCAATTCCTAGACTCAAGCAATCCTTCCGCCTCAGCCTCCCAAAATCCTGGGATTACAGGTGTGAGCCAGCACACAGGCTGTGGGTCACATTACTTTTGCAAGGTTCTGGATAATTAAAAAAGGAATCCCATCAGTAGAGGCCAAAATCATGACTGAAACTAGCTTAAGCCCCAAAGCAAAACAAAAACCCCAAAGAAGGCTGGGTGCTGGGCGCGGTGGCTCAAGCCTGTAATCCCAGCACTTTGGGAGGCCGAGACGGGCGGATCACAAGGTCAGGAGATCGAGACCCTCCTGGCTAACACAGTGAAACCCCGTCTCTACTAAAAAAAATACAAAAAAAAAAAAAAAAAAAACTAGCCGGGCGAAGTGGCGGGCGCCTGTAGTCCCAGCTACTCGGGGAGGCTGAGGCAGGAGAATGGCGTAAACCTGGGAGGCGGAGCTTGCAGTGAGCTGAGATCCAGCCACTGCACTCCAGCCCGGGCAACAGAGCGAGACTGTCTCAAAAAAAAAAAAAAAAAAAGAAGAGGCTGGGCATGGTGACTGGCGCTGTAATCCCAGCATTTTGGGAGGCTGAGGCAGGTAGATCACCAGAAGTCAGGAGTTTGAGACCAGCCTGGCCAACATGGTGAAACCCGTCTCTACCAAAGATACAAAAATTAGCCAGCTGCAGTGCAGTGGTGCAATCGTAGCTCACTTCAGCCTTGACCTTCTGGACTGGAGTGATCCTCACACCTCAGCCTCCTGAGTAGCCGTCCCAGCGGTCCCAGCCGCTCAGTGCCCCACCAGAGCCAGCAATTCTGTTTTTTTCTTTTTCTTTTTTTTTCAGAGATGTTGGTGTGTGTCTCAAACTCCTGGCCTCAGGCAAACCTCATGTGTCAGCCTCCCAAAGTGCTGGAATTACAGGCATGAGCCACCATGCCTGGCCTAGATTCATTTTTTTAGATGCAGAAAATCTGGGCTTTGGATTTAATGACTTACCAAATAAAGGCTGTCTTTTTTTTTTTTTTAAACAAATCAGCAAAACAGGGGCTCTTGGCTAGTTTGCATAAGGCATCCAGTGATGGAGAGATGTGTATTTAAGCTAAAAAAAGAAAAAGTGAAACTCACAGCAGTCTGAGTTTTTATTTAGAAAAGGAAAAAAGAAAGCAACTAACTGAGAGCAAAATAGTTTCCTGGAATGCTATTTTTTTTTTTTTTTTGAGATGGAACGTCACTCTATTGCCCAGGCTGGAGTGCGGTGGCGCGATCTCAGCTCACGGCAACTTTCATCTCCCAAGTTCAACTGATTCTCCTGCCTCAGCCTCCCTAGTAGCTGGGA
This sequence comes from Trachypithecus francoisi, assembly GCF_009764315.1. Taxonomy (NCBI): domain Eukaryota; kingdom Metazoa; phylum Chordata; class Mammalia; order Primates; family Cercopithecidae; genus Trachypithecus; species Trachypithecus francoisi. The sequence continues at coordinate 147,993,065 of NW_022681470.1, read as the reverse complement.
TTACAGACCCCTGCTATGCTTGGCTAATTTTTGTATTTTTAGTAGAGCCAGGGATTCACCATGATGACCAGGCTGGTCTCGAACTGCTGACCTCAGGTGATCCACCCACCTCGGCCTCCCAAAGTGCTGGGAGTACAGGTGTGAGCCACTGCACCTGGTCTTGAAATGCACTTTCTTTGAAACACCATGTCCTCCCCTTTTTCACCATAAACTCCCTCACTCTCTGCAAGTTTACCTAACTGTATGCATCTATCTAATTATGATTACCTAAAAGTTCCAGGAGCAGGCTGGGTATGGTGGCTCGGGCCTGGAATCCCAGCACTTTGGGAGGCCAAGGCGGGCGGATCACCTGAGGTTAGGAATTCGAGAGCAACCTGACCAACATGGAGAAACCCTGTCTCTACTAAAAATACAAAATTAGCCGGGCGTGGTGGTGCATGCCTGTAATCCCAGCTACTCGGGAGGCTGAGGCAGGAGAATCACTTGAACCTGGGAGGCGGAGGTTGCAGTGAGCCGAGATCACGCCACTGCACTCCAGCCTGGGCAACAAGAGCAAGACTATGTCTCAAAAAAAAAAGAAAAATAAAGTTCCAGGAGCCAATCTGGACACAGATCAAGCACGGAGACCCACCTGCAAAATCCCAGAGATTTCCTCAAGGTGGTCTGCAACCCGGCCGTTATTAGGATGAGGCCAGCATGTGCTTTTAAGCCACCAAAATTCATGAACACACAGAGCTTATACTTAGCACCTCCCCTGCACACCCACCATTACAAGTTCCTCTTTTTTAGCCCCTCACCCCAGCCTCAAGTTTGAAGGGGTTTCTGGAGGCCTAAGCCAGCTGCTTCCCCACTGCGAACTCCAGAAATGAAGTCACCTTCCTTTCACTGCACTTTTTCCTCCTTATTGGTTTGGCAAGACTTGGGTATCCGAGCGTGAGCTGGTTACACCCAGGCACTGTCAAGTTGTTTGGGGAGGGGATGACAAATTCCCTCCCGTTGAGAACCGCTTGGTTAAACCTGTCCAACTGGAAGGAGTAACAAATTGGTCATAAAATGTGCATGTTTTGGTGAAAGCCCTTCTCTACTAAAAATACAAAAACTAGCCAGAAATCACTTGAACCCGGGAGGTAGAGGTTGCAGTGAGCCTAGAACTGCATTCCAGCCTGGGTGACAGAGCGAGACTCCGTCTCAAAAAAAAAAAAAAAGTGTGCTTGTTTGGCCCAGGAGATGCAAGAGGTCTTCTTCACCTACAGTACTGATGAGAAAACTCAAACCTGAGCACGGCCCAGGTCAGAGTGCAGTAACAGGCAGAACTGGAACCTGGCCCCATCCCGGTCTCAGGGGAAGGGTGTCATGTCCCTCCCTCTGCCTCGTCCTCCCCACTCTGCTAACTTTCCAAAGATCCCCCAGGTTCTGAGTTTTCCCCGGCCGCTTAATGGGATTCGAACCCTTAAACTCAGCGCTCGCCCAGCACAGCGGCCCCGCCTCGCCCCCCCACGGTCATGTGAGGGCAGTGACGGCAGGGGGCGGGGCGGGGCGGCGGCGCGCAGTTCCTGCTGGGAATTGTAGTCCTTGCTCCGCCTTTGCCTCGCGCTGACCCCGCCCCTGGAACTACGCTCCCGTCTTGCTCCGCGGCGCCAGGCGGAGACGAAGCGAGGCGGGGCGGGGCGGGGCGCGCCGGGCCGGTTGCTAAGACTTGGCGAAGCGCTGCGCTCGCTCCCGGATCTCTCAGGTAAGCGCGCGGCGCCGAGGTCTCGGGTTCTCTAGGCTCAGGCTTCCCCAGAAGGGAAGTAGGGGCGAACATGGGGGGTCTCGGCGGTGAGGGGCGCCGGCCGTTCGTGGGGAGAAAACGGGGAGCCCGGGCCAACCTCGGGCGCGTGTCGGGCGGGCCGGTGGGCGCCGTGGGGAGGTGGTGCGAATGCGCGTGCGCTCGGCGCTGGCCGAGGGGGGAGCCTCAAGAGTGCGCTTCCCCGGGCCCAGCGCTTTTCTGCGCGTGCGTGCCCCTGTGGCCCGGGCGGGAGACACCGTACGCTCCAGCTGGTTCCGGTGGCCTTTCGCCGGGTCAAGTCCGCCAGTCCCCTGCCTTCGGGCCGCGCACTCGCAGGTTTCCGGAGCTTTCGCGTCCTTCCTTGCCAGCTCTGGTTTGCCTTTACGTGAAGATTCCCCTAGTCCTTTGTACATCCCCAGAATTGACCATCGTTCCTCGTAGTTACCTAGAATACGAGTTTTTCGGGTTTTTCCATCACACGCCCCCAGTTATCTTCCACACCCTACTCCGAGGGCCGAGGTTCCCCGCTGTCTTGCAAAGAAGGCCTCCTTGTAGGATGGCCAGAAACAGAGGATCGACTCCTTGGAAACGAGGATGTCTGGGCGCAGTGCCTCACCCTGTGACCCCAGCACTTTAGGAGGCCAAGGCAGGTGGATCACCTTAGGTCCGGAGTTCGAGACCAGCCTGATCAACAGGGTGAAACTCCATCTCTGCCAAAAATACAGAAATTAGCCGGGCATGGTGGCGTACGCCTGTGAAACCAGCTACTCAGGAGGCCGAGGCAGGAGAATCGCTTGAAACTGGGAGGTGGAGGTTGCAGTGAGCCAAGATGGCACTATTGTACTCCAGCCTGAGCAACCTAGCAAGACTCACTCTCCAAAAAAAACAAAAACAAAAAAAAAATTTTTTTTTAAATTAACCCAGCATGGTTTGTTCTAATGCTTCTTGTTGGCAGCTGCCACCTGTCCGGCGATTCTGTCCAGATCTCTCTGTCCCTGAGGTGTCAGTTTGCGGCCCCCATCTTGGTCCTTTTCCACCATTTTCAGCCCCTCCAGGGCTTGGAGGACCCGGCGGGCCACACTCTTGGAGCCTCGGCTGAAGTGGCTGGGCATGACGCCGTTTCTCTGACGTCCCCCATAGATCTTGGTCATGGAGCCAACCCCAGCGCCACCCCGGAGGTACAGGTGCCGTGCTGTGGAAGCAGCTCGTGTGTAGAACCAGTTCTCATCGTAGGGAGCAAGCTCTTTGTGCTTGGCTAGCTTGACGGTGTCCACCCATTCGGGGACTTTCAGCTTCCCAGACTTTTTGAGGAAGGCTGCCAGAGCTCTGACGAACTCCTGCTGGTTCACGTCTTTTACCGTAACTCCAGGCATCGTGCGGCCTCCGCGCTGCCAGCCAGGGGAAAAAAAGCAAAAATTTTTTTTTTAATTACCCAGGCATGGGGACACATGTCTATGGTCTCAGCTACTCGGGAGGTTAAGTTAGGAGGATTGCTTGAGCCCAGGAGGTTGAGGCTGCAGTGAACTATGATGGCACTACTGCATTCCAGCCCGGGCAACAGAGTGAGATCTTGTCTCAAAATAAATAAATATATATGTATAGCACCGGCCCTGGTGGCTCATGCCTGTAATCCCAGCACTTTGGGAGGCCGAGGCGTGCGGATCACGAGGTCAGGAGATCAAGACCATCCTGGCCAACAGGTTGAAACCCTGTCTCTACTAAAAATAAAAAAAAAGCTGGGCATGGTGGTGGGCTCTTGTGGTTCTGGCTACTCCCAAAGGAGGCTGAGGCAGCAGAATGGTGTGAACTCAGGAGGCGGAGCTTGCAGTGAGCTGGAATCGCACCACTGCACTCCAGCCTGGGCGACAGAGCAAGACTCCGTCTCAAAAAAAAAAAAAAAAAGCAACAAAATATATATGTGTAAAGAAACAAGCCCCAGGCTGGGCATGGTAGTTCACGCCTGAAATCCCAGCACTTTGGGAGGCCTAGGCAGGTAGATCACAAGGTCAGGAGTTCGAGACCACCCTGGCCAATATGGTGAAATCCCACCTCTACTAAAAATATAAAAAATTAGCCGGGCATAGTGGTGCACACTTGTTGTCCCAGCTGCTTGAGAGGCTGAGGCAGGAGAATTGCTTGACCCAGGGAGGCGGAGGTTGTGGTGAGCCAAGATCACGCCACTGCCCTCCAGCCTGGGGGACAGAGTGAGACTCTGTCTCAAAAAAAAAAAAAAAAGCCCCCACGCAGACTATTGGTGTGCCCTGGCACTGAGCATTAGCTGTTCCTCTGTTCCGTGTTCTCTCCCCTACTTCCCCAGCCTTCCAGGCTGGGCCGTGGGTCACTGCCCCCGAGGACCCCTCCTGGATTCTACTGGAGATGGTCAGGCCCCTCCATCCCCCCACTTTCTCTTACGCGCCTGACAGCCCTGCCTTAAAAAAAAAAAAGCAGAGCAGGAACTCCCGTTTCACAGGGGTGGAAGCCGAGGCGTGGAGGAATCAGGACTGGTGCCTGAGCCCTCGCAGCCAGGAGGTGGTGACCTGCCCTCCTGGGGGTCCCAGTCGTCGCCTGCCTTCTGGGTGTGTGTGGTAGGGGGAGGATCAGGTGGCCCCCCCGCTGTTGGGGGGGCAGTCGCTGCACTGCCTGCTGGAGTGAGTCATCCCCCCTGGACCACAGCAGGTGGGCAGGAGCTGCTCTGGCAGTTGAGGCCGCCCTGGCCTGGGACAGTCCATCAGCCTGAACAGTGCCTGTTCTGGGATTTTGACGTGCCCTCCACCGGCGCAGAGGGCCCAGCCTGCAGTGTCCCAGGATTTTGACCTGCCCTCCAAGGGTGTGGCGGGCCCAGCCTGCAGTGTCCCCGCAGCTGCCTTCTCTCTGCGTCGTTTGTTTTTCTTCAGACAAGAGGTTGTACTCTTGGAGGGACAAGCGAGGCTGTGTTTGTCTTTTACCCTGGAGACAGTGGAGTGTTTGTGGCCCAGCCGGGCCTCGCGGTCCTGGTCGCGCGTGGTATGCGTTTTGGGAGGGCCCAGCGAGTGGACTGCTACGGGCCCCACCTGCTATGGGCCCCACCTGGCACAGGGCCTTGAGCAGCGGCAGCACCTAGCTCTGCCTCTGCGCTTCCTGCTCCCGGCTCCCACTGCGCTTCCGGTTCTGTGCTTCATTGAACGCCTGAGCTTCAGGCAGCGCTGGGGCCACTTCAGTGTGCCCTCCAAGTCCACTGGCCCGGAGTTCCACTGGCTGCTGGTCCCCCCACTGTGGGGCGCCCCGGAGGCTGAGGCGTGAACCGGGCAATGCATCTCAGGCAATGCACAGCTGCGCGGCTGCAAAATTATGCAGAGACACATCCCTGCCTGCGGGAGGAGCGGTCCACACCAGCAGGGATGTGTAGTCAGTCTGGCGGGCGATAGTGGTCAGGATCATCCAGAGTTGTTTTTTTTTTTTTTTTTTTTTTTTTTTTTTTTTTTTTGAGACGGAGTCTCGCTCTAGCCTGGGCTGGAGTGCAGTGGCCGGATCTCAGCTCACTGCAAGCTCCGCCTCCCGGGTTTACGCCATTCTCCTGCCTCAGCCTCCCGAGTAGCTGGGACTACAGGCGCCCGCCACCTCGCCCGGCTAGTTTTTTTTGTATTTTTAGTAGAGACGGGGTTTCACCGTGTTAGCCAGGATGGTCTTGATCTCCTGACCTCGTGATCCGCCCGTCTCGGCCTCCCAAAGTGCTGGGATTACAGGCTTGAGCCACCGCGCCCGGCCCAGAGTTGTTTTAAGATCATCTGTGGCTTAGTCCCAGCACCATCTGAGGCAATACTGTCTGCTAGAAATACCTGTGAGCACACAGGTGTAAGGTTTTTAGGATTTTGTTATTATTTATTGATCTGAAAAAAGGAACGGGGTCTCTGCATGTTACCCAGGTTGGTCTCAAACTCCTGTGCTTAAGTGATCCTCTCGCCTTGGCCTCCTGCGTAGCTGGGACTACGTGTGCACACCACCATGCCCAACTAATTTATACTTTTAAAAAATGTGGGCCGGGCTGGGTGGCTCACGTCTGTAATCCCAGCACTTTTGGAGGCCGAGGCGGGTCGATCACCTGAGGTCAGGAGTTGGAGACCAGCCTGACCAACATGGTAGAACCCCGCCTCTACCAAAAATACAAAAAATTAGCTGGTGCAGTGGTGCGTGCCTGTATTCCTGGCTATTGGGGCTGTATTCCTGGCTACTGGGGGGCTGAGGCAGGAGGATTGCTTGAACCTGGGAAGTGGAGGCTGCAGTGAGCTGAGATCATGCCACTGCACTCCAGCCTGGGCAACACAGTGAGACTCTTTGTCTCAAAAAATAATGTGGGTTGGGCGTGGTGGCTCATGCCTGTAATCCAGCCTCAGGCCTGTGGTGCGAGTCTGTGGGGGTAGATGCAGGTCGGGGAGGGCTGGCCAGCTGAGACAGTGGTGTGGGGGTGTTCAGGTGGGGGTGGATGCCAGAGATGTGGGAGCCAGAAGCGCTGTCCCCCAGGGCCCTGTGAGCAGTCTCTGCAGGCTGGCTGTCCCCACGCCTGCCTCTCTGCTGTGCTGTCTGCCCGCCTAGGGCAGGCTCCCCTCTCATGGGGCAATCCCGAGAGCCGGGAGCCCCGCCAGCCCTTCCTCTCCAATGGAGTGGCCCTACCACCTCCTGTCCTCAACTGTGCCAGCAGCAGGGATGGTAGCGGTGCTGGTGATGTCAGGCCGGGAGGTTCTCACCCAAGAGCCACCTTGGCATGCTGCCTGGCAGTCAGGGATGTTAGCAGGAGCCCCAGGGGTGATCCAAGCTCTTCCTGCAACCCCACTCCGGCGAGGGCCTCCTCTGTGACTGAGTAGGCAAGGACACCCTGGTGGCTGCCTGCTCCACCCAACAGCCAGGGCCCACCGTGGCTGCAGGAATGTGGTGAGGGGATGGGAAGCCGGGCCCGCCAGGCGAGGGGCTGTGTTCCAGGGCTTATGTTTCGTGGCCTGTCCTCTGAGGTCTTTCTTTTCCTAGCCCTTGGACAACTAGGGGGCTAGTGTTTACAGAAACCACCCGGAGGTGGGTGTTCTGTGTCAGTGCCAGGCTGTGTGCCGTTCCGGGAGGTGGCCCCGTGTCCCCATACTTGGCATGCTTGCTTTCTGTCACTGCATAGCAGACTCCGTGCATCTGTGGGCTTAATACAACACCCGCCAGCTCCTGGTTCTGTGGGTCGGGGCCTGAATGTGACGTGGCTAGGTCCTCTGTGTGGGGTCTCACCGGGCTGGAACCCAGATGTTGCCCAGGGCTGTGTTGTCATCTGGAGGGTCAACAGGGGTGGCATCTGCTTCCAACTCACGCAGGTGTCGGCGGAATTCAGTACTTTGCAGCCGGGGGACCAAGGGTCCTGCTCAGTTCCTGGCCACATGGCCCTTCTGTCTGGAAGCCAGGCACTGCCTCTCCACGGCTGTCTGGAAGCCAGGCACTGCCTATCCACGGCTTGTGCTTCCAGGCCGTGGCTTCTGGAGATGCAGAGATCACATCAGTGGTTGCCTGGATTGCTGTGTGTGTTGTGGGGTGGTGAGACAAGTTGTCTCTTGGGGGTCATGGAACGTTCTGGAATTTTATAGTGGTGATGGTTGCACAACTCCAAGCATACTAAGAGCCACTAAGTAGGACACTTGATTGTTTTTGGTTTTTGAGGGTTTTTTTTTTTTTTTTTTTTGAGAGAGAGAGTCTTACTCTGTCACCAGGCTGGAGTGCAGTGGCATGATCTCAGCATACTGCAACCTCCGCTTCCCAGGTTCAAGCAATTCTCCTGTCTCAGCCTCCCGAGTAGCTGGGATTACAGACGCGCGCCACCACACCTGGCCAATTCTTTGTATTTTCAGTAGAGACGAGGTTTCACCATGTTAGCCAGGATGGTCTCGATCTCCTGACCTCGTGATCCGCCTGCCTCGGCCTCCCAAAGTGCTGGGATTACAGGCATGAGCCACCATGCCTGGGTTTTTTTTTTTTTTTTTTTTTTTTGAGACAGTGTCTTGCTCTGTCACCTAGGCTAGAGTACAGTGGCACGATTGTAGCTCACTTGAATTTCCAGGCTCAAGTGATCCTCCTGTTTCAGCTTCTCAAGTAGCTGAAACCACCGGTGTGTGCCACCACACCCAGCTAATTTTTTGATATTTAGTAGAAATGGGGTGTTGTTATGTTGCCTAGGCTGGTCTTAAACTCCTGGGCTCAAGTGATCCTCCCACCTCGGCCTCCCATAATGCTGGGATTACAGGCGTGAGCCGCTGGCACCTAGCCACGAATTACACTTTTGAAAATGACCTGTCTTGGCCGGGAGTAGTGACTCATACCTGTAATCCCACCACTTTGAGAGGCCAAAGTGGGTGGATCACGTGAGGTTAGGAGTTCGAAACCAGCCTGAACAACGTGGTGAAATCCCATTTCTACTAAAAATACAAAAAAATCAGTCGGGCGTGGTGGTGTGTAATCCCAGCTACTGGGGAGGCTGAAGCATGAGAATCGCTTGAACCTGGGAGGTGGAGGTTGCAGTGAGTTGAGATTGCGCCACTGCACTCCTGCCTGGGCTACAGGGAGACTCTGTCTCAAAAAAAAAAAAAAAAAAAAAAACCTGTCTTCTGGTAGGTTAATTGCATCTTCGTTTTTAAAAACCAGTGGCTGTTTCAACTCTGCAAACCAGGGGTTAGCAGGACATGAGGGAGTGTAGCCCTGATGCGGTGACCTGGGCCGGAGCCCTCAGACTAGCCTCAGCTTTGGCGGCAGCACGCCCTGCCTCATGGAGCCACGGCCTCCTGGGACGGACTCCCCAGCCGCCCGCAGCGGCCGGATGATCCTCTGCTCCCGTCTCTGTCTCCCACAGTCGACATCGCTGAGGATGGAGCCCGCCCCGGGCCTCGTGGAGCAGCCCAAGTGCTTGGAGGCCGGGAGCCCAGAGCCTGAGGCGGCGCCGTGGCAGGCCCTGCCTGTCCTGTCCGAGAAGCAGTCAGGGGACGTGGAGCTGGTGCTGGCCTACGCCGCGCCCATCCTGGACAAGCGCCAGACCTCACGCCTCCTGAAGGAGGTATCGGCCCTGCACCCGCTCCCCGCCCAGCCTCACCTCAAGCGGGTGCGGCCCAGCCGCGATGCCGGCAGCCCCCACGCCCTGGAGATGTTGCTGTGCCTGGCCGGGCCAGCCTCGGGCCCGCGCTCGCTGGCTGAGCTCCTGCCACGGCCGGCTGTGGATCCCCGCGGCCTGGGGCAGCCCTTCCTGGTGCCTGTGCCCGCCCGGCCGCCTCTGACCAGGGGCCAGTTCGAGGAGGCCCGGGCCCACTGGCCCACGTCCTTCCACGAGGACAAGCAGGTGACCAGCGCCCTGGCTGGGAGGCTCTTCTCCACGCAGGAGCGTGCCGCCATGCAAAGCCACATGGAGCGGGCGGTGCGGGCGGCCCGACGGGCGGCAGCGCGGGGCCTGCGGGCCGTGGGGGCCGTGGTGGTGGACCCGGCCTCGGACCGCGTGCTGGCCACCGGCCACGACTGCAGCAGCGCAGACAACCCCCTCCTGCACGCTGTCATGGTGTGCGTGGACCTCGTGGCGCGTGGCCAGGGCCGCGGCACCTACGACTTCAGGCCGTTTCCCGCCTGCTCCTTCGCCCCGGCCGCCGCCCCACAAGCCGTCCGTGCAGGCGCCGTGCGTAAACTGGACGCAGACGAGGATGGTCTCCCCTACGTGTGCACCGGCTACGACCTCTACGTCACCCGCGAGCCCTGCGCCATGTGCGCCATGGCCCTGGTGCACTCACGCATCCTGCGCGTCTTCTACGGCGCGCCCTCGCCTGACGGCGCCCTGGGCACCCGCTTCCGCATCCACGCACGGCCCGACCTCAACCACCGCTTCCAGGTGTTCCGCGGGGTGCTGGAGGAGGAGTGCCGCTGGCTGGACCCCGACACGTAGGCGCCGCCCTCCTGCCTCCGGACCCATCCCACTCCTGGCCGGGGGGCGCCCCTCCTGGACTTCCGGTCCTCGATTTCTCTCGCAGAAGCCTGTCTGGATTTGAAGGACACACACCGCCTCCAGCGGGAATCACGGGTGCTGCCTTCCGTGCGGAGCGAGCTTCCTGGACTTAGTCATTGGGGCCACCCCTGTGCTTGCGGGGCTCTTCTGCAGATGCGCTCGCAGCTTTTGTGTTCCCCCGTCTCGCGGGCCAGGAAGAAGCTCTGATGGGGAAATAAACAGCTTAAAACCAAATGCGTGTCTGCTGGCAGGTGGGGTGCCTTGGTGGTCAGGGTCCCGGGTGGGGTGGGGTCTGCACAGGGCCTGGTGGCTCAACAGGAAGGGACCTGCTGAGCCGCGTGTGGTCAGAGGCCTGGGCTGGTAGAGCAAGACCCCCAGCTGCTGCCTCCTTACCCGCTTCTGGAGTGCCAGTGGTTCCAGGCGTGCCTGGCCCAGGTGCGTGGACACCAGGCATAGCCTACGGGCCACCAACTTGAAGGAGGGACCCTGGCATTTACTGTCCTTCACAAGTGGCAACAGGGGAACCCAAAGGGCTGATGACCGTCAGATGCCCGTCGGTCGTAGCACAGTAAAGACTGGAGCCGTTTTTGCAGAACTTGGAGCAGGACCTGTGGGTCCGCCGGACAAGTGTTCATTGCCTGACCACGTGGGTGTAGCTCGGCCCTCAGACAAGCCTGCCCTGAGCCCCCAGCCCGTGGGGGAGGGGATATGGCAGGTGGGGGCTCTGCCTGGAGAGCTCATGCAGCGGACAGAACACTGCTGCTGGCCAGGAGCCCACCAGCCCTGCAGTGGGGGAGTCCGTGCCTGGGGATGGGACCGAGGTGGGCTGGAGGGTCCCTGATGTGGCTAGAGCCACAGCGTGGCGTGAGTAGGTGGGAGCCGCAGAGGCGTGCCCAGTTGAGTGGTGGAGGCAGCGGTTGGGCCTCCTTCGTGCTCAGGTGCTCAGCTCCTTCCCCTGAGGGGCAGGAAGTCGGGGAGGAGGGAGTGAGAGGTGGGAGGTGGGCGGAGAGGAAGATGTCCTTTCCCAAGAATCCGGGGTACCTTACCCCACGATGGCATGTCCCTGAATGGGTTGTGTGTGGAGGGCTCAGTTCCTGGGAACTGCTTCACCTGGACTGGGGGCGGGAGGCAGCTCCTGGCCCCACGCCCGCCTCCTCAGGCCTGCTCCCTTGCCAGGAGCTGGGATGGTTCAGACCCTGCTGGGGTGTGATGCCCGATGGGCACCAGGCATGCCCCCGCTGGGCTGGCCCACCTCCCGATGGCAGGTCCGCCGCCAGGATCATGGAAGCAGCTAGATCTACTCACTCGTGGGGGGCTGGCAGGCCGGGTGGGGCTTCTCTGGTGCGTGAGCTCATGGAGTCCCTTTTCAGAAGGGCCAGGGTACCACGTGGATGTGATGGGGTCCTAGGCTGTGCAGCGCTCACCTTGCGGCGCCCACCCCTTGTGGGCTGAAGCCGGGAATTGGGGGACGCCAGGGCCTAGGACAGCATGGGAGGGGCATCCTGGCTGGGGCAGTGGGTGGGAGGGGCTGCAGCCAGCTCTGCCCCTTTTGCCAGCATAGGTGGTGTGCCCTGGAGCTGAGGGGTGGGGACCTGTGGGTTAACACATTGGGACAAGTCAGGCCTGTGGTTCCCGCTCAGCCCACTGCTGTGCCCGGAGTAGAGGGCACGATGAAGGGCTTTTCAGCCACAGTGGGTGGGTGGTTAGCCTTCTGCCCAGGGTATCTTGGGGTTCCCTGACTGTCGCTGTCTTCCTTCCAGGCGGCTGCAGGCTTCAGCCTGCGCCAGTCGGTGAAACCGAGATGTCAGGTGAGTCCTGCCTGCCTGGGAGCCCCCAGCAGCGTGGGCGGGAGGGAGATGCCGGCATTTCCCACAGGAGCCCTTGGTCCTGGCCATTGGCACACAGTGTCCTCTTGGCCCGCGTGGCCTCTGACTCCTCGGGTCCCACAGCCCAGCACAGCCAGAGTCACGCCTCTGCTAGGGGCAAAGGGCAGCAGAGCCGCCTGTGTATCTGCTCCGACGCCTCACTGACCCGAAGCCCAGCCCAGCCGGGTGCCCCTGCTGTTGCAGCCATTCTTTCCTTACAGCAGCTGGCATGTTCCCGCGTGCCCCGGGGTCCGTCACCCACTCGTTTACTGGCAGCCTTCCCCAGTGGGGCGCAAGCCCCTGAGGATGGGACCTCTTGCCATCTGGCTCATCATCTGGCCCTCACAGGCACCCAGGGACACTTCCTTAGGTAGTGCTGGCTGAGCAGAAGCTCCTGGGGGTCTCCCAGTGCCACGCTGAGTCCCCCAAGGGCTGTGTTCCCATCCCAACCCCTGGAACGTGAGTGGGACCTCATTTGGGAATACGGCCTTTGCAGAGGCGATGGAGTTAAGATGAGGTACTGGAGCAGGGCGAGCCCTCAGCCCAATGCCTGCCGTGTTTATAAGAAGAGATGGGCCGGGAGCGGTGGCTCACGCCTGTAATCCCAGCACTTTGGGAGGCCAGGGTGGGTGGATCATGAGTTCAGGAGTTTGAGACCAGCCTGGACAACATAGTGAAATCCTGCCTCTACTGAAAATACAAAAACTAGCCGGGCGTGGTGGTGGGCACCTGTAGTGCCAGCTACGTGGGAGGCTGAGGCAGGAGAATCGCCTGAACCCGGGAGGCGGAGCTTGTGGTGAGCCGAGATCACGCCACTGCACTCCAGCCTGGGTGACAGAGTGAGACTCGATCTCAAAAGAAAAAAAAAAGAGATGAGGAGACAGGAGGAGGTGTTGTGGAGATGGAGGCAGAGGCCGGAGCTATGCGGCCATGAGCCAAGGGTGCCAGGAACCCCCAGAAGCTGCTTGGGAGAGGAAGGAAGGCCCCTTCCCTGGACCCGACAGAGGGAGTGTGGTCCTAAGACACCTTGATCTCAGATTTCTGGCCTCCAGGACTATTAGCAGATAAATATCCGTTGTGTTCTTTGTTTTGTTTTGAGTCAGAGTCTGGGTCTGTCTCCCAGACTGGAGTGCAGTGCTGTGACCATAGCTCACTGCAGCTTTAACCTCCCGGGTTCAAGCGATCCTCCCGCCTCAGCCTCCCGAGAAGCTGGGACCACAGGCACGCACCACCATGCGTGGCTAATTTTTGTATATTTTGTAGAGTTGGAGTCTCACTAGGTTGCCCAGGCTGATCTGCAACTCCTAGGTTCCAGCGACCCTCCTATCTCAGCCTCCAGACTTGCTGAGGTCACAGGTGGGAGCCCCCATGCCTGAGCAGTTTCTGTGCTTTTTTTTTTTTTTGAGACGGAGTCTCGCTCTGTTGCCTAGGCTGGAGTGCAGTGGCCGGATCTCAGTTCACTGCAAGCTCCGCCTCCTGGGTTCCCGCCATTCTCCTGCCTCAGCCTCCCGAGTAGCTGGGACTACAGGCGCCCGCCACCTCGCCCGGGTAGTTTTTTGTATTTTTTAGTAGAGACAGGGTTTCACCGGTTAGCCAGGATGGTCTCGATCTCCTGACCTCATGATCTGCCTGTGTCGGCCTCCTAAAGTGCTGAGATTACAGGCTTGAGTCACTACGCCCGGCAGTTTCTGTTTTTTTTTTTTTTTTTTTTTTTTTGAGGCGGAGTCTCGCTCTGTCGCCCGGACTGGAGTGCAGTGGCCGGATCTCAGCTCACTGCAAGCTCCGCCTGCCGGGTTTACGCCATTCTCCTGCCTCAGCCTCCCGAGTAGCTGGGACTACAGGCGCCCGCCACCTCGCCCGGCTAGTTTTTTTGTATTTTTAGTAGAGACGGGGTTTCACTGTGTTCGCCAGGATGGTCTCGATCTCCTGACCTCGTGATCCGCCCGTCTCGGCCTCCCAAAGTGCTGGGATTACAGGCTTGAGCCACCGCGCCCGGCCATGTTGTTTTAAGCCTGCCAGGTGGTGGTGCTTTCTCACAGCAGCCACAGGGAACGGAAGCATCCCCAGGCCACAACCTCCCTACAGTGTGCGGACTCTGAGCCTGCATGTTGGGGTCCCCTGCCTGCTGGAGGGAATGATGCTAAATGCAGCCTGCTGTGGCCGCACCCACACTCAACGTGGAGGAGGGCTACAAAGATTAGCATGGCTCTGCATAAAGGGTGACACATAAATTAAAAAATTTCGGCGGGGCGCAGTGGCTCACACCTGTTATCCCAGCACTTTGGGAGGCAGAGGTGGGCGGATGATTTGAGGTCAGGAGTTCAAAACCAGCCTGGCCAACATGGCGAAACCCCGTCTCTACTAAAAAGAAAAATCCAAAAATTAGCCAGGCATGGTGATGGGCGCCTGTAATCCCAGCTACTTGGGAGGCTGAGGCAGGAGAATCACTTGAGCCTGGGAGGCAGAGGCTGAAGTGAGCCGAGATCGCACCACTGCCCTCCAGCCTGGGAGACAGAGCGAGACTTCGTCTCAAAAAAAAAAAAAAAATTCATAAACTTAGTTTCTTAAAACGTTGAAATCTGTTATCTGACAGTTCTGGAGACCAGAAATGCTAAAATCAAGCTATAGGCAGAGCTGGGCCCTCCTGGGGATTCCAGGCAAGAAGCTGGTTCCCGCCTTTCCCAGCATCCAGAGGCGCCCGCATCCCTCCGCTTAGGGCCCCTTTCTCCCCCTTCACAGCCTCAGGGCAGCCTCTTCCCGTCCCTTTCTGACTCCCACCCTCCCGCCTCCTCTCGTGAGGCTGCCGTGAGGACACGGGGCCCTGGATCATCCAGACCCTCTCCTGCCTCAGGGTCCTGCCGTCAATCCCAACTGCAGAGTCCCTTCTGCCATCAGAGGCAACACAGCTGTGGGTGGAAGGGATGAGGTGGGGCCTCCTTCAGGAGACAAAGTCTGGTTCTGTCCGTGGGTTCTCTGTCCCTACAGGAAAGGAGAACAACTTCCCGCCGCTGCCCAAGTTCATCCCCCTGAAGCCCTGCTTCTACCAGAACTTCTCTGACGAGATCCCGGTGGAGCACCAGGTCCTGGTGAAGAGAATCTACCGGCTGTGGATGTGTGAGTGTGCCTGGTGCGCCCCAGGGTGGGAGGCGAGAGGCGGGGCTGCCGGAGGGAGGGAGCATTCGGGCAGGCGCAGCCGGTCTGGGACCCACTTCCACCCCAGCCGTCCTAGGCCCAGTGGTTCACCAGCGGTGAACGAGGCGGGTGTCCAGGCCCCAGGCCCCAGTGTCCTGGCTTGCACAGTTCATCCTCGACGTGGGGTCATCAGGCTGGGGAAGTGGACAGTGGGTGCCCCATTGCTGGGCAGCATGCTTTCCGACGGCCACACCCCCCCGTGCCTGCTCATCTGTCCTCCCTCTCTTCGCAGTTTACTGCGCCACCCTCGGCGTCAACCTCATCGCCTGCCTGGCCTGGTGGATCGGCGGAGGCTCAGGGACCAACTTCGGCCTGGCCTTCGTGTGGCTACTCCTGTTCACGCCCTGCGGCTACGTGTGCTGGTTCCGGCCGGCCTACAAGGCCTTCCGGTGAGCAGAGCTGCCGGGGCTGCCTGCACCCGAAGGGAACCGGGGCCCACTCTGCACCCCAGTTCCAGTCCAGCTGTGAGGAGCTGTCCCTTTCTCTGCCCAGTGTGACAGACAGTTCACATCCACGGGTGGCAAACTGTGGCCCACAAGCCGAAGCCAACTACTGTCTGTTTTGTTTTGCTTTCAGTAATTTTGTCTGGGTGCGGTGGCTCCCGCCTGTACTCTCAGCACTTTGGGAGGCCGAGGCAGGCGGATCACCTGAGGTCAGGAGTTCAAGACCAGCCTGGCCAACATGGTGAAACCCCGTCTCTACTACAAATATAAAAATAGCGGGACGTGGTGGTGGGCACCTGTAATCCCAGCTACTCAGGAGGCTGAGGCAGGAGAATCGCTTGAACCCGAGAGGCAAAGGTTGCGGTGAGCCAAGATCGCACCACTGCACTCCAGCCTGGGTGACAGAGCGAGACTCTATCTCAAAAAAAAAAAAAGGCCGGGCGTGGTGGCTCAAGCCTGTAATCCCAGCACTTTGGGAGGCCGAGACGGGCGGATCACGAGGTCAGGAGATCGAGACCATCCTGGCTAACACGGTGAAACGCCATCTTTACTAAAGAATACAGGCCAGGCGCGGTGGCTAAAGTCTGTAATCCCAGCACTTTGGGAGGCCGAGACGGGCGGATCACGAGGTCAGGAGATCGAGACCATCCCGGCTAACACAGTGAAACCCTGTCTCTACTAAAAAATACAAAAAACTAGCCGGGCATGGTGGCGGGCGCCTGTAGTCCCAGCTACTCGGGAGGCTGAGGCAGGAGAATGGCGTAAACCTGGGAGGCGGAGCTTGCAGTGAGCTGAGATTGGGCCATTGCACTCCAGCCTGGGCGACAGAGCGAGACTGCGTCTCAAAAAAAAAAAAAAAGAAGGAATAAAATAGAGCCTCCATTCTCGCCATCTCTGACTGACCCGTTCCTCTCTAGGCGCGTCTGGGAGAAGCCAGGGCTGTGGTAACCGTCATGTTTTCTGTCCCTCCCTAGAGCTGACAGCTCCTTTAATTTCATGGCATTTTTCTTCATCTTCGGAGCCCAGTTTGTCCTGACCGTCATCCAGGCGATTGGCTTCTCCGGCTGGGGCGTGTGGTAAGCCTCTCTCTGACGGGCGTGGCGGATGTGACGTGGCTCAGCTGTCAGCTGCCGGGGTGTGGGCCTGCTGGGAAGCCAGGAGGCCACGGGAGCGTGCTGGTTCGGGATTGTACTCGCTCTCCTACGGAGGGGTCCGAGCTCGCCCGGGCAGCGCCCACGTCCTCGCCAGCACCCAGCCATGGTTCGGGATTGTACACGCTCTTTTAGGGAGGGGTCCGAGCTCGCCCGGGTAGCACCCACGTCCTCGCCAGCACCCAGCCAGGCTTGTCTCCCGAGTGTTGATCACGCCCCCGATCTGGGGTCTGGGAGCCAGTTCCTGGCTGCTGATGTTTTTGCACGGATGGCTGCAGGAGGAAGACCTGGACATCTGTAAAAACACACACACCGGTGCTGTTCCCACTCCGGAGAAGCTCACAATCACTCTCTAAGGCTGCCAGGCTCTCAGAAGCATTGATGTTTGTGTCTTAAATTTCTGGCTTTTTTTTTGTTTTCTTTTTTTCTCCTTTGTTTTTTTGAGACGGAGTCTTGCTCTGTCACCCAGGCTGGAGTACAGTGGTGTGATCTCTGCTGACTGCAGGCTCCACCTCCTAGATTCTCCTGCCTCAGCCTCCTGAGTAGTTGGGATTACAGGCGCCTGCCAACACGCCTGGCTAATTTCTTTTGTATTTTAGTAGTAGAAACATGGAGTTTCACCGTGTTGTCCAGGCTGGTATCGGACTCCTGAGATCAGGCAATCCGCCCTCCTCGGCCTCCCAAAATGCTAGGATTACAGGTGTGAGCCACTGCACCTGGCCTTTTATTATTATTGTTATTATTATTATTATTTGAGATGGAGTCTCTCTCTCTCACCTAGGCTGGAGTGCAGTGACATGATCTCTGCTCGCTGCAAGCTCCGCCTCCCAGCTTCAAGCAATTCTCCTGCCTCAGCCTCCCGAGTAGCTGGGACTACAGGCGCCCGCCACCATGCCCAGCTGATTTTTGTATTTTTAGTAGAGACGGAGTTTCACCATGTTGGCCAGGCTGGTCTGAACCTCCTGACCTCATGATCCACCTGCCTCGGCCTCCCAAAGTGCTGGGATTACAGGCGTGAGCCCCCGCACCCGGCCAGATTTGTGGCTTTTTAAATAGGCTTTTTATTTTGGAATCATTTGGAATTCACAGTTGCAGAGAGTGACTGTTCTCACCCACGTCCCCGACGTGTCTCCCTTGTCCTTGGCACGGCAGGAACTCCCCACGGGTGATGCTGCTTACAGAGCCGTGGGTGCCTTTGGTTTCTTGGACGCCTGTTAGCAAGCTCCTATTCAGGGGTGCCTGCCTCACGAGACCGTGGTGGTCTCATGCCAGGGCTCAAATCAGAACCCACATAAGGTCCCGGGTTTCCCAGAATGGTGACTCCTCTCCCTTTAGGACCCCTCGATCTGTGGGCCTCTCCCCTCCTGCACCTGCGCCCGGCGCCAGGCCCTCCAGGGTGGCCGGGATCAGTGGTGGGTGCACCCCTTGGATGTGCCACTGAGGCTGGTCTGTCCCCGCCACCCCGAGAGCCCAAGTGACATTGCCCCAGGGATCTGAGTTAGAGTCCTAGTGAGGGTGTCCCTGGGGCTCCCAGCTCTGCCAGCCTGTGGGGTGCGTCCCCCTCCTGCAGAGGCCATGGCCACAGGTCAAGGCGCTGCTCGTCATCCTCTGAGTCCTCCTGAGCCCACAGCTGCTGGCTCCGCTCCCACTGGCACTTCCCTGGGCTCCGGTGCCTCCTGCGAGCCGCCTCCACGGTGCCTCCCCAGCTCTCCCAGGCTAAGCTGGGTGGACAGGCCTGTGCCCATGTTGGGTGGTCCTGAGATCCTGGCATGCGGTGAGTGCCCACATATGACCCTCAGAGACCTCCCTGGCCCCTCAGCCCTCGTGCAGTGCTGCAGCAGCAACTTGGCTCTGCTCATCAGAGTCTAGCGTCTTCTCCCGCAGGTCATGGGAGAAGCTGGAGCATGTGGTCCCTGCCCGAGTTGGACAGAAGGTGAACACTCTCAAGCAAGAAACCCAGTGGTCCCTAGAGGCGAGCCCGGCCCCCCTCGTAATGAGAGAAGTCAAATCACAGCACGTGGCGACTTCATGTCCGCTGTTGGCTTAACGAGGCCCTGTGGTCAGTGTGCTCCTGTGGGGCGAGAGGAGACACCCCTGCTCCCCCTGCCAGCGCCACCTCCCCGGGGGTGACGCACGCCTGAGGCTGTGAGCCACAGCAGCATCTGTGGTTGCAGAGGACTGGAAACCCCAGAGAAATGACCCCCAGCGGGGCCTAGCTGTGTGGACAGTGAGGGTGGCCATGCGGCAGGAGCCATGCACTGAGGACACGGTGCAGCAGGGGCCCCAGTGGAGCCCGCCAGCAATTGGACATCAGCGGGCACCGCAGCCTCTGAGCGGAGCGTGCAGCCCGGCTCACGGTGTGCCGGGCACCTCCCTAGTCCTGACACTTGCAGCCAGGGATGTGAAACGCCGGCCAGTGGGTAGCTGGCGAGGGTGGCGAGAGTCCTCGAATGACTTTGCCGCTTTTCATAAATCTAAAATTATATCCAAACAGAGGTTTACTTTTTAAAAAAATAAAAGAGGCCAGGCACGGTGGCCAGACGCCTATAATCCCAGCACTTCGGAGGCCAAGGCAGGAGAATCACTGCTTGAGGCCAGGAGTTCAGACCAGCCTGGGCAACATAGGGAGAACCCATCTCTCCAAAAAAAAGAAAAAGAGAAAGGAATGAATGACCCAGCGGCCATGAAGCCTGTGATGCTGCGGAGGCTCCAAGCAGGTGGACACAGGACAGGCCAGCACCTCGCAGGGTGGCAGCAGGGGGTACTGCGTGTGCGTGCATGTCACGCCATATGCATGTGTGTGCATAAGCTCCCTGAACACATCCTGATGTGTGGGTCCTGTGGGCTGCCTGTGCGCCTGGGAGGGGAGTCAGCAGGAGAGAGACTGTACGTCGTGCCTGCCTTTAAGTTCCCTGAATTTTATTTTATTTTTATTTTTATTTTTTGAGACAGAGTCTTGCTCTGTCGCCCAGGCTGGAGTGCAGTGGCCAGATCTCAGCTCACTGCAAGCTCCACCTCCTGGGTTTACGCCATTCTCCTGCCTCAGCCTCCCGAGTAGCTGGGACTACAGGCACCCGCCACCTCGCCTGGCTAGTTTTTTGTATTTTTTTAGTAGAGATGGGGTTTCACCGTGTTAGCCAGGATGGTCTCGATCTCCTGACCTCGTGATCCGCCCATCTCGGCCTCCCAAAGTGCTGGGATTACAGGCTTGAGCTATTTTTATTTTTTTTGAGACGGAGTCTTGCTCTGCCGCCCGGGCTGGAGTGCAGTGGCCGGATCTCGGCTCACTGCAAGCTCTGCCTCCCGGGTTTACGCCATTCTCCTGCCTCAGCCTCCCGAGTAGCTGGGACTACAGGTGCCCGCCACCATGCCCGGCTAGTTTTTTGTATTTTTTTAGTAGAGACGGGATTTCACTGTGTTAGCCAGGATGGTCTCGATCTCCTGACCTCATGATCCGCCCGTCTCGGCCTCCCAAAGTGCTGGGATTACAGGCTTGAGCCACCGCGCCCGGCCAAGTTCTCTGAATTTTAAACACTGTGGTTTTATCACCTGTTTAGACAAAAATCTGAAAATGACTGTGTTTTCTGCCTCCTGGGTCTCAAAGACAGGTGCAATGCCCAGAGGCTGGTCCTGCACAGAGGGACCCAGAGCGTGCTGGCCTTCCCAGTGTCCCGCTGGTGGCGGATCTAAGCAGTGCTTTCCCTCGGGTTTTTTTTTTTTTTTTTTTTGAGACAGTCTTGCTCTGTCCCCCAGGCTTTGGAGTGCAGTGGCATGATCTTGGCTCACTGTAGCCTCTTGCCTCAGCCTCCTGAGCAGCTGAGATTACAGGCGTGTGCCCTCATGCCTGGCTAATTTTTGTATTTTTAGTAGAGACGGGGTTTCACCATGTTGGTCAGGCTGGTCTCCAGTTCCTGGCCTCAAGTGATCCACCCGCCTTGGCCTCCCAAAGTGCTGGGATGACAGGCGTGAGCCCCTGCGCCCGGCCTCCCTGTTTTTTTTTTTTTTTTTTTTTTGAGATGGAGTCTCACTCTGTCACCCAGGCTGGAGTGCAGTGGTGCGATCGTGGCTCACTGCAAGCTCCGCCTCCCAGGTTCACGCCATTCTCCTGCCTCAGCCTCCCAAGTAGCTGGGACTACAGGCACTCACTACCACACCCAGCTAATTTTTTGTATTTTTCGTAGAGACGGGGTTTCACTGTGTTAGGATGATACTGATCTCCTGACCTTGTGATCCACCTGCCTCGGCCTCCCAAAGTGCTGGGATTACAGGTGTGAGCCACTGTGCCCGACCCTCTCTATTGTTTTTTTTTTTTTTTTTTTGAGACGAAGTCTCACTCTGTTGCCCAGGCTGGAGTGCAGTGGCCGGATCTCAGCTCACTGCAAGCTCCGCCTCCCGGGTTTACGCCATTCTCCTGCCTCAGCCTCCTGAGTAGCTGGGACTACAGGCGCCCGCCACCTCACCCAGCTAGTTTTTTGTATTTTTTAGTAGAGACAGGGTTTCACCGTGTTAGCCAGGATGGTCTCGATCTCCTGACCTCATGATCCGCCCGTCTCGGCCTCCCTCCCTATTGTTTTTAATGGCCCCTCAATGCCCCACCGGGTGGTGGTGGCAGATTTCCCATCCGCGTTGCTCCCGGACACGCGGATGTAGGTTTCAGCAGTTCCCGTCATTAGACACAGTTGCCATAGGCTGGATTCTTAGTAGCAGGCTCTATGGGGCATGGGGAGTGAGCTTTTGAGTCTTTCCTTGGCTGGTACCCACCAGACTCACTGAGGGAAACTAATGGGGAAGTACTGGTCTCCATCCCCTGCATGCTCGGCTCACTGTTGCAGTGGTGGAGGGATAAGGTCGTGTTCATGTGTCGAAGTTGGTGCCTCAGTGTCACTTTATGTTTCTTGGTCACTCAGTGGTTCTTGTATGAGCTGTGCACTCCTTGTTGATTGGCCACAGCTCTTTACATGGGGAGGACCATGGGCCCTCATCTGGCAGGTGTGCAGGCACCCACACACTCTCTTGTCCCTTGCAGCGGCTGGCTGTCGGCAATCGGGTTCTTCCAGGAAAGCCCGGGCGCTGCTGTGGTCATGCTGCTTCCAGCCATCATGTTCTCCGTGTCGGCTGCCCTGATGGCCATCGCGATCATGAAGGTGAGTCCTCAGCTTTGGGACATCGAACCCTTACCCTTTCTCCATGAACCTTATCACCCAACTGTCTCAGGTGGGTGAACATCGGGGAGCCAGGCCCTCTCCCCGCGGTGTCACGCAGGCCGCACTTCATCCCCAGCAGTGAGTTGGGATGACAGCTGGGGGCACTGCCACCAGGGACACTCCCAGGGACCCAGCACCCAGGTTCCCCATGGTCCCCCGGGCTGGGATTCCAGACTCCAGAGGGAAGCAGGGGTTGTGTGTCAACCGCAGTGTTTTCAGGAAGAGCTGAGGCCGGAGCTGTCCTGTCAGTGAGGATGGGGCCCCTTGCAAGTTCCTGGCTTTCCGTCAGAAGATAGCAGAAGTGTTGCGCTAGGCTCCTAACACAAGTGTTCAGTTACAGCAAAACGTCTTTTTTTTTTTTTTTGAGATGGAGTCTCACTCTGTCGCCCAGGTGGAGTGTAGTGGTGCGATCTCAGCTCACTGTAAGCTCTGCCTCCCGGGTTTTACGCCATTCTTCTGCCTCAGCCTCCTGAGTAGCTGGGACTACAGGCGCTGCCACCTCGCCCGGCTAGTTTTTTGTATTTTTAGTAGAGACGGGGTTTCACCGGATCAGCCAGGGTGGTCTTGAGCTCCTGACCTCGTGATCTGCCCGCCTCGGTCTCCCAAAGTGCTGGGTTTACAGGCGTGAGCCACCGCGTCCAGTTTTTTTTTTTTATTTTTGGTGACGGAGTCTCGCTCTGTTGCCCAGGCTGGCACAATCTCGGTTCACTGCAACTTCTGCCTCATGGGTTCAAGCGATTTTCCTGCCTCAGCCTCCCAAGTAGCTGGGATTACAGGCGCTCGACATCACACCTCAATAATTTTTTTTTTTTTTTTGAGACGGTGTCTCACTCTGTCCCCCAGGCTGGAGTGCAGTGGCGTGCAGAGACAGGGTTTCACCGTGTTACTCGGCTGGTCTCGAACTCCAGAGCTCAGGCAGTCTGCCTCAGCCTCCCAGAATGCTGGGATTACAGGCGTGAGTCCCCATGCCCAGCCGCCACGCTCATTTTCTGTTCTCTGACTCCCTGTCCTCTGTCATTGCAGGTGCACAGGATCTACCGAGGGGCTGGTGGCAGCTTCCAGAAGGCACAGACGGAGTGGAGCGCGGGCACTTGGCGGAACCCGCCATCGAGGGAGGCCCAGTACAACAACTTCTCAGGCAACAGCCTGCCCGAGTACCCCACTGTGCCAAGCTACCCAGGCGGTGGCCAGTGGCCTTAGAGCCAGCCCTGCCGCTACCGTCCACCACCTCCTCTCCTTCATTCCTGCTGCTACCCCTGGTCCTGAGGGCTGGGAGTACCTGGGGCCCCATCCCTCCAGCTGGGATGGTGGAAGCCGGTGGTGGCCATGGACCACACCCCTCTTGCCAGGGCCACAGAACCCGCGTTCATCTCATCCGAGAGCAGAGTTCCTTGCAAGCACCCCCCAGTGGCCCTCGGCCTCTGCCGTCCACAGGACACCCTCTTGCTCCCGGAAATGTGTGGTCACCTGCCGTCCACTGCACGGCCGGTATGGCCTTGTCTTCAGGTCTCGAGGCCTGACTCGGGGGGACAGGTGGCAGCAGGTCGGCCGCCCTCCGGACCTCCCAGAGCTGCTGGCGCCGAGGCCGGAGCAGCTCTGATGGGGAGCTCCATCTCACACCAGCTGCCCACCATCACCAGGGCAGATGCCCTTGGCCGGAACTAAGAAGAGGCATCGGGACCAGCTCCTGGTCCTCTGCAGTGATAGAGGGCTTGGTGCCTCGCCAAGTCCTCGCTGTCCCCTCCATCCCCTGATCTGTGCAGTTCCAGCTTCGCCCCCTCCCCACATTCCCCATACCTGGGGAGCTCCTGGTCCAGGGTGTCCTGGGGCCACCCTCCTGCCCCCGAACCAGGGATCCCTGGCAGGCCCTCTGTCCATGCCCCCGCATTCAGGACCCACGCCAGGCCGGGAGCACAGCCGCTCCCTAACCCCAGCAAAACGGCAGAGAGCCGGTTTCCAGCAGCTGGAGCCCTGCGGGAGCAGCCTTTTGTGTTGTGTGTGTATGTGTGTGTGTGTGTTTTTTCTTTTTGAGACAGAATTTTGCTCTGTTGCTCAGGCTGGAGTACAGTCATGTGATCTGGGCTCACTACAACCTCTGCCTGCCATGTTCAAGCAGTTTTCTTGCCTCAGCCTCCCGAGTAGCTAGGGTTACAGGTGTCTGCCACCGTTCCCAGCTAATTTTTTTATTTTTAGTAAAGATGGGGTTTCACCATGTTGGCCAGGCTGATCTTGTACTCCTGACCTCAGGTGATCCGTCTGCCTTGGCCTCCCAAAGTGCTGGGATCATAGGTGTGAGCCACCGCACCCAGCCTGGAGTGGCCTTGTATGAGGAGAGGGGACCCGTCAAATCTGTGCCTTATGGAGGGGTCCGGCAGCGGCTACAATTGTCCCCTCCACCCCCCGAGTCCCCCCAGAACACCTCCCCCAGACATTTTCACAGCACCGTTCACAACGGTTGGGCCAAAAAGGAATTTTTTCTTCATTTCCTGCACTTTCTGACCACGACTTTGGACACCCCAGGCTGCTGCCCCTCACCACCCGTTCACCCCCAGAATGCTGTTGCCGTGGGACGCCCGCTACCTGGAGCCTTTCCCGGGATGTGGGCCAGTCCTCTCGCGGGTGCGGAATGCCGCTGGGTTCCCGGAGGCGGCCGTGGTGTCTCGGTGGACGGCAGCCAGGATGGAGCACCCGTGGGTCCCACGCCCATGCTTCAGGGTCTTCAGGTCCTGCCCCCCGGCCCACCTGCCAAGAGGTACCCCCTTCCTCGGCCCCTCAGCTGCACTGATGCAGACAGTCTCCCCTGGCAGGCCCACCCCACCCTCCCCACCGTCTGTGGCCGCTTGCAGCAGTGCTGGGGTTTTGTTATGTGAAAATATCCTGGAAATAAATACGTGTTTCTGCGCTTAGATCCAGGGACCTGCTGCATTTGTGGCGGGAGCACGTGTGGTTCCCCCAGGCTGTCTCCTTCCGTGAAGGACTCCTGAGCACATGGCCTCTGGCGGGATGAAGCGTTGCAGCACTGCCTCCACCCAGGCCCCCGGGTGCTCCGAGCCGAATGTGCCCAGGACCCTGCCATCGTGGCCAACCCGGTGAAACCCCACCTCAACTAAAAATACAAAAATTAGCCAGGCGTGGTGGTGGGCGCCTGTAGTTCTAGCTACTCAGGAGGCTGAGGCAGGAGAATCGCTTGAACCCAGGAGGCGGAGGTTGCAGTGAGCCAAGATCATGCCACTACTCTCCAGCCTGGCAACAGAGCAAGACTCTGTCCCTGCTCCCAACAAAAAAAAAAAAAAGGAAGCTTGCACAAATGGAAAGCCAGTGTCACTGGCCCTAAGTAAAAAGCAACCTTCAGCCAGATGCGGTGGCTCACGCCTGTAATCCCAGCACGTTGGGAGGCCAAGGTGGGCAAATCATCTGAGGTCCAGAGTTCAAGACCAGCCTGGCCATCATAGTGAAACTCTGTCTCTACTAAAAACACAAAAAACTAGCCAGGCATGGTGGCCCACGCCTGTAATCCTAGCTACTCGGGAGGCTGGGGCAGGAGTATCGCTTGAACCTGGGAGGCTGAGTTGCAGTGAGCTGAGATTGCACCACTGCACTCCAGCCTGGGTGACAGAGCAAGACTCCATCTGGAGACAAAAAAGAAATAGGGGTTTGTGGGGTGTGGTGGCTCACACCTGTAATCCCATCACTTTGGGAGGCTGAGGCAGGCAGATCACCTGATGTCAGGAGTTCAAGACCAGCCTGGCCAATGTGGTGAAACCCTGTCCCTACTAAAAATGCAAAAAAATTAACCGGGCGTGGTGGCGCCCATCTGTAATCCCAGCTACTTGGGAAGCTGAGGTGGGAGAATCGCTTGAAGTGGGAGGTGCAGGTTGCAGTGAGCCGAGATCGTACCACTGCACTTCAGCCTGCGTGACAGAGCAAGACTCTGTCTCAGAAAAAGGAAATTTGGACACAGACACAGACACACACAGGAAGAACACCGTGGTG
The DNA here is from genome assembly GCF_009764315.1 of Trachypithecus francoisi. Classification (NCBI taxonomy): domain Eukaryota; kingdom Metazoa; phylum Chordata; class Mammalia; order Primates; family Cercopithecidae; genus Trachypithecus; species Trachypithecus francoisi. Next base: position 147,967,471 of record NW_022681470.1, on the reverse strand, counting down.
AAGCTTTAGCAAGCCAAGAACGCCGGTCACCACCAGGAACCAGGAGAGGCCTGGGACAGAGTCCCTTCGGGCTCAGAAGGACCTAGCGTCGCCAACACCTTCGTCTGGGACTTGGGGCTGGAATGAACAGGTGTTTGCACCGCCGGGTCTGTAGTACCTGTCAAGGCAGCCCAAGCAAACCGATGCGTGTTTGCATGTGTGTATGCCTGTGTGCGTTTACATGTTCAGGAGTGACAGATGCTGCAGGGTACAGATGGGGACCCCAGCCTCTGCTGCGTGTCCTAAACATCACGCCCCTCTTTCTGCAAGTTGTGGCCCCAGTCACCACCTTGTCTTCCCTTCAGCGGTCGACCCCGCCGCCCTCCGCTCTGCCGCCAGAGGGCGCCCTCGGACTCCTGACGGACGGGCCCCGCCCCGGCTCCCGGGCTTCAGGTTCTAATAGAAACTCTCGCAGGGGTGGCGGGCGCCTGTAATCCCAGCACCGTGGGAGGCTGGGGCAGGAGAATCGCTTGAACCCAGGAGGCAGAGGTTGCAGTGAGCTGAGAGCGCACCATTGCCCTCCAGCCTGGGCGACAAGAGTGAAACTCCTTTTCAAAAAAAAAAAAAGAAACAAGACGGGGAGTGTCCGCCTGTGGACACGGTGTAGCCAGCATGATGTGGCTCCTCCCTGAGTGGCCACGTCCCCTTCAGGGTCACAGGCGCGATCCAGGGAATGAGGAAAGGAAGATGGAACTGCAGGCATGGCGGGGGATCTGGCAGGCAGCTGGGAGAATCGTGTGCCCCCCATCGTGGGCCCCCCCGCCGTATGCCCCCTCACCGTGTGCCACCCCCATCGCGTGCCCCCCTCATGGCTGCTGCCCCTAGTGGGGATTCCCCGGGGTGGGCGCCACTCACGAGAGTGACTGCGATGGCTTCACTGGGCTGGGCCCTCCAGGCTCCCTCTCCACCCCTGCCACTGAGCTCCACGCCCGGACCCAGGCCTGGGGGAGCTGCAGGGACAGATCCTCAGCCCTCTGGCTTCAGCTTCCATCCCAGCAGGGTCCGGCCAGGAGGCAGGGGGCTGGGAGAGTGAGGGAGGAAGAGTGGGGGAGGGGGAGTGAAGCTGATTGTCAGTCCCTGGCCTCCTCCCTCCAGAGGACAGCCTGTCCATGGGAGTCCCTCTCTGCAGCCCCTACCCCCGCTGCTGGGCCCCCACTGTTGCCAACCCCAGGGGCTGTGTCATCCGGTGTTGCTGCTCCTCGCCCTGCCTACCCCTCCACCAACCCCACTGCTAAATCCTTCTTCTGGATGAGGGAGCCATCACCTTCCGACAGCAATTAAGGAGGGTGAATGTGTTATGTTTGGGACATCTGAAGATTTCCTAGCATGAACGCACAATCCCAAGCTTGTGTGTGTGTGTGAGAGAGAGAGAGAGACAGTCTCACTCTGTCTCCCACACTGGAGTACAGTGGCACAATCTCAGCTCACTGCAACCTCCACCTTCCAGGTTCAAGTGATTCTCCTGCCTCAGCCTCCCAAGTAGCTGGGACTACAGGCATGCACCGCCATGCCCAGCTAATTTTTATATTTTTAGTAGAAACTGTTTTTTCCATGTTGGCCAGGCTGGTATCGAACTCCTAGCTTCAAGTGATCCACCTGCCTCAGCCTCCCAAAGTGCTGGGATTACAGGTGTAAGCCACCTAGTTGAGTCATTCTTTCTTTCTTTCTTTCTTTCTTTCTTTCTTTCTTTCTTTCTTTCTTTCTCTCTCTCTCTCTCTCTCTTTTCTTTCTTTTCTTTTCTTTTTTTTCTTTTCTGACGGAGTTTCACACTTGTTGCCCAGGCTGGAGTGCAGTGGTGTGATCTCGGCTCACTACAACCTCCACCTCCTGGGTTCAAGCAATTCTCCTGCCTCAGCCTCCAGAGTAGCTGGAACTATAGGCATGCGCCACCATGCCCGGCTAACTTTGATATTTTTAGTCGAGTCAGGGTTTCTCTTTCTCCATGTTGGTCAGGCTAGTCTCAAACTCCCGACCTCAGGTGATCTGCCCACCTCAGCCTCCCAAAGTGCTGGGATTACAGGCGTGAGCCACCGTGCCCAGCCTCCCAGTTGAGTCATTTCTAGTCTTCTGAGCACCAGAAACTTGATGTGTGTTGTTTTATTAATTTTATAATTATTTATTTATTTATTTATTTGAGACGGAGTCTTGCTCTTTGCCCAGGCTGGAGTGCCGTGGTGCGATCCTGGCTCACTGCAACCTCCGCTTCTCACGTTCAAGCGATTCTCCTGCCTCAGCCGCCCAAGTAACTGGGACTACAGGCGCCTACCACCACGCCCGGCTAATTTTTTGTATTCTTTTTTTTTTTTTTCTTTTTTTTTGAGGCGGAGTCTCGCTCTGTCGCCCGGACTGGAGTGTAGTGGCCGGATCTCAGCTCACTGCAAGCTCTGCCTCCGGGTTTATGCCATTCTCCTGCCTCAGCCTCCGAGTAGCTGGGACTACAGGCGCCCGCCACCTCGCTCGGCTAGTTTTTTTTTTTTGTATTTTTAGTAGAGACGAGGTTTCACCGTGTTAGCCAGGATGGTCTCGATCTCTGACCTCGTGATCCGCCCGTCTTGGCCTCCCAAAGTGCTGGGATTACAGGCTTGAGCCACCGCACCCGGCCAATTTTTTGTATTCTTTTTTTTTTTTTTTTGAGACGGAGTCTCGCTCTGTCTCCCAGGCTGGAGTGCAGTGGCTGGATCTCAGCTCACTGCAAGCTCCGCCTCCTGGGTTCACGCCATTCTCTGCCTCAGCCTCCGGAGTAGCTGGGACTACAGGCGCCCGCCACCTCGCCCGGCTAGCTTTTTGTATTTTTAGTAGAGACGGGGTTTCACAGTGTTAGCCAGGATGGTCTCGATCTCCTGACCTCATGATCCGCCGTCTCGGCCTCCCAAGTGCTGGGATTACAGGCTTGAGCCACCGCGCCCGGCCAATTTTTTGTATTTTTTTTTTTTTTTTTTGAGACGGAGTCTCGCTCTGTCGCCCAGGCTGGAGTACAGTGGCCGGATCTCAGCTCACTGCAAGCTCCGCCTCCTGGGTTCAGGCCATTCTCCTGCCTCAGCCTCCCAAGTAGCTGGGACTACAGGCGCCCGCCACCTCGCCCGGCTAGTTTTTTTGTATTTTTAGTAGAGACGGGGTTCACTGTGTTCGCCAGGATGGTCTCGATCTCCTGACCTTGTGATCCACCCGTCTCGGCCTCCCAAAGTGCTGGGATTACAGGCTTGAGCCACCGCGCCCGGCCTGTATTCTTAATAGAGATTGGGTTTCACCATGTTGGCCAAGCTGGTCTCAAATCCCTGACCTCGGGTGATCTGCCTGCCTCAGCCTCCCAAACTGCTGGGATTACAGGGATGAGTCATGGCTCCCAGGCTTCTTTTTATTGAAAAAAAAAAATTAAATATTTTTTGCTTAATTTATTTCACCAGTCATATCACAAAGACTTGTGTTGTTTAAAGCCACTGGGTTTGGTATAATTTGTTATGCAGTAGTAGTTGACTGATACAATAGGTATTCCTGAATTACTTTCAGAAACCTGATAATAATATGTACACTAACTAGGGCTGTATCAGGGTGCATGGCAGGGTTTGTGAAGGCTTTTTTTTTTTTTTTTTTTGAGACGGAGTCTCGCTTTGTCACCAGGCTGGAGTGCAGTGGCCGGATCTCAGCTCACTGCAAGCTCCGCCTCCCGGGTTCACGCCATTCTCCTGCCTCAGCCTCCCAAGTGGCTGGGACTACAGGCGCCCGCCACCTCGCCCGGCTAGTTTTTTTGTATTTTTAAGTAGAGACGGGGTTTCACCGTGTTAGCCAGGATGGTCTCGATCTCCTGACCTCGTGATCCACCCGTCTGGGCCTCCCAAAGTGCTGGGATTACAAGCTTGAGCCACCGCGCCGGCCTGTGAAGGCATTTTAAAGAGGTTTAGTTCCTGTACTCAGGAGCTGCTGCCTAGTGGGGCAGACAGACCATGAATACCCATCGTGGGAGGCAGAACACATAAGTACATGGGCGAAAGCTGTTCCAGAGGCTGGTGGATTGGATTCAATTGGCCTGATGTATCATGGAGTCCTCCTGAAAGAAGTGGCCATCTGCTCGAGCTTGGTCAGGCCTGTTGGGCTGAGAGAAGCCAGACAAGGTTCAGATAGGTGGAGGGTCAGGGTGGGTTGGAAAGGAACAAGTCAATATGGGTGCAGAAGGCATCCTGATGGATAGGTGGTGCTGTGAAGTGGAACCAGCCATTGAGGCAGCCTCAAATGCTGTCCCCATTGTGAGGACTTTGAAAAACGCCCTAGGCCGTGCGCGGTGGCTCAAGCCTGTAATCCCAGCACTTGGAGGCCGAGACGGGCGATCACGAGGTCAGGAGATCGAGACCATCCTGGCTAACAAGGTGAAAACCCGTCTCTACTAAAAAATACAAAAAAAACTAGCCGGGCGACATGGCGGGCGCCTGTAGTCCCAGTGCTCGGGAGGCTGAGGCAGGAGAATGGCGTAAACCGGGAGGCGGAGCTTGCAGTGAGCTGAGACCCGGCCACTGCACTCAAGCCTGGGCGGCAGAGCAAGACTCCGTCTCAAAAAAAAAAAAAAAAGAGACGCCCTCCTTTTAAACACAGAAAGGCAGGAGTAAATATATATATTTCTTTATGTTTTTGAGACGGAGCCTCGCTCTGTCACCCAGGCTGGAGTGCAGTGGTGCGATCTCGGCTCACTGCAAGCTCTGCCTCCCAGGTTCATGCCATTCTCCTGCCTCAGCCTCCCGAGTAGCTGGGACTGCAGGCGCCTGCCACCTCGCCTGGCTAATTTTTTTGTATTTTTAGTAGAGACGGGGTTTCACCATGTTAGCCAGGATGGTCTCGATCTCTTGACCTCGTGATCCACCCACCTTGGCTTCCCAACGTGCTGGGATTATAGGCATGAGCCACCGTGTTCGGCCAATTTATATTTCTGGTAAGGGGTGGGAAGAAGGAGCTTTCTCAGGCTGGAGGGAAGAGAAGACAGATGAGCGCAGACACTCCTGGTGGCAGCATGAGGGCCAGGGAGCAGGTGCGGGGCATGGTGGGGCTCTGCAGGGTGGTTGTGGTTGGTGAGGACCACTGGAGCAGGGCCTTGAAGGGCCTCACCCCTCACTGGGCTGCCTCTGGGCCATCTTCCAGTCTGCCAGGGACTAGCAGAGGGCAGAGACTGGGAGAGGAATCATTATTCGATGACCTCATTCAGCCCTAGGGATTTGGGGTGGCTAAGGTGGAATGCCAGTGGATTATATCTGACATGATGCAGGGTGTCTGGGTTCAGCTAGGCAGTTCTGCTCCCTGTGGTGGGGGGTGGGGGGATCAACAATAATCTCGTGGCTTTCCCTGTCCAGGAATGTCTGAGGTAGCTCACTCACAGGGCGGGCAGGTGGTACCTGCTCAGTGGTGCCATCACCCAGGGGCTTCCAGGTGGCTGCTTGAGCTGCCTCACGCGCTTTCGGTGTCCCCCACGGTCAGCAGGCCAGCGGCCTCGTAGCGTCCCTGGTTGCAGCCATGCCTGAAGGGGGCGCCGCCGGATCGGTGCGTTTCACAGCTCAGCATCTGTGATGGGCTACACCTGTGTGTTAGCACGTTCCTGATAAGGCCCAGCTGTTGTAACAAATAGACCTGTCTGGCACGCAGGCTCTGGCACAGTGAACATTTACTACTTGCTCCAGGCCGGCAATGCAGGCAGCTCCACAGGACCCGCTCCACAGGTGACCTCAGGACTCAGGGTCCCTCCTCGTCCGGGCTTCATGGCCGCCTAGGGTCCCATGCACTCCTCCTCCTGGGGTTGAAAGGGGAATGGAGGCCCAGGGTGGACGGCAGGAAGAAGACACAGGGCTGGAGGCACAAGCCCGCGGCGGCCTCAGCGAAAGGACCAGCTTTCCTTCCTGCAAGGCGTGAGTCCGGCCCCTGCCCCCGAGCTCCTGACTCCAGCCAACCCGGCCTCAGAATGAGTGGCCCCGAGAGGGCCCCGGGCCACAGGGCTGTGGGGACACCTCCAGTCGTAACATGCAGCAGGACCAAGAGGTGAGCAAGGGGAGAGAAACTTCCAGAAGGCTTCCCAGAGGCGGTGATCCTGAGGCTGGGCCTTCAAGGATGAATGGGGCGAGAGGGGGAGAAGGGCTTCCCGGGCGGAGGGTGTGGGGCTGTCGGGGTAGTGGCATCTCTAACAAAATACTGTAGGTGGGGCAGCTTAGACGCAACAGAAATTTACTTCTCACGGCTTTGGAGAGTTTGGAGGTTCATGACCAGGGTGTGGGCAGCTTGGTATCTGCTGAGAGCCTGTGTTTGTCATTTCATTTTTTTTTTTTTTTTTTTTTTTTGAGACGGAGTCTGGCTCTGTCGCCCAGGCTGGAGTGCAGTGGCCGGATCTCAGCTCACTGCAAGCTCCGCCTCCCGGGTTCACGCCATTCTCCTGCCTCAGCCTCCGAGTAGCTGGGACTACAGGCGCCGCCACCTCGCCCGGCTAGTTTTTTGTATTTTTTAATAGAGACGGGGTTTCACCGTGTTAGCCAGGATGGTCTTGATCTCCTGACCTTGTGATCCGCCCGTCTCGGCCTCCCAAAGTGCTGGGATTACAGGCTTGAGCCACCGCGCCCGGCCTCATTTTTTTTTTTTAAAGGTTAGAGTGCAGTGGCACAGTCTTGACTCACTGCACCCTCTGCCTCCCAGGTTCAAGCAATTCTTCTGCCTCATCCTACTGAGTAGCTGGGATTACAGGCGTCCACCACCAAGCCTGGCTAATTTTTGCATTTTTTGTAGAGACAGGGTTTCACCATGTTGGCCAGGCTGGTCTTGAATTACTGACCTCAGGTGATCCGCCCTCCTCGGCCTCACACCTGTGCTGGGATGACAGGTGTGAGCCTTTGCGCCTGGCCTTTGTTTTGTTTTGTTCTTTTTTGTTTTTATGAGACAGGGTCCCACTCTGTCGCCCAGGCTAAAGGTGTGATCTCAGCTCACTGCAGCCTCCGCCTCCTGGGCTCAAGCGATCCTTCCATCTCGATCCTCCCAGTTCAGCCTTGCAAGGTGCTAGAATTACAGGCATCAGCCGCCATGCCCTGCCATGGGCCTGTTTATACAGGATGCCTTCTCGCCAGCTCCTCACATGGTGGAAGGGGCCAGCAATCTCATTTGAGACTATTTCATTTTTTTCTTTCTTCTCTTCCTCCTCCTCCTTCCTTGTCCTTTCTCCCTTCTCCTTCCTGACTTCTTTTTCTTTATTTTTGTTTTTTTTTTTTTTTTTTTTGAGGCGGAGTCTCGCTCTGTCGCCCAGGCTGGAGTGCAGTGGCCGGATCTCAGCTCACTGCAAGCTCCGCCTCCCGCATTTACGCCATTCTCCTGCCTCAGCCTCCCGAGTAGCTGGGACTACAGGCGCCGCCACCTCGCCCGGCTAGTTTTTGTATTTTTAGTAGAGACGGGGTTTCACCGTGTTCGCCAGGATGGTCTCGATCTCCTGACCTCGTGATCCGCCCGTCTCGGCCTCCCAAAGTGCTGGGATTACAGGCTTGAGCCACCGCGCCCGGCCTAATTTTTGTTTCTTTTTCTCTCTCTCTCTCTTTTTTTTTTTGTGAGACGGAGTCTCGCTCTGTCGCCAGGCTGGAGTGCAGTGGCCGGATCTCAGCTCACTGCAAGCTCCACCTCCCGGGTTCACGCCATTCTCCTGCCTCAGCCTCCCGAGTAGCTGGGACTATAGGCGCCCGCCACCTCGCCCGGCTAGTTTTTTGTATTTTTTAGTAGAGACGGGGTTTCACTGTGTTCACCAGGATGGTCTCGATTTCCTGACCTCATGATCCACCCATCTCGGCCTCCCAAAGTGCTGGGATTACAGGCGTGAGCCACCGCGCCCGGCCTTCTTTTTTTTTTTGAGACACAGTCTCGCTCTGTCGCCAGGCTAGAGTGCAGTGGTGCGATCTCTGCTCACTGCAATCTCCACCTCCCGAGTTCAAGCAATTCTCTTGCCTCAACCTCCTGAGTAGCTGGGATGACAGGCGCCCAACTCCACGGCTGGCAAATTTTTATATTTTTAGTAGAGACAGGGTTTCACCATGTTGGAAAGATGGTCTCAATCTCTTGACCCCGTAAGCCACTGCGCCCAGCATATTTTTCTTCCTTTCTTTCCAGAGATGATGTCTTGCTATGTTGCCCAGGCTGGGGTGCAGTGGCTATTCACAGGTGCAATCATGGTGCACGACAGCCTTAACCTCCTGGCTCAAGCAGTCCTCCCGCCTCAGCCTCTGGAGCAGCTGGGACTACAGGTGGGAGTCACCACGCCTGGCTTTTTTTTTTTTTTGAGACAGAATCTCACTCTGTTGCCTAGGCTGGAGTGCAGTGGCACGATCTTGGCTCACTGCATCTCTGCCTCCTGGGTTCACGCCATTCTCCTGCCTCAGCCTCCCGAGTAGCTGGGACTACAGGTGCCCGCCACCATGCCTGGCTAATTTTTTTGTATTTTTAGTAGAGACAGGGGTTCACTGTGTTAGCCAGGATGGTCTCGATCTCCTGACCTCGTGATCCACCTGCCTTGTGGCCTCCCAAAGTGCTGGGATTACAGGCGTGAGCCACCGCGCCCGGCCCTCTGTATTCTTAGCCTCACTAAGGCTGATCTCGAACACTCGGTCTTATGGGATCCTCCCACTTCAGCCTCCCTAAATGCTGGGATTACAAGCGTGAACACCTCTTACGTAAGTGTAGGAATGGAACAGAAGGGGGTGCTTCCTTCCTGTCTCCTCCCCCAAACCTACAGCTGTTTGGGATTGACTGGGAGGCTGGGAGATTTTCTCTCTAGAGGGTGGGATGGGCGTGGACAAGTTGTTATCTTTATAATGTTCTTATTAGATTAAGACCACCAGAGGGTATCAGGTGCGTTGGCTCACGCCTGTAAGCCCAGCACTTTGGGAGGCCGAGGCGGGTGCATTGCTTGAGCTCAGGCGTTGGAGGACCAGCCTGGGGAACACAGCAAAACCCTGTCTCTACAAAAAATTAGCCAGGCATGGTGGCGCGTGTCTGTGATCTTAGCTACTCAGGAGGCTTAGATGGGGAGATTGCTTGAGCCTGGGGAGGTACTGAGGCTGCAGTGAGCCGAGATTGGGCCACTGCACTCCAGCCTGGGTGACAAAGTCAGACCCTGTCTCAAAATAAAAAAGACCCGGCTGGGCACAGTGGCTCACACCTGTAATCCCAGCACTTTGGGAGGCCAAGGCAGGCGGATCACCTGAGGTCAGGAGTTCGCAACCAGCCTGGCCAACATGGTGAAACCCCGTCTCTACTAAAGGTACAAAAATCAGCCAGGCGTGGTGGCGGGCACCTGTAATCCCAGCTACTCAGGAGGCTGAGGCAGGAGAATCGCTTGAACCCGTGAGGTGGAGTTGCAGTGAGCCGAGATCATGCCACTGTGCTTCAGGCTGGGCAACAGAGTGAAACTCTGTCTCTAAATAAATAAATAAATAAAAGACCCTCAAAGGAGCTGGTCCGCCCCCCTCCACCAGCTGTCCCCAATGATGTCCTCATGATTAAAACTAAAATGAATCAGGAACATGTGGACCACATTTGAAGTGGATTAAAAATGAGAACGCGGCCGGGCGCGGTGGCTCAAGCCTGTAATCCCAGCACTTTGGGAGGCCGAGACGGGCGGATCACGAGGTCAGGAGATCGAGACCATCCTGGCTAACACGGTGAAACCCCGTCTCTACTAAAAAAATACAAAATTAGCCGGGCGAGATGGCGGGCGCGTAGTCCCAGCTACTCGGGAGGCTGAGGCGAGAGAATGGCGTAAACCCGGGAGGCGGAGCTTGCAGTGAGCTGAGATCTGGCCACTGCACTCCAGCCTGGGCGACAGACCCAGACTCCGTCTCAAAAAAAAAAAAAAAAAAAAAAAAAAAAAAAAAAAAAAAAGAGAACGCGAGCTTGGCGCAGTGGCTCACACTTGGAATCCCAGTTTTTGGGAGGCTGAGGTGGGAGGATCGCTTAAGGCCAGGAGGTTGAGACTAGTCTGGGCAATATGGTAAAAGCCCATCTCTATTTAAAACAAACAAACAAACAAACAAACAAAATGCCGGGCGTGGTGGCTCACGCCTGTAATCCCAGCACTTTTTAGTAGAGTCGAGGTTTCACCATCTTGGCCAGGCTGGTCTTGAACTGCTGACCTTGTGATGTGATCCACGGGCCTCGGCTTCCTAAAGTGCTGAAATTATAGGCATGAGCCACCGTGCCCGGCGTAGCATCTTATTTTTAAAAAATTATTAATGGTTGGGCATGGTGGCTTACACCTGTAATCCCAGCACTTTGGGAGGGCAAGGTGGGAGGATCACTTGAGGTCAGGAGTTCAAGACCAGCCTGGCCTACACTACTAAAAATACAAAAATTAGCCAGGCACTGTGGTGGGCACCTGTAATCCAGTACTCAGGAGGTTGAGGCAGAATTGCTGAACCAGGAGGTAGAGGTTGCAGTGAGCCAAGATTGTGCCACTGCACTCCCGCTTAGGTGACAGAGCAAGACTCTGTCTCAAAAAAAAAAAAAATTATTTTTTTGAGACGCAGTCTGGATTTTTTTTTTTTTTTTTTTTTTTTTTTTTTTTTTGAGACGGAGTCTCGCTCTGCCGCCAGGCGGAGTGCAGTCCGGATCTCAGCTCACTGCAAGCTCTGCCTCCCGGGTTCACGCCATTCTCCTGCTCGCTCCGAGTAGCTGGGACTCAGGCGCCCGCACGTCGCCGACTAGTTTTTTTTTTGTATTTTTAGTAGAGACGGGGTTTCACCATGTTAGCCAGGATGGTCTCGATCTCCTGACCTCGTGATCCGCCCGTCTCGGCCTCCAAAGTGCTGGGATTACAGGTTGAGCACCGCGCCCGGCAGCAGTCTGGCTTATCATCCAAGTTGGAGTACAGCGGCTCAATCACAGCAATATATCATATATATATATATTTTTTTTTTTTTTTTTTTTGAGACGGGTCTGCTCTGTCTCTGGGCTGGAGTGCAGTGGCATGATCCTGGCTCACTGCAACCTCCATCTCCTAGGTTCAAGTGATTCTCCAGCCTCAGCCTCCCTAGTAGCTGGGATTACAGGCACCCACCACCACTGCTGGCAAATTTTTGTATTTTTAGTAGACACAGGGTTTTGCCATGTTGCCCGGGCTAGTCTCCAACTCCATTTAGATATATATATATTTTTTGACATGGAGTCTCGCTCTGTTGCCCAGGCTGGAGTGCAATGGCGCAATCTCGGCTCACTGCAACCTCCGCCTCCCAGGTTCAAGCGATTCTCCTGCCTCAGCCTCCAGACTAGTTGGCATTACAGATGCCCACCACCACAGCCGCCTAATTTTTGTATTTTTAGTAGAGAAGGGGTTTCTCCATGTTGGTCAGGCTGTCTCCAATTCCTGACCTCAGGTGATCCACCCACCTTGCCCTCCCAAAGTGCTGGGATTACAGGCATGAGCCACCGCGCCCGGCCTTGGCCTTATTATTTTTTAAGACAGTCTTGCTCTGTCAGGCAGGCTAGAGTGCAGTCGTGCAATCACAGCCCACTGCAGCCTCGATGTCCTGGCCGAAGCAATCCTCCTGCCTCAGGCTCCCAAGTAGCTGGGGCCACAGGCATGCATCACCACGTTCCGCTCGTTTTATTTTTTGTAGACAGGGTCTCTGTTACTTAGGCTGGTCTTGAACTCCTGGGCTCAACCAAGCCTCCTCCTCCCTCAGCCTCACAAAGCGCTGGCATTACAGGCGTGAGCCTCCGCGCCCGCCCCACACCCCACCTTATAACGTCATCTGAAATCATTGCACAGGGCTCTCTCCTTCCCCTAGAACCAAGGGCTCCCTAGGAAACGATGCCAAGAGTCTAGCTCACTGTTCTATTCTCAGAGCCGCTGGCAGGCACTTAATACATATTTGAATGAATGTGTCTCCTCCGACTTTAAAAAGGCCCCCACCGGGAGGTGCGTGGGAGATGTGGGGAGGCCGGAAACCACTTCTGCAGCTGCCCGCTCCCTTCCAGGCCCCGTCATGGGGTGGAACAGGGCCTCACTGTGCGGGGCCTTGGCCTGTGGGTCCCCTCCCCACGTTTCTTGCTCGGTGCAGGCCGGAAGGCAGGCAGCGTAAGCAGAGTCGGCTCCACGCGCAGAGCCCCAGGGGAGCGGCCCGTGCTAGGCATGGCAGACCCCGCAGTGCACTTGACCAGCTGCCGGCCGCGGGCCCGGGGCCTCTTCCTGTCTGCTCCTTGCTGATGTCACGGTGGAGGAGGACCCTGGGGCACCCAAGCCACCGCTTTTCTTCCCCTGGACACGGAGCAGTTATTCTAGAACTTTTTCCCCTCCTGGCACAGGAAAGTCAGATGGAAAAACCCTCTTGCCCTTAACCAGCTCATTTCCTGGCCAGCCGCCTCTTCCATCGCCTGCCCCGGAAACCTCACGGCCTCGCGCGCGCAACTCGCCGCCTCCCCGCGCCCCCACGCACGGAACGCCCCGCGGCGCCGCCTGTCCGTGACGTCAGGTGGCGAGACTGTGACGTAACACACAAGGTGGCGGGCGGAGCCAGGGCGACCAGCCACGCGTCGCCATGGCAACAGCGGGCGGGGAGGGGCGGGCGGCGGAAGCTCCGCCCCCGGGAGGGTGTGGACACCGACTCCCTTCGCTGCCCGCGTGCGTCCCCGCGGCCACGCGCTTTCGGTGTCCCCCGCGGTCAGCGGGCCAGCGGCCTCGTAGCGGCCGCAAAGCGCGGTGGCCGTCGCGCGGCGCCATCCGTTGTCGCAAAGCGGCGCGAGAGACGCCCGGCTGGGCGTTGGCCCCGCCCCGCGCTGTGATGTCGGCGGCGCGCGCCCCCGGCGCCCCGGCCGCGGCTGCGCAGTGGGGCGCGTATGGCCGCCGCCCCCCGCTGGCCGACGCTGGCGGCGTAAGGCGCGCGGGCCCCGGAGCGGGCGCGGCGGAGCGCGGCGAGCCGGGCGCTTCCCGTCCCGAACATGCGGAGGCCGGCCCAGGCGGCGCGGGAGCCGGAGCGGGGGCCCGAGCGGGCACCGGAGCCGGAGCGCGAGCGGGCGCTGGGTCCGGAGCGGGGGTCCGCGCTGCGCTGCTGAGGCCGGGCCGGCCGCCCAGACGCTGCCCGCGGGCCCGGCCACGGCGGAGCCAAGGTAACGACGCGCGCGCCCGCCCCGGCCCCCACACCCCCTGCACCCTGGCCGTCGGCGCCTCCAGTGACCCCTTGCGCCCCCGCCCCCACACTCAGGATTCACTGCCCCCCTGCGCCCTGCCGACCCCGCACTCCGGACCCCAGCGCCTCCCACGCTGACCCCCCACACTCAGGACCCCACCACCGCAACACCTCGCTGACCCTTCACTCGGGACCCCAGCGCCCCCCACCCCACTGAACCGGCGCTCAGGATCTCCAGACACAGCCCCACGCTGACCTCCACACTCAGGAGTCTGCCGCCCCAGTGACCCTCACACTCCAGACCCTGCTTCCGCCGCTCTAGTGACTCCCCACTGTGCATCCCGGTGACTGCCGTGCTCCAACTCCCTTGCCCTCCGCTGAGCTTTTAGTCCCTACCCCACCTCCCGCTTGCTTTCCCCACCCAGTGCTCAAGCCCACCGCCCACTCTCCTGTGTCCCTTAGGCCTCCCCGCGTTCTGGTCCGCAGGCCCCTGCCCACCTGGCCCCATCGCCTACTCCTGTCTTGGCCTGGCCCCTCCCCACGCAGCTGTGTCCCAGTCCTCACTTTGTGGTCCTAAAGCTCTTGAGGGGGGGAGAGCAGGGGAATGGTGGGGATAGGAAGGTGGTCTGATCCGCAGGGACCTGTTGCGGCTCTGCCTGGGAACTCCCGGCTGGGCTCGCTGCCCCCTCCCCCTTCCGCTGTGGCCACCGGCTTTGTTTTCCGGAAACGCACGGATCAGGGAGGGAGGGTGAGATGTCTGAACAGGCCTGCGGTGGCCTCACAGATCCCCATCCCCTCCTGGCTTCTCTCTCCCAACTTTCTTAGGGGAAGACTTTCCCATTGGGGGTCGTGGGGGGCTGAGAGGACATTCGGGGACTGTTGCGTCTGGAGCCAGAATGGCTTTGGGACATCTGGTTCTTATTCCTGTGGCCTCCGGATGGCATTGTGTGTAGGAAGCGGGCCGGAGGGTTGTCTGTGTAGGTGGAGTCCAGCATCTTCTCTCCGTTATGCTCCACCGTGTGGCCCAGGGCTCCGGGGCCGTTCACACGGCCATGTGGTGGGGCTCTGCCTCCCCACCCCAGGACATGCTGGAGCCTCCTTGGTGTTTCCTGGTTCCCGGAGGCCCTGGTAGTTCGTGGGTGTGGGAGCTGAGCAGGAAGGTACACAGGCTCCCATCTGGAGGGAAAACCCAGGCGTCCCGCCGCGGGACGGAGCTCAGATTAGGGAGGGGACTGGGGGGGTGGGTGGCAGCTGGGGATGGAAGCACCCCGGGCTACTCTGCCCTGCACAGCCCAGCCCAGCCTGGGGTGCCTCTGTGCAGAGGACAGACTGTGTGCCAGGGCCCCGAGGTTTGAAAGGGGGAAGTTCGCGGTTGTCACCGGTACTTTGTTTTGTTTTCCCCTGTGTCTCCACCAGAACGAAACGCTCTGGGCCGGGCTGACTGATGAGTTTCCCAGGCACGCAGTCCCCGGGAGTGTGTGCAGGCACGCGCACGCCTGCCTTGACGTCTCTAGGGCCCAGAATGTTTTGCTCAGTCCCCCACGGTGAGCTCTGAGAGCCGCTCCTGCACAGATGGGAGGGAACTGGAGACCTGCATGCAGGGGAGTGGGGTCTGGACAGGGTCCCAGTGGAAGGGCCAGGTCTGGGGGTGAGAGGCCAGCCCTATGTTCTGCAGGACTGTGCGGCGGGCAAATGGGGTGAAATGTCAGAGGAGCTGTCTATGTTCCCTTCACCCCGGTGGGAGGCAAAACCCCAACTGGCCTGTAGTGTCTGCATTTACTATGCCTGCAGTGCGGTCGGACCTCCTTGTGTGTAAAGGGGCTTCCTGTCTGATTTGATCCTGACTAGTTCCTCTGAAGAGGATGAGGGATCAGCGCCTCTTTGCCTGGACTCTGGGCAGGTCCAGGAGCCAGGCCGTTTGCAGGACGGCCTGCGATGGTGCAGCACTTGGTGCAGATGGATTTTGTGGAATTGCTGATTCGGGTTTCTTCTTTTTTTCTTCTCTTCCTTTTTAATGATACAGTAATTACTCTGGACTACAAAGGAAGTAGGTGAGGGTTTTTTTAATTGAAAGTTCCTGTTGCTCATCCCAAGCTTAGGGGAAGCCAGTACACCAGCCATTAATTTGGGGATTGGGGTAGTCCTGTTGGTGTGCCAGGCACGGTGGGGGGGCACTGTGTCTGTGGGGACTGGTGGGGGGGTCAGTGCACGCCCGAGAGGCAGATGTGTCTGCAGAGCCAGTGGGACAGACCGAAGCTGAGCTTAGGGACAGTCGGGGTTGCCCTGGGGTATCTGGAGTGATGTTGCCTCCTTTCTGTATTGCCATCGAGCTGCCCCAGGCCCCCGGGGGCTCATGGTCCGTCAAGGCCTTGACTGAGGCCTGGCGGAGGGCAGGTGGTGGGTGGAGGCAGCGCTCTGGGTGCTGTTGAGGCCTAGGGCCGGTCACAGCCTGGCAGGGGCTGCCGGCCTCGGGTGGCAGTGGGCAGGCCAGCGTGTGGGGCTGGCTGACTTTCTCTGAACCTGGAGAGGACCCAGGGCCCACGTGAAGGAGGCCCTGGCCCGAGTTCTGGTTAGTGTCGCGGTGGTGGCGGGCAGCTGTGGGCTTTGTCCTCAGGTCAGCCTCAAGTCCCGTGTCCAGCTAGGGCTTGGTGGCTGCGCGCGTGCTGTATTGAGCTCTGGTGTCAGGCATGCCGGGTCCGCCTCCCCGCACCCCACAGATCTGCGGATGCTCCGCTGGCAGCCACGCGAGAGAACCTGTTGGTTGGCGGCCTCTGGGCAAGGCCGTCTGAGTGAGGCCTGCAGTCTGGAGGCTCCCCACGTTGGGAGGCTCCGCGTCTGCCTCTTCCTCGTTCTGGAGTTCTCATGGGGCCAGTGCTGTGGGGCTTCCCGGGAAGTGGGTGGAGCGCCCATTTTACAGATGAGGAAGTCGAGGCCTACTTGGCCTCCTTGGGTAGAGGAGGAAGTGGTGGTTACTGACTCCCACACCTGTGCTCCTCTGGTTACCCGCTGTGCCAGTGGGAGCAGTGACAGCGAGGGGTGGTGGCCCTGCGGGCAGAGGATGGGCCTCACCACCTTCCCCATCCTCTCTACCGGCTCTGGGTCCAGGGTACTGTGCTGCCCCTGTGACTGGCACGTGGATGCAGCCGTCTCCTGGATGGGTCTGTCCAGGAACTGGACTGGCCTGGCGGGGTGGGGGGTGCCCCTTTGTGCCACCTCAGCGAGGGCTCAAAGTGAGGGGCTAGGACCACCAGAATGAGGCTCGGGGTCCCAGACCAGGGCGGGCCCATCGCTATTTATTCATTTATTTATTTAGAGATGGAGTCTCGCTCTGTTGCCCAGGCTGGAGTGCAGTGGCACGATCTCAGCTCACTGCAACCTCTGCCTCCTGGGTTCAAGCGATTCTCCTGCCTCAACCTCCTGAGTATCTGAGATGACGTGCACCACCACACCCGGCTAATTTTTTTGTATTGTTTTAGTAGAGGCGGGGTTTCACCATGTTGGTCAGGCTGGTCTCAAACTCCTGACCTTGTGAGCCACCGCGCCTGGCCTATTTATTTATTTTTTTGAGGTGGAGTCTCATTCCATAGCCCAGGCTGGAGTGCAGTGGCGCGATCTTGGCTCACTGCCGCCTCTGCCTTCTGTGTTCAAGTGATTGTCCCACATCAGCCTCCTGAGTAGCTGGGAACCGCCACCACGCCCGACTAGTTTTTGTATTTTTAGTAGAGACGGGGTTTCTCCATGTTGGCCAAGCTGGTCTTGAACTCCTGACCTCAGGTGATCCGCCCGCCTCAGCCTCCCACATAGCTGGGATGACAGGCGTGAGCCTTGCGCCCGGCCCTGTCGCTATGTAAAAGGCAGAGGAAACCTGAGAGGTTTTTTGTTGTCTCCAGTGATGTTTCGTGGACTCGTGATTGCCCTTTGGATCCTTGAAGAAGGTTGTGCTTCAAGGTAATCTCTCAGTTATCTGGGAACTTTCACCCTCCGGAGTGAGGCGCCCCAAGTCCTGGTCTGGATTCGTGGACAGAGTCCCCGCCTGTGAGGCCTCATGGCCGGTCCTGCCCCCTTGGCCATGGTGCTGTGGGCTGTGTTGCCGGTGGGACCCGCCCTCCTTAGGGACTTTGTTTCCCCGGTGACTCCAGGATGCTCATGTCATCTGCAATGACCTCTGCCCCTTCCCGTCTGACCTCCGTCCCCAAGAAAAATGGCAAGTGTGCAAGGGCTTGTCCCGTCTGCGGCAGCCGTGCCCCTCAGGCTTCTGCTCCAGTGGTCCTGGGGCCGGGCAGCTGGCGCCGATGCCCAGGCTCTGCCTGCGGGCAGTTCCCAGGACGGGACCAGCATGAGGACAGTGACTGGCCCGCGTCTGCCTCTGACTTGCTGGGTGGGCCTTTGAGTTCCTCTGAGGGTGGGTGCGCTGAGGGGGATCCAGCCAGAGCCCTAGAGCCTGCAGGTGGGCTGGGCCGGGGCTTGTGGCCGCAGGAGTGGTGTGCGTGTGCACTGGCAGTGTCCGCACAAGTGTGTCCATGCCGTGCCATCACGCTGGTCAGGCCTGTACGCTGCGGAGAGGGGTGCTGTGTGGGTTTCGCTGCCTGAGTCCTGGGTGTACCATGGCTGTCCTGTTGGAAGTGGTCAGGGACCTCCGCTGCCCCTCGGACCTCGCCCGGGGACCTGGGCTGTGGGTGTGTGGTAACGTGATCGGGCCCCCATGAGTCAGCTCGTCCTCCTTGTGCCTGGGCGCTGGCCTCTCCTTCCTGTGGGTGCACAGCCCTGGTTCCTCTGAAAGCTTCATGGGCCGGGACCCCAGAAGAGTTGGTTAAACCCTGGCCCTGTGAACAGGAGGTGTGGCTTCAGGGGACGGCCCGGCCCCAGGCTCAGACTTGATCCTTCGCCGAGGGGGCCATTCTGGGAGGCTGCTGCCCCTGGCCCCGTCCTGCCCCCTCTCATCCCCGGGGTGCTGGCCAGAGCCGGGCTTGCCGCGTTTCTTGAAATTAACCATCCTGGCCGGATGCGGTGGCTCACGCCTGTAATCCCAGCGCTTTGGGAGGCCAAGGCGGGCAGATCACGAGGTCAGGAGATCGAGACCAGCCTGGCCAACAATATGAAACCCCGTCTCTACTAAAAATACAAAAAATTAGCCAGGCGTAGTGGCGGATGCCTGTAGTCCCAGCTACTTGGGAGGCTGAGGCAGGAGAATGGCGTGAACCCAGGAGGCAGAGCTTGCAGTGAGCTGAGATCCGGCCACTGCACTCCAGCCTGGGCGACAGAGCGAGACTCCCTCTCAAAAAAAAGAAAAATTAACGATCCCATCACACTGACCCAGCTCACTGTTCTCTTACCAGCCTCATTTGGGTATGGTCCTCAGAGCATGAGCCACTTTTTTTGGTCAAAACATAATCCACATTCGGTAGAATTCAGCGATGTGTGCACATAAGTGATTTTTATACAGCTGACCCTTGAGCAGGGTGGGGTTTAGGGCTCCAGCCCCTCATGCAGTATAATACCCTCGTATAGCTTTCGAGTCCTCCAGACTCCGCTGCCCACAGCCTGCTGGTGACCGGAGGCCTTGGGAGGACACGTGGTCCACGCTCACACCCCTCTTGTATTGTGTTAGGTGCTGTGTTCTCATAGTGAGGGAAGCTGGACACCAGAACGTGTTGAGAAAAGCGTAAAGAAGATAAACCCTGTTTGCTCTCCACGCAGTGGAAGTGACGCTCATGCAAGCCTCTGTCCTCGTGTTCACGTTGAGGGCTGAGGAGGGGAGGGTGGGTCTCGCTGTCTCGGGTGGCAGAGTGGAAGGGAGCCAGGAGAGGCCGGCACCCTCAGGGCAGCCTTTATTGGGAAAAATCCGTGTCCGAGTGGACCTGTCAGTTCAGACCCGCCGTGGTCAAGGCTCCTGTGTGTGTGCAGCCACCACCTCTTATTCCAGAGCGTTCTTATCACCTGCAAAGGGAGTCCCAGTCCCTTCAGCAGCCAGCCTTCCACACTGTCCTTTCCAGAACCTCCCCACCTTCCCAGATTGAGACACTGTCCTCGTGAAACGTTCACTCCCCTGCCCTCTCCAGCCCCTGGCACCCCCATCCTACTTTCTGTCTCTGTGACTCTGAGGGTTCTAGGGATCTTCTGGGGTGGAATCACAGAGGCCGAGGCCTTGTGTGTTTGGCGTCTCTCACTGAGCATGATGTCCTCGGCGCATCCGCGCCGTGGCCTGCATCCGAGCCTCGCTCCTGTTCGTGGCTGAGTCGTGTTCCGGTGTGTGGGTGGCCACGCGCATATTTCCGTGATGGATGTTTGCATGGCATCTGCGTGTGGCGGCTGCGAGCATCTGTGTCCGGTTCCCGCATGGCCTCATGATTGTTCTCGGGCGGATGTCTAGCGGTGGAACCGCTGGTCACACGGTCACTCCGGGTTGGACCATCTGAGGAGCCGCTGACCACCGTCTACAGCACCTGCACTGTTTGTGTCCCCTGCCGGGTTTTGGGGACTGGATCTCTGCACAGCAGCGACCACTCCCTCCTTCCAGGGACCTGGTTTCTCCCGTCCTCGGGCCCGATGTTTTTCTCTGGCCTGCAGGACATCAGAGACTCTGCTGTCCTGATCCCCACGCCGTTTAGAAAGCCAGGGGTCCTGCATGTGCCTGGTGTCCCCACTACCTTGTCAGGCACAGGGCCAGATCTTGCACCCTGTGACGAGCACGGGCAGTGGGACAGACGGATGGATGTGCTGCCCATGACCTTTGCCACAGCAAGTTCAGAGGCCGGGGGCATCCAGTGTCCATAGAGTGACCGACAGGCCCCAGCCCCGCAGGATCATCCAGGTGGCCCTGACCTTTCAGGACCACAAAAAAATCAATGTTTTTACTTATTTATTTATTTATTTATTTAATTTTTTTTTTTTTTTTTTTTTTTTTTGAGACGGAGTCTCGCTCTGTCGCCCAGGCTGGAGTGCAGTGGCCGGATCTCAGCTCACTGCAAGCTCCGCCTCCCGGGTTCACGCCATTCTCCTGCCTCAGCCTCCCGAGCAGCTGGGACTACAGGCGCCCACCACCACGCCCGGCTAGTTTTTTGTATTTTTTAGTAGAGACGGGGTTTCGCTGTGTTAGCCAGGATGGTCTCGATCTCCTGACCTCGTGATCCGCCCGTCTCGGCCTCCCAAAGTGCTGGGATTACAGGCTTGAGCCACCGCGCCCGGCCTATTTTATTTTTTTTGAGATGGAATCTCACTCTGTCGCCCAGGCTGGAGTGCAGTGGCGTGATCTCGGCTCACTGCAAGCTCCGCCACCCGGGTTCACGCCATTCTCCTCCTGCCTCAGCCTCCCGAGTAGCTGGGACTACAGGCGCCCGCCACCACGCTTGGCTGATTTTTTGTACTTGTAGTAGAGAAGGGGTTTCGCCATGTTAGCCAGGATGGTCTTGATCTCCTGACCTCATGATCCGCCCACCTCAGCCTCCCAAAGTGTTGGGATTACAGGTGTGAGCCACCGCGCCCGGCCGAGTGTTTATTTTTAAGTAGCAAAAGAGAGCTCAGCAATGTCGGAGAGCTTGAATGTTACAGCGACATCTGAAGAAGGCATTCTTTCCCAAATCTCAGACTCTAGGAGATGAGCACTGTCCGCTTTTCAGGGAAAATTGCCCAAGACCCCCCCGAAGACAGGAGGGGGTGCGCTTAGAAACAGCCAAAGCCTCCTTCCATGTCGGAACGGACGGGTCTTCCCCGGCTGGCCTGACCTAAATCCGCTGCCGCCCACCGAACACAAAGGCGCCTTCTCTGCCCCAGAGGCCACCAGCACCCGTCCCCACTGCCTCCCTCCAGCCGGCGTCAGGCGGGGCCTGGCCTCTGGAAGGGAGGTGTCACCTGCTCTGGAGCATCTCGGAGGGAGGGGCTGTGGGAGTTTTGCTGGAGACCCTCCAGGTGGGGCCGTGGGGGCATTGTGGCGGAGTGTGTGGGAAAGTTTTAGGTGAGCTGGGCGTGTGTTTGCCTTGGTGCCCCCCTAGGTCCCTGGGTGAGCCACGTGCCCAGTTTTCACGGGAGACCATGGGGGTCAGAGACCTGGCCAGGCGGGTGGTCTGTGTCTATCTCCTGCTGTTGAAATGAGGGGAGGCAAGAGGAGACACCGTGTGCCTGGGGAGGCAACATTTTCTGCCATTTGGCCGATTTATAAAAATCAAAGATGGGGCCGGGCGCGGTGGCTCAAGCCTGTAATCCCAGCACTTTGGGAGGCCGAGATGGGCGGATCACGAGGTCAGGAGTTCGAGACCATCCTGGCTAACACGGTGAAACCCTGTCTCTCCTAAAAAATACAAAAAAAAGCTAGCCGGGCGAGGTGGCTGGCGCCTGTAGTCCCAGCTACTCGGGAGGCTGAGGCAGGAGAATGGCGTAAACCCGGGAGGCGGAGCTTGCAGTGAGCTGAGATCCGGCCACTGCACTCCAGCCCGAGCGACAGAGCGAGACTCCGTCTCAAAAAAAAAAAAAAAAAAATCAAAGATGGGGGCCTTCTGGGACCATGTGATGTCTTCCTGTTCAGACCCTGCCAGATCCTGAGGCTGGCTGCTTGTGTCCCCTTGGTCCTCCAGGGCTCTCTGAGAGGGCAGCACCAGCTGTGTTGTGTATGATGGGACGGGGGTCCCAGTTGGGGGGTGCAGCCTCCCAATGGGCCAGGACGGGGGATGCTTGGGTGTCCCCAGGATTCGCAGGCTGGGCGAGAGGAAGCAGAGTCCACCTCCCCACCCTCCTCTTCTCTGCTGTTTCTGACTCAACATCGTGAAACATGACACTAAGCTGAGACGTGGTGAGACTGGGGCCACCCTCACTTCCACGTAAGGCCGCGTTTCTGTTTACTGGAGGCTAGGACTTGGCATGTCGTTTTGGGGGATAGCCCAACCCTTCTGTGTGAAAGGGGTTGTGGTGGTCACTGCAGGACAGCAAGGACACCCTGGCTCCTCAGTGGGTGGTGGGTGCAGGGCTGGATGAGGGCCCGGGGGCAGATGCTAGTACACCCATAGTGTGTGTCATCCTCGGCCTCTGGGCATTGAGACTGCCCGGGTGACGGAGGGTGGGATGCTTCTGTGTGTTCAACCTTTTTTTTTTTTTGTTTCTTGAGACAGAGTCTTGCTGTTGCCAAGGCAGAGTGCAGTGGTGCCTTCTTGGCTTACTGCAGCCTCCAGGGGGTTCAAGTGATTCTCCTGCCTCAGCCTCCCGAGTAGCTGGGATGACAGGCGACCACTACCACGCCCAGCTAATTTTTGTGTTTTTAGTAGAGACAGGGTTTCACCATGTTGGCCAGGATGGTCTCAAACTCCTGACCTCAAGTGGTCCACCCACCTCGGCCTCCCAAAGTGTACATATCCTTTTAATAACAGTCTATTTGACAATGATTTAGAAACCCAATCCCTGAAGGCCCTTAATAAAAGCTGGGGTGAATACAGGCCTGACTCTGAGGGGCACATGCCTAGCAGGCATCGCCCGGTGCGCAGGGCCAGGAGCCAAGTCGTGAGGGACTGGATGGGGGCCAGGGGATGGCAAAGATCTGGGCAGCTCCCCGGGACTAAGCTCACCCCTGGGGCTCCCCGGGGAATGAGGCCGAACCCCGCCGTGCCCTCCACTCTGCAGCCCTCGTGGGGAGCATCACAGAGGCAGGAGCCGGTGACCGAGGTGACTGCCTTCGGGTGGAGGGAAACCAGGGCGGGACATCACCCGGCGGCTCCCATGCTGTGAGGGGAAAAGGCACTCCAGTCTGGGCGACAGAGTGAGGCTCCATCTGGAAGAAAAAAAAAAAGAAAAGGAAATGTAGAAACGCAGCCCACCCAGGTTTTCCATGGCTGTTCGTGGTTACGCTTCTGGAAGGACCAGTGTCCTCCCAGACCTAGCAGGATTCCGATGGGAGCCACCAAGGGTCCCACCCAGCCCTGGGACCTGCCGTGGGAGCTTTCTTTCCTGGTGGGGTGCCTGACCCTGCCTGAGTGCTCCCCCCGCTGTCTGTGGCACCACCTGGGGCTAGGGGACCCCTGCCCCCCTAGCAAGACGGGGTCAGCTCTGCCCCCGGGCCAGGGTGCAGGAACCAGAACTGAGCTGCTGAGGCGGAGTAGGGTTGCTGTGCCGGCCTGTGCGCTGTGGGGGACGGTGCACACCGTGCGGCGGGCCTGTGCGCCGAGTGGGCATGTGCGCCGTGCGGGACTGTGCACCCGTGGGGGCTTGTGCGCCGTGGGGGACTGTGCGCCGTGCGGGCCTGTGCGCCGCGGGGGCCTGTGCGCCGTGGGGGACTGTGCGCCGTGCGGGCCTGTGCGCCGCGGGGGCCTGTGCGCCGTGGGGGCCTGTGTGTCGGTGCTCTCATTTCCCCCAGAGTCTCGAAGGCCGTCTTTGTGATGGATTTGATGCAAATGTGTCCACTGCTTTTGTTGATGGCGTCTGAGGCCCTGGAGTCCATGGCAGCCGCGCCTCCCTTTGCATAATCTGAATTTTGGGAAAATTGCCCCTGTGTGGAGAAGTTGCAGGGACAGTGCCTTCCGCCAAGGCTGCCAGTGGGATGTGCAGCTCTGGGTGAGGGCCAGCTTTTCCCTGGAGTCAGCTCCGCCCGTGGCCCTCAGCTGTGGTCTGTGCCATCACCAGGGCAAGGCTGACCTCCTGTGGGATAGGGGTCCCTGCGCAGCCTCGCTGCCTCCCCCGCCACCCCCCAACAGGGTCCAGTCCCGGCTGCCGTTGCGCAGCCTTGCCCCCTCCCCCAGTCAGGGTCTGTGCGGGCCGCCGTGCTGTGGTTGCTCATGGCCCTCCTGTGCTCTTTACCTGGGTCCTTGCCTTTGCTGACGTGGCCTGTGACGGCTCAGCCACGTTCTTGGAGGCTGGCTCTCCTCATGGGCATCTGTGGTGCAGTCGGTGCGGTGAGGTTGGGCTCTGCCGTGGACAGGGCCTTCTCGTGGCGATGACAGTTGCCCTTGGTCTGGTCTCCACAGTGCTGTGAGGAGCGGCCGCGCCCGGCCCCGCATTCACTCCTCGGCCCCCTCCCGTGGGGCGGGCAGCTTCTCTTCTCTCCCTCATTGGTGGGGTGTTTCTCTTTTGCACCCAACGCGTTCAACCCATGACCGGCCTAGGTCAGCCTGAGGTTGGTTTGTCCCGGCCGCGGCAGCTCCTGTGCTCTTCTGTTTTGGAGGGCGCCCTTCCGTCTGCCCCGTGTCACCGGGCTGGGCCTGGCCCCGCTCTGCTCTGACCCTGGCCCCGCTCTGCTCTGACCCTGGGACTGGAAGTATGTGCTGCCCTGGTGTTCGGGGGCTCGTGGGTCCTGGGGCGCTGCAACTCCGCATTCTCTTTCCTTGGGGTGCAGGTGAATTGGGGTGGTGGGGGACCGAGCCCACGGTGGCCAGCCCCTGCGGCCCCAGGTCAGAGGGCAGGGCCAGCCTGGACAGCGCTGCCCAGAAGGGGCCATGGTCGGGTCCACGTGAGTCTAGGTGTCTCTGAGGGCACTGGGACGGGGGTGGCCTGCACCTGCCCAGCCCAGCGAGGTCCCTGGCCTCCCCTCAGCTTTTCCCTGGGCTCTGGGCTAAGGGCTGTGTGGTGATGTCAGTCCAGGGACTGTGACATCACTGAGTGGAGACAGTCAGAGAAGGGGGCTGCCAGGGCCCTCCCGAGGGAACTGGCCCTGGGCCCAGACCAGATGGAGGACCCCGAGAAGAACAGGGCAGGTAGAGGCGTGAGGCCAGGGCTGGGGAAGGGGGTGGGAGCTGACAGGGAGGGTCGGCTCTGGCCCAGAGCCGGCCATGAGAGCAGCCCCTGTGGGGATGGCTGCAGTCCCGTTTGGTGCCCAGGAGCCATCCTTGGTGTGTGACCCTGAGCCGGCGCTCTCCCCTTGGGATGGAATTGTGGCCGCGTGGGTTGGGTGGAGGCTGAGTGAGGATCAGCGTCCCCTTCTCCCTCCCCGAGATCGTTGTTCTTCGCTGTGGCCCTCAGGCGTGGCAGGACAGACCCCAACCCCCAGGCCTGCATGGGCACAGTGGGTGCCCGGCCTTCACATCCCTGCTTCCCTCCAGGCCCCAGCCTTGTCTGGCTTCCCTCGGGCACCCCTTGGGGTTCGGAGCACCCCAGGAGAGGCCAGGCTCTTCTTCTTGATGACGAACGGGTGCTGGGCCCCGACTGAGTGGTGACTGCCTCCAGGGAGTGGTCTGCGCCCTCAGAAGCAGCTGAGTCTTGGGGTGGTGGCTCTTGTTTGTAGGAGCAGGGGGAGCTAGGTACCCGCCCTGTGCCCATAGACCGTGGCCCAGGGTGGCAGCCCTGCCTGTCCTCTGACTGCACTCCTGCTGCTGTGAAGGCCTCAGGTGCAGGCAGTGACCGTCGGGGCCACTTCTGAGGTGGGGGACACGGGCTGGGGGCCACTGTGGGCAGCAGGTGTGCAGGCAGCGCTCCCGTTTTGCACTGGGCTGCCCTCCACCTGCTGCAGGTCACTGCCCCCCACTGAGGCTGAGGCAAGGCTCTGCGGGGTGGGTGTGTGCCGGGGCGAGGCTCTGCGGGGTGGGCGTGTGCCGGGGCGAGGCTCTGCGGGGCGGGGCGGTGCCCAGGGCAGGGGCTTTTCCATCCATGTCAGGCTTAGGGCGTGTGTGGCTGGGCTGTCCCTCTGCTGTCCGCCCGTGACCCCCTCACAGGGGCTGTCGTGAGGTGCTTGGAGGCGTGATCCAGCTCTGTGTGCAGGGAGTGGGAAGTGGACACCCGTGCCACTCCTGTCACCGGAGGAGGCTGCTGCCCGCCCCGGACTCCATCTGCAAAGCCGGGTGTGCATCTGTGTGGCTTCCTGGCCCTAGTGCTCAGCTCTGCAGGGCACAGTGGGGTTTGCTCTAGGCTGGGCACAGGGAAGCCGGAGCTTGCCCAGGGACTCAGAGAGAAAGCAGCAGCCCCAGCCTGTCTGGGCTGCAACACCCAAGACCACTGTATCAGAACAGACAGCAGTGGGGCAGCCTGCTTGGTGGCCGGGTGGAGCGGGGTTGGCACACAGCCTGGGCCGGCCTTCACCCCAGCTCCCAACAGTGTTGCATCCCTGAGTGCAAGGCCTGCCCCTTTCTCATCCTCCTGACTCCAGGTCATGGGGCAGGGGTGCCGGGAGCCCCTATGGGAGCCAGGACCTGAGAGGTGACGGTCACCACCAAGATGAGGGGCCGGGGGTCACATAGGGAGGCTTCCAGGGGATGCCAGGAGCAGTGGGGCCTTAGACCCAGCAGGGCCGTGCCCATGTTGGAGGCTCTGGGGGATGGGGCTTGTCATCTGCAGCTGGGATGGGGATTGGTGAAAAGCCAGAACACACAGAGCTGAGTCAAGATCAGACAGCGTGGTGGCAGCGCCTGTGGTCCCAGCTACTCGGGAGGCTGAGGCCGGGGAATCGCTTGAACTCGGGAGGCGGAGGTTGCAGTGAGCTGAGATTGTGCCACTGCACTCCAGCCTCGGCGATGGAGCTAGATTCTGTCTCAAAAAACAGAAAACCATGGGTCCTAACCCTCTAGGCCGCTCTATACTCAGACCCGGCAGCTGTGGCTGCGGCACAGGCGCTCACCCTGCGGCCTCGGCTGTTTCAGTGGTTGCTGTTGACCCTCCACGGAGGGGCTGAGTGGGGCGTGTTCAGTCCCATCTGGGTGGCCTGAGTTGGGGATAGGAGACTGTTTTTTTGTTTTTGTTTTTTTGATTTTGAGATGGAGTCTCACTCTGTCACCCAGGCTGGAGTGCATTGGCGCAATCTCAGCTCACTGCAAGCTCCGCCTCCCGGGTTCACGCCATTCTCCTGCCTCACCCTCCTGAGTAGCTGGGACTACAGGTGCCCGCCGCCATGCCCGGCTAATTTTTTTGTATTTTTAGTAGAGACGGGGTTTCACCATGTTAGCCAGGATGGTCTCGATCTCCTGATCTCGTGATCTGCCCACCTCGGCCTCCCAAAGTGCTGGGATTACAGGTGTGAGCCACCGCGCCCGGCCATCACTCATGGTTTCTTAGCAGAAGAAACTGACCATGCTAGCGGCTCACCTGGAAGAGAGAAGGAGGGAGAAGGTGGGGGATTCTGCAGAGGGAAGGCTAGTGGTGGCGCCCGCCTTCGACGGCCGTGTCCTGATGCTATGTGGCTTAAACGGTGCCACCCGGAGATTGGTGGTTGGGATTGGGCCTCTGGGTGCCCCCAGCTGTGGGAGCGGGTGAGGCAGGGATGGCTAGAAAGAAAAGCAACCTGGACGCAGGTCACACCTCCCTCCCCACCTCCCAGCCCCACAGGCTCGAGGCCACTGTGTCAGGAGGGATACCTAGATGGAGAGCAAGCGAGTGGTCCCACGCCCAGGAGGGGGCCTTGCCCAGCCTGGAGGCTGCAAGGATGAGAAGCAGGGTGTGCCCAGGAGGTCACGTGGGCACCACAGACGGAAGTGGAGCCGGGGGAGAGATGTCCTGGGATGCACCAGGCGCTCGTGCAAACCAAGTGGTGAGCAGAGAGCAGCCTGAAAGAGAAGGGGGCTGCCCCGAGCAGCTCGGGTGGCCGGGCATGTGGGAGACCTTGGGTTTGCTGTTAGGAGGGACAGTGAACGCAGACGCCTCCGTCTCCACTTCGTGTCCATCCTCACTGAGGGAGCCGAGCAGATGCCTTTGCCCCTGCAGGTCCCCCATGTCCCCTCACCTGGGGCACGCTCCACAAGCCAGGCCTCTTTCACAGCTCACCACACAGGCAGAGACTGGAGGGTGCTCAGGACCCCGAGTGACTGCAGATGTGGGCACAGAGGGCCTCTGAGGGTGTCTGGTTGCATCTGACCAGCTACCGGATCTCGCATGGAGACACCCCGGGGCGGGTGCCCAGTGGGTGCTGTGTGTGTGGTGCTTCCACTGGCGAGGGCCCCCGGGGCTCTGGGGCATGCGGCAGAGCCAGCCTTTTGTCACCACGTGCTTCCCCTGTGTGCAGGGAGAGGTTGGAGGCACGCGCCCATCTTGTCTGGAAGCCAGGTGTTGGGACAACGGCCCTGCCTACTTCCTGACGGGGCACCTGAGGGTCATCGGTGGCTGAGGAAGGGGCTCCTCCCGAGCAGGTCTGGAGGCCGCGGAAGCACAGCGCAGCCTCGTGGGGGCAGCATCCCCGGACACCTGCCTGCCCTGCCTGGAATTGAGGGGCGACTGGGACTCCCACCGCCTCTGCCAAAGCCTGTGCCCCTGATGTCTGTCCAGAACACAGCTTCCTCCTTGGCGGTTCCCAGAGGCCGCTGGGCCTCAGTTGGTCCTTTCTGGGCACCGAGTGTGTATGTTGGGGGAACAGGAGCCTGGCCGGGCCATCCTGCAGGGCTCAGCAGTGGGGGCCGCGGGGTTGGTGCTCCAGGGCGGGAGAGCTGCCCGGCTCCTGCCAGGTGTCGAGAGGGCCTCAGCTCTCCCAGGCACTGTCTCCCCTCCCAGGGCTGCAGCAGCTGGTGTTGAGTGTGGGTATGAGCTTTGGCTCCGGGTCCTGAGTGTGCCCCGCTACGTGGCTTCCTGGTCTGCATCTCTGTCCTCTCCCAGGGAGAGGTGATTTTTGTGTTAATAACTGAGGTGTGACTCTCGGCTGTACCCGCTAGCTGTGTAACTCACACAACTCAGTGCCTTTAGCTCTTCACGAGGCCGTGGCTCCATCCGTGCCGTCTAATAGAGGATACTTTCATCCTCACAGCGAGAAGGGATGGATTTGTTTTCCTCGTGAAGTCGGTGGCATTTGCTTTTCGGGTCCTGCTTGGTGGCCTCCAGCCTCTTGTCCTCAGCGAGGGTTTTGGCGGCTCCCTCTCCGAGGTCTGAGTGTCCCCACTCGCTTGTCTGGAAAGGGGCCGGAGCTGTGGGGCTCGCAGCGAGGGTGGGCGTGATGTCTTTCCCTGACGCGGCGCTGGGGTGTCTCAGCTGCCTGGACACCTGCCTGTGCAGGGTAGCACAGACCCTGTAGGCAGCGGCTCGGCCCCCAGCACCAGCCCCGCCTTTGATGCTCGGCCCCCAGCACCCGCCCCCCTTTTAATGCCACACTGGGTCCCCTAGCACCAGCCCTACCTTTAATGCCACCCTGGGTCCCCACACCCCTGGCTACACATTACGGCTCCCACGACCCTTGTTTGGGTCCACGGTTCTCCAGCAGGGCTCTCAGAACTGGGGAGTGAGACTTTGTTCCCTGCTGTTGTAAAGGGCATAACCTGGGAGAAGCCAGGCGGACAGAAGTCCCCACCCATGTCCAGGGCCCCATGGAGGGTCCGGAGCTCCCCTGTCCTCCCTAAGTGCCAGTCCTGACCCTCCCGCAGCCGAGGTTCTGCGTCAGCTCCCCTGTCCTCCCTAAGTGCCAGTCCTGACCCTCCCACAGCCGAGTGTCTGCGTCAGCACAGGGGCTTGTAGGAAGAAAAGGCGTCCTGCTGCTTAGGAGATAGGTACATCCGGGACCTGGGGCCTTCTGTCCCTCAGCCCACGGGAAGACCCCCTGGACGGCGCCTGCCCCTTCTTCGCTCCCCACCCCGCTTCTGCATGCACTCCCCCGAGATGGCCCCATGTCCTGCTGCTTTCTGGCAGGGGAGAGCTGAGGCCTGTGTCTCCAGGACGCTGCCTCTCGGGCAGTCTCCAGCCCTAGTCGAGAAAGGCAGGCAGTGTGGCGCGAGCAGGCCGGCCTCGGGCGGGGGTGCCTCCTGGGCAGTGTCCGCTCGGGATGTTTGCCGTGCCGGATCTCACAGCCGGCTCTGACGGGGTCTGCGTGTGTGTGTCTGTGTGCTGGTATGTGGTTCTGCTTTCTTGCAGGATGGAAAATCTAACAGTAGGCAGGGGATGGTGTCTAACAACTGTGATCCCAGCACTTTGGGAGGCTGAGGCGGGCGGATCACTTGAGGTCGGGAGTTCGAGACCAGTCTGGCCAACGTGGCGAAACCTTGTCTCTACCGAAAATACAAAAAATTAGCCAGGCATGGTGGTACATGCCTGTAATCACAGCTTACCGGGGAGGCTGAGGCAGGAGAATCACTTGAAACCGGGAGGCGGAGGCTGCAGTGAGCCGAGGTCGCACTACTGCACTCCAGCCTGGGTGACAGAGCAAGACTCTGTCTCAAAACAGAACAAAACAAAATGCAGGCACAGACATTTCAGCGCCCTCTTCCTGTGGACGCCCCGTCCTGTGGGTGCCGCGAGGTCCTGTGGACGCCCCGTCCTGTGGGTGCCGCGAGGGTTTCCAGAAGAAGGAGAGTGTGTTCCCGTGCTGTCAACTCATCCAGGTGTGGGCAGGTGTGCGGCGGGGCACGGGCAAGGGGGAGGCACTGGGCTCCAGTTTCTCTCCTGTGGCTGCATCACTCCTCGATGGTGGTCCTCTGCACAAGTCCCCCTGTCTACCCCGTTGGCAGCCGCAGTGGAAGGACAGATGGATGGACGGGCTGTGACCGGGACAGCCCAATGTGACCCCAGCCCCGGCTGTCACGGTTGCAGCGTTCTCGCTGTCGGGGCTGCTCCCTGTGGCTCTCGTGGCTGTGGAGGGGCGTAGATGAGGCGGTCCCTGCGGTCAGAACCTGGCCATGTCGGGTTGAGGACTTGAGCCCGGCTCAGCCGTCAGAGCCGCTGCTCGTTCCCCCACACAGAGGCGTTGGATGGGGCTGCCTCGGGTGTCCCTCTTGGCTGGGGTGCACGCGTCACCCCGATTCTCCAGCCCATGCTGAGGAGCCTCGCGGGCAGCGCCCAGCAGTCTATACTCCAGGCCATTGCTGTCCATTTCCCCAGCAGGCCCTGCTGGTGGGGGATCCCAGGACAGTGGAGCCTGGGAGGGGCCCCAGCGTTGGCCGTGAGGTGTGGAGGTGCTGTCTGGAACTAGGGGGTGCCCCGAAGCAGTACGGCGCCCAGTCCCTGTGCTGGAAGAGATGAGCTGCGGTGGGGGGCGGGGGCTGCGTCTCACGGATCCCTCTCCCAGGGCACACGAGGAGATTCCTCCCCCAAAACGCCCAGGAAGGAAGTTAAATTTTAATGTGGGTCTGGTTTAGAGAAACTAGGTTAGCCATGCGTGGGTGTTTCTGGATGTTTGGGCAGTGAAGAGAGTTGGTAACTCAAAAAATCTGCTGACCACTAAGCAGGGGTGAGGGGTACTGACTGCCGTCCCTTCTTCAGCTGCGGTCACTTGGTCACATCAGTGTCTCTGGCCACTTCCCTCGTGTCCAGCATCAACACAGCGCTGCAGCTGTGACTCAGTCCAGTGGAGAAAACTCACATCCAAAACTAAACCAAGAGTCAGCCAAAAAATGCAAATTAAAAGCACACCCCAGCCAGGCGCAGTGGCTCACGCCTGGAATCCCAGCACTGTGGGAGGCTGAGGCGGGTGGATCACAAGGTGAGGAGTTCAAGACCATCCTGGCCAAGATGGTGAAACCCTGTGTCTACTAAAGATACAAAAATTACCCCGACATGGTGGCGGGTGCCTGTAGTCCCAGCTACTCAGGCAGCTGAGGCAGAGAATTGCACGAACCTGGGAGGCGGCGGTTGCAGTGAGCCAAGATCGTGCCCCTGTGCTCCAGCCTGGAGCCGAGATCGTGCCACTGTGCTCCAGCCTGGGCAAAAGAGTGAGACTCCGTCTAAAAAAGAAAAAGGCACATCCCCAGCATGGCTGTGCACAGGAGTGGGGTCACCACAGCTCACGCCTATAATCCCATCACTTTGGGAGGCCGAGGAGGGAAGGTTGAGCCCAGGAGTTTGAGACCAGCCTGGGCAACATGGCAAGATCCCATGTCTTAAAAAAAAAAAAAAAAAAAGCCAGACATGGGGGTCCATGCCTGTGGTCCCAGCTACTCAGGAGGCTGAGGCAAGATTGCTTGAGTCTGGGAGATAAGTCACAGTGAGCTGAGATCGTACCACTGTGCTCCAGCCTGGGCGCCAGAGCCATACCCTGTCTGAAACCAAAATCCAACGCGCACAGAAGAGTTGGAGTGGGTGTGTAGGAGTCAGACCCTCGGGAGCGGCAGGTCAAGTGTCACTCAGCGCAGCCACCGTGGAGATGGCCTGGCGGCTCCTCAAAGACACACACGGAGCTCCCATCTGATCCAGCAACCCACGGCCACACAGAAGCCCGTGCGCAAATACAGCAGCGGACTCCAGCAGCCGGACGGTGGCCACAGCCCAGGTGGCCATCAGCAGAGGAGGAGACGTAGTGCGGCCCTCCGTGCACCGGAACACAACCCAGCTGCGAAAGGAAGAAGCTCTGACTCGGGCCACGGCGTGGGTGCATCTCGAGGACGCCAGGCTCAACGAGAGACGCCAGACACAGAAGGACACGCCATACGTCGCCCCATTTCTATGAAATGTCCAGGGCAGGCCCATCCACAGAGACAGGGAGTAGCATGGTGCTTTATTATAAATTTTTCATGAAAATAAAATATACAATCCTCTCGTGAGTTTATTATAGCCCATTGATTTTTTATTTTTTTATTTTTGAGATGGATTCTCGCTCTGTCGCCCAAGCTCTACCTCCCGGGTTCACGCTGTTCTCCTGCCTCAACCTCCCAAGTAACTGGGACTACAGGTGCCCACCACCATGCCCGGCTAATTTTTTTGTATTTTTAGTAGAGACAGTTTTACTGTGTTAGCCAGGATAGTCTCGATCTCCTGACCTTGTGATCCTCCCAAAGTGCTGGGATGACAGGCGTGAGCCACCACGCCCAGCCTCTTTTCTTTCTTTGAGGCAGTGTCTCACTCTGTCACTCAGACTGGGGTGCAGTGGTGCGATCTTGGCTCACTGCAACCTCTGCCTCCCAGGTTCAAGCAATTCTCCTGCCCCAGCCTCCTGAGTAGCTGGAATTAACAGGCATGTGCCACCACGCCCAGCTAATTTTTGTATTTTTAGTACAGATGGGGTTTCACCATGTTGGCCAAGCTGGTCTCAAACTCCTGACCTCAAGTGATCCCCACACCTTAGCCTCCCAAAATGCTGGGATTGCAAGTGTGAGCCCGTGCCCAGCCTCTACAAATCTTTTTTTTTTTTTTTTTTTGAGACGGAGTCTCGCTCTGTCACCCGAGCTGGAGTGCACTGGCCAGATCTCGACTCACTGCAAGCTCCGCCTCCTGGGTTCACAACATTCTCCTGCCTCAGCCTCCCGAGTAGCTGGGACTACAGGCGCCCGCCACCTCGCCCGGCTAGTTTTTTGTATTTTCTAGTAGAGACGGGGTTTCACCGTGTTCGCCAGGATGGTCTCGATCCCCTGACCTTGTGATCCACCCGCCTCGGCCTCCCAAAGTGCTGGGATTACAGGCTTGAGCCACCGCGCCCGGCCATTTTTTTTTTTTTTTTTGAGACGGAGTCTCGCGCTGTCACCCAGGCTGGAGTGCAGTGGCGTGATCTTGGCTCACTGCAAGCTCCGCCTCCCGAGTTCATGCCATTCTCCTGCCTCAGCCTCCCGAGTAGCTGGGACTACAGGCGCCCGCCATCATGCCCGGCTAATGTTTTTTTTTTGTATTTTAGTATAGACGGGGTTTCCCCATGTTAGCCAGGATGGTCTCGATCTCCTGACCTCGTGATCCGCCCATCTCAGCTTCCCAAAATGCTGGGATTACAGGCGTGAGCCACCACGCCTGGCCTTTTTTTTTTTTTTGAGACAGAATCATTTTGCTCTGTTGCCCAGGCTGGAGTGCAGTGGCACGATCTCGGCTCACTAAAACCTCCACCTCCTGGGTTCATGCCATTCTCCTGCCTCAGCTTCCCAAGTAGCTGGGATTACAGGTGCCTGCCACCACACCCAGCTAATTTTTTTTTTTTTTTGATTTTTTTTTTTTTTTTTTGAGGCGGAGTCTCGCTCTGTCGCCCGGGCTGGAGTGCAGTGGCCGGATCTCAGCTCACTGCAAGCTCTGCCTCCCGGATTTACGCCATTCTCCTGCCTCAGCCTCCCGAGTAGCTGGGACTACAGGTGCCCACCACCTCGCCCGGCTAGTTTTTGTATTTTTTTAGTAGAGACGAGGTTTCACCGTGTCAGCCAGGATGGTCTCGATCTCCTGACCTCGTGATCCGCCCGTCTCGGCCTCCCAAAGTGCTGGGATTACAGGCTTGAGCCACCGCGCCTGGCCTAATTTTTGTATTTTTAGTAGAGTTGTGGTTTCACCAGGTTGGTCAGGCTGGTCTTGAACTCCTGGATCAGGTGATCCCAAAATGCTGGGCCTTGGCCTCCCAAAGTGCTGGGATTATAGGCATGAGCCACTGCGCCTAGCCTACAAAAAAATGTTTAAAAATTAGCTGGGCGTGATGGTGTGTGCCTGTAGTTCCAGCTACTCTGGAGGCTGAGGTGGGAGGATGGCTTGAGCCCAGGAGGTTGAGGCTGCAGCAAGCTGTGATTGCACCATGGTACTCCAGCCTGGGTGACAGATTGAGACCCTGTGTCAAAAAAAAAACACCCAAGTTCAAGGTGAAAAGCATGAAGTGCTGCTGGAGAGGCATCAGCCAGCATTCAGACGATCTAGCCAAGATCACTGATGGAGGTGGCGACACTAAGCAGACTTTCAGTGTAGAAGCAGCAGCCGTCTGCCGGAAGAAGATGTCGCCCAGGACTTCCCTCGCGTGGGAGAAGCGGTTCCCTGACTTCCAAGGAGAGGCCCACCCTCTTCACCCTCTTGTTAGGGGCTAATGCAGCTGGTGACTTTAAGGTGACGCCAGGGCTTTTTACCATTGCACAAATCCTAGGGCCTATGAGAATTATGCTAAATCTATTCTGGGCTTTGTAAATAGAACAACAGTGCCTGGGTGACAGCACATCTGTTTAGCACCTGGCTTACGGAATATTTGGAGCCCACTCTTGAGACCTATTGCTCAAGAAAAATTTCTTTCAAAATATGACTGCTCACGGACAGTGCACCTGGTCACCCAAGAGCCCTGGTGGAGACGCACAAGATCAGTGTTTCCGGCCGGGCGCGGTGCCTCACGCCTGGAATCCCAGCACTTTGGGAGGCCGAGGCGGGCGGATCACGAGGTCAGGAGATCGAGACCATCCTGACTAACACAGTGAAACCCCGTCTCTACTAAAACTACAAAAAATTAGCCGGGCACGGTGGCGGGCGCCTGTAGTCCCAGCTACTCGGGAGGCTGAGGCAGGAGAATGGCGGGAACCCGGGAGACGGATCTTGCAGTGAGCCGAGACCGCGCCACTGCACTCCAGCCTGGACGACAGAGTGAGACTCTGTCTAAAGAAAAAAAAAAAGATTAGTGTTTCCATCCCTGCTAGCACAACATCCAGCCTGTAGCCTGTGGATCAAGGAATGAATGACTTGGAAATCAAGATGACTCCTTGACACGTCATTCATTCATTTATGAATGACACGGTATCGCGCTGTCACCCAGGCTGGAGTGCAGTGGCACGATCTCGGCTCACTGCATCCTCCGCCTCCCGGGCTGAAGCAGTTGTCCTCCCTCAGCCTCCCGGGTAGCTCGGGCTATAGGCACGTGCCACCACGCCCAGCTAATTTTTATATTTTTTTGTAGTGGGGGGGCGTTTCGCCATGTTCCCCAGGCTGGTCTTGAACTCCTGAGTTCAAAGCAGTCTGCCCACCTCAGCCTCCCAAAGTGCTGGGACTATAGGCATGAGCCACAGTGCCTGGCCAAGTCTCACTGTTTTTGAGGCAAGGTCTCACTGTGTCGCCCAGACTGCAGTGGAGAAGCAGAATCACAGCTCACTATAGCTTCTACCTCCCAGGCTCAAGCGATCCTCTCACCTCAGCCTCCTAAGTAGCCAGGACTACAGGTGTGCACCACCATGCCTGGCTAATTTTGATTTTATTTTTGTAGAGATAGGGGGTCTCCTTGTGTTGCCCAGGCTGGTCTTGAACTCCTGGCCTCAAGCAGTCATCTTGGGTCAGCCTCCCAAAGTATTGGGGTTACAGGCAGTAGCCACCACACCCACCCACAGCTCTCATTATTGAGAAATACATTTGTGGGCCGGGCGCGGTGGCTCAAGCCTGTAATCCTAGCACTTTGGGAGGCCGAGACGGGCGGATCACGAGGTGAGGCTGAGGCAGGAGAATGGCGTAAACCCGGAAGGCGGAGCTTGCAGTAAGCTGAGATCCGGCCACTGCACTCCAGCCTGGGCGACAGAGCGAGACTCCGTCTCAAAAAAAAAAAAAAAAGAGAGAAATACATTTGTAAGACTCTGGGTGCCTGTAGGTGCCGTGGAGAGCAATCACTCTGATGGAGCTGGGGAAATTGAGTAAATTGAAACCCCCGGAAAGGATTTGCTGTTCTAGAGGCCATGCAGGACACGTGTGATCCATGGGAGGAGGTCAAATGGCAAGATTCGTGGAAGTTTGGAGGAAGTTGATCCCAGGCCTGAAGGATCACTGTGAGGGTTCAGGACTTCCGTGGAGGAGGAACTGCAGAGGTTTTAGAAGCAGCAAGACAGCTAGAATGAGAGGAACTTGGAGATGTGACTGCACTGCTGCCGTCTCACAAGAAACGTTCACATGTGAGGAGTTGCCTCTTTTTTTTTTTTGAGACGGAATCTTGCTCTGTCGCCCAGGCTGGAGTGCAGTGGTGCGATCTCGGCTCCCTGCCAGCTCCACCTCCCGGGTTCACGCCATTCTCCTGCCTCAGCCTCCCGAGTAGCCGGGACTACAGGCGCCCGGCACCGCACCTGGTTAATTTTTTGTATTTTCAGTAGAGACGGGGTTTCGCCGTGTTGGTCAGCCAGGTCTCGATCTCCTGACCTCGTGATCTGCCCGCCTCGGCTTCCCGAAGTGCTGGGATTCCAGGCGTGAGCCACCGCGCCCGGCCGAGGCGTTGCCTCTTGAGGGTGAGCAGGGGAGTTGCTTCAGCTGCTCTCTAGTCCTGGTGAAGGTTCTGTGAACCTGGTGGAAATGAGGACAGAGGACTTGGAATAGCTCGGAACCTCAGTTGACGAAGCCGCGGCTGGGTTGAGAGGACCAACTGCAGTTTTGAAAGATGTTCTGCTGGCCGGGCGCGGTGGCTCAAGCCTGTAATCCCAGCACTTTGGGAGGCCGAGACAGGCGGATCACAAGGTCAGGAGATTGAGACCATCCTGGCTAACACGGTGAAACCCCGTCTCTACTAAAAAATACAAGAAACTAGCCGGGCGAGGTGGCGGGCGCCTGTAGTCCCAGCTACTCGGGAGGCTGAGGCAGGAGAATGGCGTAAACCCGGGAGGTGGAGCTTGCAGTGAGCTGAGATCCGGCCACTGCACTCCAGCCTGGGCGACAGAGCGAGACTCCGTTTCAAAAAAAAAAAGAAAGATGTTCTGCTGTGGGTAATAAATGCTATCAGACAGCATCACGCTCCACAAAGAAATCTTTGATGAAAGGAAGAGTCGGTCGCTGCGGCTAACTTTTTTGTGGTCATAGTTTAAGAAGTTGCCCCCGCCTCCAGCAGCCGCTGCCCCGATGAGTCAGCCGGCGTCTACGTCAAGGCAAGACCCTCCTCCCTGGAGATTAGGGCGCACTCACAGTTCCGACGATCATTACCATTGTTTAGCAGTAAAGTATTTTTATTTCTCTATTATTTAGTTAAGATGGGGTCTCACTGTATCACCCGGGCTGGAGTGCAGTGGTGCGATCATGGCTCCCTGCAGCCTCCGCCTCCTGGGCTCAAGTGATCCTGCTGCCTCAGTCTCCCGACTAGCTGGTACCACAGGCTTGCGGCACCACGCCCTGCTTAATTAAAGTGTGTCCGTTCACAGTATACCACGGTATACCACGGTATACTGTGAACGTAACTTTTGTGCGCACCAGGAAACGAAAACATTTGAGTGACTATTGCAGTGTAGAACCCCAAGGCACGCTTGTGATCACCTCAGGGTGTTTCTCATATCAGAATACGGTTGCCACGTGCAGTGGGGCAGTGCTTGTGACGCTGGTGCCTTTGTTTCTGTTGTGGCTTATTCAGCTGGGACTTCCTGTCCTAACATTTTCGGCGATGGCCGTGCACCTCTGGCCCCTCCTCACCTGTGTCCCTCAGGCCCCGCTATACCCTCCTCAGCTCTGCTCTGCACTGAAGGAGCTGGGTCGGACCCACCCTGGCATTGTCACAGCCCCGAGTGGCTCCACCAGTGGCTGCTGGAGAACGACCTGAGCCTGGGTCAGGCCATGGGGGTTCCTGCAGCAGCTCACGGCTCGCCGGGGCCTCCTGCCCTCCGGTCCACTCTCCCCACTTTCAGTGTCCCCCGGCCGCCATGGGCAGGGGCAGCTCTGTGGCTTCTGTGTCGCTGCCTCAGGCCTGCCTGCTGTCATCTGCCTCCCTCCCTCTTTCTCAGAGCAGCCCTGGGCCTGGAGATGGGGACTGTTGTGTGGCCCCTCTGCGTCTGGGGGTGGGACTGCCCCTGGCTTCAGGATCCTCAGGGCCTCCCCCGGGATTGGCAGTCACGCCCTCCTGGCAGTACGTCCTCCCACCTGTGCCACCCACCCACCCACCCATCTCGCTTCACAGAAAGGCCCCTGAGCCCTACCCTGTTAGTCTCCAGGCAGCCACGCCAAGACCTCTGGCCTCTGATGTCATGTGGCGTGAGCTTCCCAGCTGGGTTCCGGGCAGGGACAGTGCTTGTCATGTCCCGGCCTTCAGAGCTCCTTCCATCCCAGCAGCCCCCTGGCTGCGTCCTCTGTGGCCTCCGCCCTGTGTCCTCGCCGGCGCTCACCTGTGCCTCTGTTTCTCC
Organism: Trachypithecus francoisi; assembly: GCF_009764315.1. Lineage (NCBI taxonomy): Eukaryota > Metazoa > Chordata > Mammalia > Primates > Cercopithecidae > Trachypithecus > Trachypithecus francoisi. The sequence goes on along the minus strand of NW_022681470.1, from coordinate 147,928,731 downwards.
GCAGCTGTGAGCCGTGAGCTTTGAGGCGGTGGGACCTGTCAGCAGAATGTCTCCTGCCCCCGAGAGCCACCCCGAGGCCACTGAGATGAGCACTGCGGCCTGGCCGGCCCGAGTGCCTGCGTCTCAGTAGCCGGGAGCCGCGGGCCCATGCCCGCCCGCCAGCAGCGGTGATGTTCTAGCCACAGAGGAGCCAAGACCTCAGGTTTCCAGAGACTTGGGATTTGCACGGCAGCAGAGTCACCGTGGAGAGGCCAGGGTATCACAAACTTATGGATTTTGACAAGAAAGGAGGGAAAGGGGAGACAGAGGAGGGCCGGAGAATGTCCAAGGCCGGCGGGGGCCGGAGCAGCCACGGCATCCGGAGCTCGGGGACCAGCTCGGGGGTCCTGATGGTGGGCCCCAACTTCCGCGTCGGCAAGAAGATCGGCTGCGGCAACTTCGGGGAGCTCCGCCTAGGTGAGGCCCTGCTCGTGGCGGATGGGGCGGGAGGCTGCTGGCAGGGCCGCACGGGGTCACCGGAGCCTCCGGCGGGGCGGCACGGGGTCACTGGATCCTCTGGGCGGGGCCACCCCGGGTCACGGGAGCCTCTGGCGGGGCGGCACGGGGTCACCGGAGCCTCCGGCGGGGCGGCACGGGGTCCCTGGATCCTCCGGCGGGGCCGCCCCGGGTCACGGGAGCCTCTGGCGGGGCGGCGCGGGGTCACCGGAGCCTCTGGCGGGGCGGCCCCGGGTCACGGGAGCCTCTGGCGGGGCGGCACGGGGTCACCGGAGCCTCTGGCGGGGCCGCCCCGGGTCACGGGAGCCTCCGGTGGGGCGGCACGGGGTCACCGGAGCCTCCGGCGGGGCCGCCCCGGGTCACTGGATCCTCCGGCGGGGCGGCACGGGGTCACTGGATCCTCCGGCAGGGCCGCCCCGGTCACTGGCGTGCGTTGAATCGTCGGGTCCATGGTGGTACGAGTGCTACTTCCCTTGGAGAAAGCTCTGTGGGGAGAGTGGGTTTCTGGTCCTGTCACCTTTTCGGGAAACAGTTCTGTTGGGAGGCAGGTGGGCCAGAGCAGGCCAGGCCAGGCCATGCCGCAAGGAGCCCAAGTATTAAGTCATGAATGACTTCCACAGCCCGTGTCCATGCTGGGCAAAGCCCTGGCCTTAACCGCAGGCGCCAGCACGGAGCCAGCGTCGGGTGACTGGAGTGACTGTTCTGTGGTGATGACGCTGCTGTGTGCCACTCCCAGCTTCACCATGTAAAAGGCCATGCCTGGCCCACCTGGCTCCATCCCTTCTGCTCACACTGACCTCTCCCGGGTTGCGATCTGATTGCCCGGGCAGGCGTGAGGAGTAGGGCCGAGGACTAAGCCTCTTACTGGCCAGGGGCGCCTTCCCTGGGGTGAGGATGCCTGAAGATGACCACCAGGCCTGGGGGAGCTCTGAGCACGTTTGGGGCCAGTCGCAGTTCGTGATTAGCTGTGCCAGGGAGCCGGATCATCCCCAGAAATATTAAATTCATTCCTGGTGCTGCTGGGCGTACGGCAAACGCCTGAGCTCCTGCGGGAGGGCATTTGGCGTCTGTGGCTGGGGTTGTCCAGGAGACCCAAGTGCACCCCCAGTCAATGTCTGTCGTGGTGGGAGTCGGGGTCTCTGGGAAAGAGCGCAGGATAGGCAGGTCCGGGAGGCTGCGGCAGTGGATCAGCCTCACATGGGCACCCACGGCAGGCAGTGCTGGAATCCGGCCCCTCAGCCCAATGAGGTTGTCAGACGAGGGAAACTGAGGCCCAGGCAGTGGGCATGTTGTGGCTGCACCTTCAAGAGCGGCCGCCCAGGAGTGCAGGAGCATGGGCTGTAGCCACCTGGACCCCAGGCATGTTTTGTGACCCCGCTTCCCACCTCCTGCCTCAGTTTACCCACCTGTTAAATAGGGATGAATGGTAGTTGCCACTCTTCAGAAGTGGGTTCAGCAGGCAGTTATGTGGCAGAAGTGTGTGTCCCGAGTCAAGCAGCTTCTCCCAGGCGAGGGCAGCTGTCAGGGTCACTGTTGGCTGCTTCAGTGTTCCCATTGGCTGCACCCAGGGTCCCAGGAGGCCCGTTTGAGACCCCATCCCGAACCTGATTCCACCCCAGCCCTTGGGGAGGCTGCTGGGATTCCACCCTTTTGCGCAGAGGCTGGGCTTGGGCCACAAAGCCTCACTGCCTGTCTGACGGCCTGTGGCTCGGGAGGCCCCGGGCTCCGTTTCTCAGCCAAGAGACTGAGCTTTTCCCGACAGTAGCTGTGGCCTCCCAACCCTGTGTGTGCGCGCACACTCAGGCACACGTGCAGACACATGCAGATGTGTACACACATGCCCACACACGTACATGTGCACACTAAAGCACACGCACACAGGCACGCACAGCCACAACCATGCATACACGGGCACACAGGCACATCTGCACACACACGCCTGGCACAGCCCTGTGACCTGCAGCCTGCGGGATATGGCTTTTGGGAACCCAGATGACTGTGTGGGTCCTGTCCTTGGGCGGCGGCTGCAGGCCGCTGAACAGTGCAGGTCCCCGTAGGCAGGTGAGAGGTGAGAGTGACATATGGGTGATGCCAGCTTGCCAGCTTTTTTTTTTTTTTTTTTTTTTTGAGACGGAATCTCGCTCTGTCGCCCAGGCTGGAGTGCAGTGGTGCAATCTCAGCTCATTGCAAGCTCCGCCTCCCGGGTTCACGCCATTCTCCTGCCTCAGCCTCCCGAGTAGCTGGGACTACAGGTGCCCACCACCGCACCCGGCTAATTTTTTGTATTTTTAGTAGAGACGGGGTTTCGCTGTGTTAGCCAGGATGGTCTCGATCTCCTGACCCCATGATCTGCCCGCCTCGGCCTCCCAAAGTGCTGGGATCACAGGTGTGAGCCACCGTGCGCGGCCTGGTGACGCCAGCTTTTGCTGAGTTGTGGTTTGCGCTCTCTTCAGCCCGGCGTCTTGGGCGTTGTGTGCTTCGCTGGCAGCCGCACGTCGTGGTTTCTCAGGGGTGCCGGGAGGCTGTCCATCGGAAGGTGCACCACCCCTTCTTCATCTCCTCCTCAGTGCAGGACGCTTGGCTGTTTCCGGATTTGGGCCCTTCTGAATAGAACTAACTGCCCAAATAGAACTGAATAGCACTGGGCATCTCGAGCACTCCACGTGCCCAGCACTCAGAACTGTCGGTGGCTTTGGTGTTGAGCCTGTTGTAGACTCAGGTTGTTGAATATTGTTCTGTTGTTTAGAATGTGTCATTTTTTTCTGTTTTTAAGGTTTTTATTTTTGATTTAAAATTTTGACTATGTTCTGTTTTTATCCTGCTTAGGATCCATTGTCTTGGATCTCTATGTTGATACTTTTTCAAATTAACTTTGGAAAAGTGTGAGCCATTATTTCAGGAAACATTTTTCCATCTCAGCTTTGCTTTCTTTTTTGTTTTGTTTTGTTTTTTAGATGGAGTTTCACTCTTGTTGCCCAGGCTGGAGTGCAATGGCACAATCTCGGCTCACTGCAACCTCCGCCTCCTGGGTTCAAGCCATTCTCCTGCCTCAGGCTCCCAAGTAGCTGGGATTACAGGCATGCGCCACCACGCCTGGCTAATTTTTTCTTTTTTCTTTTTCTTTTTTATTCCCAGATAAGAGTCTTCCTCTGTCGCCCAGGCTGGAGTGCAGCGGCATAATCTTGGCTCACTGTAACCTCTGCCTCCCGGGTTCAAGCCATTCTTCTGGCTCAGCCTCCTGAGTAGCTGGGATTACGGGCGTCTACCACCACGCCCAGCTAATTTTTATATTTTTAGTAGAGACAGGGATCTCACCATGTTGGCCAGGCTGGTCTCGATCTCCTGACCTCGTGATCCGCCCACCTTGGCCTCCCAAAGTGCTGGGATTACAGGCGTGAGCCAATGCGCCTGGCCATTTTTTCTATTTTTAGTAGACATGGGGTTTCACTATGTTGGACAGCTGGTCTCGAACGCCTGACCTCAGGTGATCCACCTGCCTTGGCCTCCCAAAGTGGTGTTACACACGTGAGCTACTACACCTGGCCTGCTTTGTTTTTTTGAGACAGTCTTGCTCTGCCCAGGCTGGAGTGCAATGGCACAATCTCAGCTCACTGCAACCTCCACCTCCTGGGTTCAAGCAATTCTCCTGCCTCAGCTTCGCAAGTAGCTGGGATTACAGGCGTGCCCCACCACACGCAGCTAATTTTTTGTATTTTTAGTAGAGACGGGGTTTCACCGTGTTGGCCAGGCTGGTCTCGAACTCCGACCTCAGGTGATCCGCCTACCTCGGCCTCTGAAAGTGCTGGGATTACAGGCGTGAACCACCACACCCGGCTGACCCCGGAAGTTTTGGACTGGCCCAGCCTTGCTCTCATTCTTGGGTTCTGGTTCTGCGTGTGACGCGAGTGCTTGGCGCTGTCCGCAGGTCCCCCGGCCCTGGCAGTTTTCCCTCAGTCTCTGTGTTCTCCTGGTGTCAGGCTGTGCGGCTGCTGCTGCTTGCTGTAAGTTTACTCTTTTTCTACAGCCTCCAACCCTGGAAGTCCATGCGGTGAATCTTTGATTGCTTAGTGGCATTTTTCGGTTCCGTATGATTCTCCATTCGATCTCAGCTGAGATTTCCCATGTGTGCATTGATTTTGGCCATCTTTTCCTTTACATCTTTGAACATGTTTGTGTTGTTTCTTAGTCCATTTTGTGCTGCTATAACAGAATGCCACAGACTGGGTCATTTATTTTTATTTTTTATTATTTTTGAGATGGAGTCTTGCTCTGTTGCCTAGGCTGGAGTACAGTGGTACGATCTTGGCCCACCACAACCTCCGCCTCCCGGTTTCAAGTGATTCTCCTGCCTCAGCCTCCCGAGTAGCTGGGAATACAGGCACACACCACCATTCCCAGCTAATTTTTGTATTTTTAGTGGAGACGGGGTTTCACTGTGTTGGCCAGGCTGATCTGGAACTCCTGACCTCATGATCCGCCTGCCTCGGCCTCCCAAAGTGCTGGGATTACAGGTGTGAGCCACTGCACCTGACTGGGTCATTTACAGTGAACAGAAGTTGACGGACTCACTGTTCTGGGGGCTGGCAACCTTCAGATTAAGGGTGGCGTCTGGCAAGGACCTTCTTGCTGTGTCATCCCGTGGTGGAAGGCAGGAGGGCAAGGACCGGAGGTGGCTGGATTTGCCCTTTAATCAGGAGCGCTCCCATGCTGATGGCATTCATCCATCCACCAGGGCAGTGACCCAGCCCCAACAGTGCTGGATTGGGGACCCAGTTCCCAACACGTGACCCTTGGGGGGTGCATCAAAGACATAGCACTGTGTGGAATGTTGTCTGTGCTGCTGCTGACTTTCTCCCTTGTCACGGTCACACCCCCTTCATTCACCTGTGGGACAGCCTCAGTGGGTGTGGCTGTGGTGTGTGCCATGAGGTGTGGGGGGTGTGGTCTCCCAGCTTGAGCACTGGGTTTGTCCCTGTGGCTCACCTTGTTTCTGTCAGGGTTGGTTTCAGTGTTGCTGGGGCAGGGCTGAGGGTAAACATGAGTGACTCCAAGGCCAGGAAGCCCTGCGCCAAGCTGTGGACCTTTTGGGTTCTCAGCTGAAGTCAGAGAATCCAGGGAGGACCCCGCACTCTGGCCGTTGGAGGTGTGGCATCCTCCCGCGTGTCCCCCGGAACCTCCTGAGCCTCTCTGGAGCTGTTCTCTGCCAGGCCCCATGGGGTCTCCTGCCCTCTGCGTGCACCGCGAGTACTGCCAGAGAAGGCCCCTTCGGCTTTCAGAGCCCAGAGCCCCGGACCTCTTCCAGGAGTCTGCAGATCCACAGGCCTCAGATGCTGCCACACCTGCCCAACGCACACCCAGGTCTCTGAAATGCCGTCTGCACACAGCGGTGGGGGTCAGGCGAAGGTTTCTTCCACAGTGCAGAGTGGAAGAGCCGGGAAAGACCACATCACCATCAGAATCATCAGAGCTTCAAAGGTCTGCTCCTCAAGACACTGCCAAAAGCATGAGGCCAGCCAGGCTGGGGAAGACCGAGCATCCCCGCAAGTGTCAGGGAGCCACAGCTGGATGATACATCGACAGACAGCGGAGGGATGGCGCCGCACACAGGCGAGGGCTCGGCCTCCTCAGTTGGGGTAGCGCAGCTCAGCCCTTGGTGGTCAGCATGTGGCCGACACTTTGCCAGAGAAGGGGCAACTGCCCGCAGGAAGAGCTGCACAGCTGTGTTCGCCGAACTCCGCTCTGGAGAGGCAGAACTGGAGACAGCAGGGCGTGCTGCAAGGGTGAATGGGCACGCCAAACCCCGTCCTCCCCGTGAGCCGTGGCGCAGCACCAGGCAGGCACACGCCGCATGCTACGGCGAGGAGCCCACCGCAGTGGCAGCCTCTTGAGCGGGGAAGGGGGGATGGCTGAGGGGCAGGGCGCTCTCCCTCTCAACAGGACCGGGCTGGTACAGGAGCGGGCAGCTGCCAGCACTCACCAGAGAGGACTTTGGAGACATGGGCATCCCACTGTGAATCCCACCTTCAAAGAGCAGCACAGGAAGGAAAACCGCAGACGCTGGACCGAACCTGCAGCTGCAAGATTCAGGGGGCAGTGTCCTGTGCTCTAAAACTTCCAAATCTGGGGCAGTGTCCTGAGCTCTAAAACTTCCAAACCTGGGGCAGTGTCCTGAGCTCTAAAACTTCGAAATCTGGCCAGGCGCAGTGGCTCATGCCTCTAAATCCCAGCACTTCGGGAGGCCGAGGCAGGCGGATCACCTGAGGTCAGGATTTTGAGACCACCCTGGCCTACATGGCGAAACCCCATCACTAGTGAAAATACAAAAATTAGCCAGGTTGATGGTGCCTGTCTGTAATCCAGCTACTCAGGAGGCTGAGGCAGGAGAGTCGCTTGAACCCAGGAGGCAGAGGTTACAGTGAGCCGTGATCATGCCACTGCACTCCAGCCTGAGCAACAGAATGAGGCTCCATCTCAAAAAGGAAAAAACTTTGAGGTCCCTCTAAAAAGAAGATGGACCGGTGGATGGTAGCTGTGAGGATAGACCATGTGGCAGGTTTAGTTCTGGGGCCTCGGCGGTGAGTGTTGGGTGTTCGGGTCACGGCTCCTATTGTTTTATGAGGAGAGTTTCCTAATAACATGTTACACTGGGGAAAACATAGGAGGGGAGCCCATTTGTTCTGAAAACGCAGAGACCAGCCCTGGTCCCCCGCTCAGGACTGGAGGGAGGCGTCTGGTCATTACTGGTCCTTATGATCCTGCCCCGTCAAGATGCCACATTCTTGAGGCTGTTTAGGGAAACTGACAAGCTGGTTGGAACCTGTGCCGAAATAGAGCCCAGCCAGTGCTGCGGACGGGGCAGTACCGGAAGGGGCCCCAGCAGTTCCCATGCTGCAGGGCACATCCAGGTTGGGGCACTAGTCGGGGGAAGAGGCTCTCAGGGCCCAGGTGGGACGCCAGCCTCAGACTGTGAGGTCATGACCGTGTGCAGCTCGGCCACCAGGCTTTGGGGCTTTGCATCCACCTTAGCAGGGTTTCCAAACTCGTTGTCTCCACGGCCACCCTGCCAGTCCAGCTGCAGCAGGGTGGGAGGAAGTGGAGGCTTCTTTCTTTTTTTTCTTTCTTTCTTTTTTTGAGACAGAGTTTCGCTCTTGTTGCCCAGGCTGGAGTGCAGTGGCAGGATCTCAGCTCACCACAACCTCCACCTCCCGGGTTCAAGCGCTTCTCCTGCCTCAGCCTCCCTAGTAGCTGGGATTACAGGCATGCGTCACCACACCCGGCTGATTTTGTATTTTCAGTAGAGACGGGGTTTCTCCATGTTGGTCAGGCTGGTCTCGAACTCCCGACCTCAGGTGATCTGCCCTCCTTGGCCTCCCAAAGTGCTGGGATTACAGGTGTGAACTACCACCCCCAGCCACGGAGGCCTCTTTCTGCAGTGTATGCTGCTCAGGCAAAGGCAGCCGACTGCAGACCCAACACGATGACCCAGCCCGACAGTGCCTGAGAAATGGGGCTGCCCCACATGGTGCCCTGTCATGCCGCGGGACAGGTCGCCCAGCAGACAGTAGCTGTGGCCCCAGTGCCTTCCTGGGCTGGAGCCACATGGGTGCTGGACACATTCGTGCCTGTTGTCTGGCTCAGCTGCCGTGGGGAGCCCTCCAGGGCCATGTGCCATGTGTGCCTGCAAGGATCCAAGCTGTTCACTGCTGGTCTCAGCCGTCAGGTGCTGAGCCACCACAATGGGCGGGGCCATGCCCCCCTCCCAGGCCGGCTTCCACAGTTGCCCCTGCAGAGCTCCCCTGTGTTAAGGGCTGGCCTCCTCCTTCCTCAGGGGGTGTAACAGGTAAAAAGCTGCACCCTGGGCAGTATAGGGGCTCCCGCCTGTCATCGCAGCTCTGTGGGAGGCTGAGGCAGGCTGATCACTTGAGCTCACGAGTTCAAGACCAGCTGGGTAACTTGGAGAAGACCCCGTCTCTACTAAAAATACAAAAATTGGCCGGGCGCGGTGGCTCAAGCCTGTAATCCCAGCACTTTGGGAGGCCGAGACGGGTGGGTCGCGAGGTCAGGAGATTGAGACCATCCTGGCTAACACAGCGAAACCCCGTCTCTACTAAAAAATACAAAAAACTAGCCGGGCGAGTTGGCGGGCGCCTGTAGTCCCAGCTACTTGGGAGGCTGAGGCAGGAGAATGGCATAAACCCAGGAGGCGGAGCTTGCAGTGAGCTGAGATCCGGCCACTGCACTCCAGCCTGGGCAACAGAGGGAGACTCCGTCTCAAAAAAAAAAAAAAAAAAAAAAAATTAGTTGGGTGTGGTGGTGCGCACCTGTAGTCCCAGCTACTTGGGAGGCTGAGGTGGGAGGATGGCTTGAGCCCAGGAGACAGGCTGCAGTGAACTTTAATCTCGCCTCTTCACTCCAGCCTGGGCAACAGAGCGAGACCGTCTCAAAAAAAAAAAAAAAAAAAGTTATGGGCCTCGTGCCTTCTGCCCTTTCATGGGACTGAGCCCTGGAAGTCCTGTGTGGCTGGTGACCCCAGGGGACAGGATCTGGCCCCTCTTCTAACCCAGCGGTGCCGGGGCTCACCTGGGGGCCTCCAGCATGCATGCGGGAGATGCTGGGCCCTGGGGGTGTCTTTGAGAAAGGGGTGGAGGAGTGTGGAGCCCCTGGGGCTCCCTTGCAGGCCGTGAGAAACCTCCCCAGTGCCACTTATGTCCTGGACTAGTGAGGTGGTGGGGAGAGGGAGAGGAGTGGCAGACATGGAGGCAGTGACCACACGGGCAGGGGCAGGTGTGGGGAGGACCTGGCAGGCCCCAGTCCAGTGCTCGGGCAGGCTGGGCCCAGGCCCGGCTGCTGGGCAGGGGTGCCCTTTGGAGGCTGGTCCTTCAGAGACCCCCTCCTGCCTCCTTCCTGGGGGGCGGGCTGGGAAGGTGGGGGTAGGTGGGCCCGGGCCCTGCTGATGCTCTCTGTCCCCACAGGAAAGAATCTCTATACAAATGAATACGTGGCTATCAAATTGGTGAGTCGGCCCCTCCACCCCACCCCCGCTGACGTACCCCCAGGGATTTCAGGGCAGCGACCAGTGTCCCCGGTGACTCGCGCTTGTGCCCCCAGGAGCCGATCAAGTCCCGGGCCCCGCAGCTGCACCTGGAGTACCGGTTCTACAAGCAGCTCAGCGCCACAGGTACGGGGCAGCCCGCGGGAGGGGCGGGGGCTGCGCAGGGGCAGGGAGGGGGCCGCCGCCGCACGCCCGTGAGTCTGTCCTCCGCCGCAGAGGGCGTCCCTCAGGTCTACTATTTCGGCCCGTGCGGGAAGTACAACGCCATGGTGCTGGAGCTGCTGGGGCCCAGCCTGGAGGACCTGTTCGACCTGTGTGACCGGACCTTCACGCTTAAGACGGTGCTGATGATCGCCATCCAGCTGGTGCGCGGCGGGCGGGGCGGCCGGGGGTGGGCGGGCTCCGAGGGAAGAGGGTGGCCCTGGAGGGGAGCGCGGGGGCCGGGGAGGGGCGGCCGGGGGTGGGCGGGCTCCGAGGGAACGGGGTGGCCCTGGAGGGGAGCGCGGGGCCGGGGAGGGGCCTGGCCGACACCGCCTTGCCGCCTGCAGATCACGCGCATGGAGTACGTGCACACCAAGAGCCTCATCTACCGGGACGTGAAGCCCGAGAACTTCCTGGTGGGCCGCCCGGGGAGCAAGCGGCAGCATGCCATCCACATCATCGACTTCGGGCTGGCCAAGGAGTACATCGACCCCGAGACCAAGAAGCACATCCCCTACCGCGAGCACAAGAGCCTGACGGGCACGGCGCGCTACATGAGCATCAACACGCACCTGGGCAAGGGTGAGCTGCGCGCGCGCGGAGGGGGTGGGCGCCCGGGCCCCGCTGAGGCTGCGCCCCTGTTCCCGCAGAGCAGAGCCGCCGCGACGACCTGGAGGCGCTGGGCCACATGTTCATGTACTTCCTGCGCGGCAGCCTCCCCTGGCAGGGGCTCAAGGTGGGCGCGGGGGCCGGGCGGGCGGGGACACAGGGCGGGAACAAGGCTGACTGCACACCCCCGCAGGCCGACACGCTCAAGGAGCGATACCAGAAGATCGGGGACACCAAGCGCGCCACGCCCATCGAGGTGCTCTGCGAGAACTTCCCAGGTAAGGGGTCCCTGCGCCCCCGCCCCCACCCCGTGCCCCACCCCCGCCGAGGCCCCGCTGGCACTCTCTCTGCAGAGGAGATGGCCACGTACCTGCGCTACGTGCGGCGCCTGGACTTCTTCGAGAAGCCGGACTATGACTACCTGCGGAAGCTCTTCACCGACCTCTTCGACCGCAGCGGCTTCGTGTTCGACTATGAGTACGACTGGGCCGGGAAGCCCCTGGTAGGTGGGGGGCCCGGTGTGTGGGGAGGTGGACCCGGAAACCGCCCTGCAGGGGATGGGAGCCGGCACTGCAGCCCGTCCTGAGCCCTGCTCCTTCACCCACAGCCGACCCCTATCGGCACCGTCCACACCGACCTGCCCTCCCAGCCTCAGCTCCGGGACAAAGGCCAGCCGCACAGCAAAAACCAGGTGAGGCCCGGGCGGGACCCACGCCCCAGGGAGGGGCCCGGGCGGCCAGCGTGACCCCCTACTGCCCCCGCCAGGCGCTGAACTCCACCAACGGGGAGCTGAACGCGGACGACCCCACGGCTGGTCACTCCAACGCCCCCATCACGGCGCCTGCAGAGGTGGAGGTGGCCGATGAAACCAAGTAAGGCTCTGGGGCGGTGGCTTCAGGGAGGTGGGGGTGCCCTGGGTCCCCATGGGGGTGGGAGGGCCTGAGGCCTGGGCTGCCCCTCCCCGCACCCCGCTCCTCCTACCTCTGCCACCTCCCTCCCCAGATGCTGCTGTTTCTTCAAGAGGAGAAAGAGAAAATCGCTGCAGCGACACAAGTGACCCCGGGCGCGTGCAGCCCCCTGAATCTTCTCCGCGCAGCCCCTTGGGGCGCGAGCTTGTGCGAGGCCCTCGGGGCCTACCCACAGCGGCCCAGGGCCAAACCCTGGCCGGAAGCCAGAACGCAGACTGCAGGGGCCGCACCTGGCTCAGCCGGCGGCCCCACCCCCGGGACGTGGGGTCACTTCCTTCACGTAAGACTTTGGCCGAAATTTCTACACCTGTGTCTAGTCCTCCCCTCCAAGAGCATTAACTATTTAAAACAAGGAAAAAAGGAAAAACACAGAGGCCCACCTGCCCCCACTCCTGCCCCTTCGTTTCTTTGCTGAAGTGAGTAGTGTGATCTGGGGGCCCCCGGCTGAGGCCCGGCCTGGCCCCGCCAGCCGCCCCCGTTAGCGTCATAAAGTCCAGCTTGTCTCCCTCGATCCAAAGGCCGTTTTCTCGAGGGGAAGGCAGGCCCGGCCTGGAGGGGTGCTGTGGGGCTGTCTTGCCCAGGCCCTCCTGGGAGGGGACAGGCATTGCTGCCAGGGGTGAGGCCGTGCCTCAGGCCTCCCTGAAACCAAAGGGGAAGGCAGGGGTGGGCCCGCGGCGGAAGCCGGCTCCCCAACCAAAATGCTGCACCAAAGCTCGGGCGCCGCGGGCACGGCCACTGCAGCCTCTGCCTGGCCTGGCCCCAGCGAGGGACGGGCGGGCGCTGCCAGGCTGGTGCTTCTCAACGCACTTGCTTCCGGAGGCTGTGCCCCGGCGCCTGGAACCTGAGGTGGGAGGACCAGCTGGTGTTGCCCTGCTCGGCCCTGGGCCCTGTTGCGTGGGGCGTGTGGGCACAGGGCTTCCTGCCTCTGTGCTCCGACACCCGGCAAGCAGCCGGAGACAAAACGCCTTAAAGCCCCCGGCCCAGCCCCGCAGGTGTATGTGCAGGGACCTGGGGGCGGCCCTGGACTGGCGGGCGGCCCCCCAGCGGGGTGCCCTGGAGGCTGCTGGGCAGAGGGAAGCAGCTTGGGGCCGTGCCTAGGGCGGTGGTTGTGAGTCTAGTTTTTGCTTTACCAAGTGTACAGAAATGGCATTTACGTTTCTCTGATGCTCCCTTGAAGCCATAGAATTTAGGGGCTTTTTTTAAAAAATAAAAGAAAAATGAAACCAAACCCAAGTGTAGTGTCTGGACTTTCCACGAAGCTTGACCTGGAACGGGCAGCGTCTCCATCCCCATCCTGCCCATCCAGGAGAAGTCCGGGAGTGGCCGGCGGCCTCCGGTAACAGAAACCAACTCATGAGGCGGAAGGTAAGGAAGACGGAAGCGGAGGGCAGAGCTGGGCTCTGTCTGGGGAGAGGGCAGGAGACGAGTGTTCGTGTACCATGGAAAGGGGAAGTCACATACGTGCAACTGTGGCGCTGGGGGTCCTGTTCTCCGATGCTACACAAATACGCCCGAAAAGCTCAGTGACGGCCCAGGCAGGATGGTCCTGGCTGCCTGTGACGGCGGAAGGCCTCCTTGACTCCCTCTGTTCATGCAGCAGGGCAGAAAACATGCCCACGGGGACCCACGGCACTGCGAAGGGGATCAGCAATGGCTCCCGGAAGAACAGTGGAACGAACCTTCAGGCAGGTGAAGACTGTGGCAGCGCCAGCCCTGGCTCCGTCTCCTGCCTTCTCACCGCGCTGCAGCTGCACTGGCAAGGGAAGTGGAGGCAGAAGTCCCCGAATGCCGCGTGGGGTCTTTGTCTCCACCCACTCATCTCCTGCAAGGCTTCAAGGGGGGAGAAGGCAGCAGAGGGTGGGGCAGGGAGGAAACTCCTCTGCACTCCTCCAGTGACAGCCGAGAAAGCTCACCCTCCCCAGACAAGTCACCAAGAAGCTGAAGGGGACAGAGGTCCCTTCCAGGAAGCACTGAAGACCGGAAAACCATCCCGAATCAGAGACTCAGGGACTAAGCACAGAAATGGACAGCCCTCTGAAAATGAATTCAGGAAGAAAGCATCAGAAAAGAATTGGTTTTGGAAATGAATAGATTGCAAGGTGCCCAAGACCCTCATTAAAGTCGGAGGAGAGGCACTGAGGGCAGGAAAACAAGATGAAACAAGACGTGAAACTGCCAAACACGGCACAGAATGCGGAAGATGAAAGAAGATGGGAAACTGCGGAACACGGCACAGAATGCAGAAGATGAAGAAGATGGGAAACTGCGGAACACGGCACAGAATGCAGAAGATGAAAGAAGATGGGAAACTGCGGAACACGGCACAGAATGCAGAAGATGAAAGAAGATGGGAAACTGCGGAACACGGCACAGAATGCAGAAGATGAAAGAAGATGGGAAACTGCGGAACACGGCACAGAATGCAGAAGATGAAAGAAGATGGGAAACTGCGGAACACGGCACAGAATGCAGAAGATGAAAGAAGATGGGAAACTGCGGAACACGGCACAGAATGCGGAAGATGGGCCAAGAAGGGCTGGTGTTGGAGTCTTTGAAGAGGTGAAATAGAGCTAGCATTTAAGACTCTTGTCCAAGGAGGCTTTGCAGAAAAAGACCTGAACCTCCACATTGAATGTGCATCTGGGAAAATTAAACCAGAGCGGGCGTAGTGGCTCACACCTGTAATCCCAGCACTCTAGGAGGCTGAGGTGGGCAGATCCCCTGAGGTCAGGAGTTCAAGACCATTCTGGCCAACACGGTGAAACCCCGTCTCTACTAAAAATACAAAAATTAGCCAGTCGTGGTGGCGCATGCCTGTAATCCCAGCTACTCAGAAGGCTGAGGCAGGAGAATCACTTGAACCCGGGAGGCTGAGGTTGCAGTGAGCTGAGATCACACCACTGCACTCCAGCCCAGGCGACAGAGCAAGACTCCCTCTCCAAAAAAAGACCTTGTCTCAAAAAAAAAAATTTTTTTTTTTGAAACGGAGTCTCAGTCTGTCTGTCACCCGGGCTGGAGTGCAGAGGCGCGATCTGGGCGCACTGCAAGCTCCGCCTCTCAGGTTCATGCTATTCTCCCACCTCAGCCTCCAGAGTAGCTGAGATTACAAGGTGCCCACCACCACGTTTGGCTGATTTTGTTTTTGTATTTTTAGTAGAGATGGGGTTTCACCCTGTTAGCCAGGATGGTCTCGATCTGACCTCAGGTGATCTGCCCGCCTCGGCCTCCCAAAGTGCTGGGATTACAGGCGTGAGCCACTGTGCCCGGCGAAAATAATATTTTTTTTTTTTTTGAGACAGAGCCTCTCTCTCTGTCGCCCAGGCTGGGGTGCAGTGGCCGGATCTCAGCTCACTGCAAGCTCCGCCTCCCGGGTTTACGCCATTCTCCTGCCTCAGCCTCCCCAGTAGCTGGGACTACAGGCGCCCCTCGCCCGGCTAGTTTTTTGTATTTTTTTAGTAAAGACGGGATTTCACCGTGTTTGCCAGGATGGTCTCGATCTCCTGACCTTGTGATCTGCCCGTCTCGGCCTCCCAAAGTGCTGGGATTACAGGCGTGAGCTACTGTGCCTGGCGAAAATAATTTTTTTAAAGGTGAGACCAAGGGTGGAAGACCAGTACCACTGTAATACATTGTGACAAAGCAGAAATAATGCACCTGTAAGAGTCAGCGGTAGCTTGGGGATAAGCAGTGCCTGTCATGTGTTTTATGTACTTACCCACATGTTCACCCTTTTTCTGATGTTCTTCATTTCTTTTTGCTGATCAGAGATTACATCTGGGATAATTTCCTTTCAGCCTGAAGAACTTCCTCAGTATTTCTTACAGTGCAGCTTGCTTTTTTGTTTGTTTTGTTTTGTTTTGTTTTGAGACAGGATCTGGCTTAGGCTGGTGTGCAGTTGCAGTCATAGCTCCCTGGAGCCTCGACCTCTTGGACTCAAACGATCCTCCCACCTCAGCCTTCCAAGTCTCTGGGACCAGAGACATGCACCACCACACCCAGCTAATTGTTTTGGGTGTTTTTTTTTTCGTAGGTAGAGATAGGGTTGCCTGTCTGGCTCTGTTGTCCAGGCACTTTAGGAGGATGAGGTGGGCGAGTGACCCTGGTATTAGAGGTGTGAGTTACCATGCCAGGCCGAGTGCAGCTTTGGCGCTAACAAATGACAAACTATCTCAGCTTTTCGTTCCCTGAAAAAAATACTGATTTCACCTTTCTTAAGGAGGTTTTTGCCGGGAGTGGCATTGCAGGTTGACAAAGTGTCTGTGACAGGGTCTCGCTGTGTTACCCAGGCTGGAGTGCAGTGGCACGATCTCTGCCGCACTGCAGCCTCTGCTTCCCAGGTTCAAGCAGTTCTCCTGCCTCAGCCTCCCGAGTAGCTGGTATTACAGGCGCCCGCCACCAGGCCCGGCTAATTTTTGTATTTTTAGTAGAGACGGGGTTTCACCATGTTGGCCAGGCTGGTCTCGAACTCCTGACCTCAAGTGATCCATCCGCCTCGGCCTCTGGAAGTGCTGGGATTACAGGCGTGAGCCACCATGTCCCGCTGACAAAGTTTGTTGGCCAGGTGCAGTGGCTCAAGCCTGTAATCCCAGCACTTTGGGAGGCCGAGACGGGCGGATCATGAGGTCAGGAGATTGAGACCATCCTGGCCAACATGGCAAAACCCCGTCTCTACTAAAAATACAAAAAATTAGCTCGGCGAGGTGGCAGGCGCCTGTAGTCCCAGCTATTCCGGAGGCTGAGGCAGGAGAATGTCTAAACCCGGGAGGTGGAGCTTGCAGTGAGCTGAGATCTGGCCACTGCACTCCAGCCTGGGCGACAGAGTGAGACTCCGTCTCAAAAAAAAAAAAAAAAAAAAAACTAGCTGGGTGTGTTGGCAGGCGCCTGTAGTGCCAGCTCCTCGGGAGGCTGAGACAGGAGAATGGCGTGAACCCAGGAGGCGGAGCTTGCAGTGAGCCGAGATCACGCCACTGCACTCCAGCCTGGGTGGCAGAACGAGACCCCATCTTAAAAAAAAAAAAGATATGTGGGTCAACATCTTTCATTCATTTTGGGAGATTCTTGGCTATCATATAGCTTGAGCCTTCTCTCTCTCCTGGGACTCCACTTACACATACATTAGACCCTTTGTGCCACATATCTCTGTCCATTGTTTTTAGTCACTGTGCTTCACCTTGCATGTTTTTTGTTTGTTTTTGAGACAGAGTCTTGCTCTGTTGCCCAAGCTGGAGTGCAGTGGTGAGATCTTGGCTCACTGGCAAGCTCCGTCTCCTGGGTTCACACCATTCTTCTGCCTCAGCCTCCCAAGTAGCTGGGACCACAGGCATCCACCACCATGCCCAGCTAATTTTTTTTTTTTTTTTTTAAATTAGAGACAGGGTTTCATCCTGTTAGCCAGGATGGTCTCGATCTCCTGACCTCGTGATCTGCCCATCTCGGCCGCCCAAAGTGCTGGGATTACAGGCTTGAGCCACCGCGCCCGGCCTAATTTTTATATTTTTATAGAGACGCGGGTTTGACCATGTTGGCCAGACTGGTCTCGAACTCGTGACCTCAGGTGACCGCCTGCCTCTGCCTCCCAAAGTGCTGGGATCACAGGCGTGAGCCACCACACCCAGCCTGTCATTTTTGAATGGATGCTGGATGTTATAAATGACAGATGGTGGGAGCTGATGCTGCTGTGTCTTCACAGGGCTGTGTTTTCTTTTGGCAGGGGCCAGCGTAACAGCAGCTCCCTGAGACCCCACCAGGTTTTTTTTTTTTTTTTGGAGATGGAGTCTCGCTCTGTCGCCCAGGCTGGAGTGCAGTGGCCGGATCTCAGCTCACTGCAAGCTCCGCCTCCTGGGTTCAGGCCATTCTCCTGCCTCAGCCTCCGGAGTAGCTGGGGCTACAGGCGCCGCCACCTCACCCGGCTAGTTTTTTGTATTTTTTAGTAGAGACGGGGTTTCACCGTGTTAGCCAGGATGGTCTCGATCTCCTGACCTCGTGATCGGCCCGTCTCGGCCTCCCAAAGTGCTGGGATGACAGGCGTGAGCCACCGCGCCCGGCCCGGGTTTTGTTTTGGAGTGGTGAGGGCTTGCTTCAGTTCTGTCCTCCCCCAGGGGTGTTGCCCTAGCTCCTGGCGTGTGGTTCTTCTGATGTCTTCATTAGAAGCCCAAGGTCCTTCTAATGTGTATTTTTGTAGAGATGGGGTCTTGCTGTGTTGCCCAGGCTCATCTTGAACTCCTGGTTCCAAGCAGTCCTGCCTCAGCCTCCCAAAGTGCTGGGATTGCAGGTGTGAGCTACCACGCCTGGCCCTCAGGGTGTTCAGCAAGGCCCCCTACCCTGCCAGGCTCCATCTCCAGTGCCTGTTCCCAGCAGCGCACTGTGCAAATCTGCTCAGCCTTCGGCCTCCTGGCAACTGTTTGCTGCTGGGTTTTTTTTTTTTTAAGATGGGAGTCTTGCTTTCTCGCCCAGGCTGGAGTGCAGTGGCAACATCTCGGCTCACTGCAACCTCCACCTCCCAGGTTAAAGCGATTCTCCTGCCTCAGCCTCCCAAGTAGCTGGGATTATAGGTGAGCGCCACCACGCCCGGCTAGTTTTTGTGTTTTTAGTGGAGACAGGATTTCACCATGTCAGCCAGGTTGGTCTTGAACTCCTGACCTCAGGTGATTCGCCTGCCTCGGCCTCCCACAGTGCTGGGATGACAGGCGTGAGCCACTGCGCCCGGCTGCTGGGTTTCTTGATGTCTTACCCTGCATGTGTGCTCCTGAGGCAGCAGCCAACGGCTTGACTCCTCTGGCCGTCGAGGCCAGAACTGAGCACTTCCTGCTTTCTCTCTGTCCCTCACATCCACGGTCCCCCAGCAGCCAGCAGGACCTCCCCACGTGTGAATCGGCACACACTTCCATTGCATTTGGGTTGGGGGGAGGTGTTGAGTCAGGGTCTTGCTCTTGCCCAGGTGGGAGGGCAGTGGTGCAATCACTGCTCACTGCAGTCCTAACTTCCTGGGCTTAAGCGTGGGCTGTGGGTACTCAAGGAGGAGAGTCTCGCAGTGCTGGCGAACCAGACCCGGGGTTCAGGGCCTCTCTTCAGAGCACACGACATCCCTTGCCCACTGTAGCCTGGACAGCAGGGCGGAGAGTGAAGGGGAGCAAAGCAGCATGCGCTCAGGGCAGGTGTGTTCGTTTCTTTATTTAAAAAAATCATCTGGGGGGCGGTCTGAGGAGGACACCCCTCCCATGGCTTTGGGGAGGACGCAGGTTCCAGGAGTCACGGCAGAAACACGCAGGGTGGGTGGGGGCGTGGCCTGGGGTGAGGAGGGGCTGTGTCCCCCAGCACCTGGGGGTGGCTGCCGTGGCACCAGGCGGGCTAGGGCAACCGTATGTACAGGCGAGCAGTGCCCCTGGACCCGGTCGGGGCCAGCTGGAGCCCCATCCTGCTGCAGGGGAGCTCTGGGGCACAGGGTCTGAGTCCCACGCTAGGCTGCAGGGGCCGCGAGGGTCGTTCAGGGAGGCTGGACAGCGGGGACCCTTGGCTGGGCCCATCAGGTGGACGAGAACGGACACTGCAAACCGCTCACCACCTGGGCCAAGGCTAGGCCTCTCCAGCAGGGGCCATCACCACACTGACTCCTGCACGGAACTCTGGCCAGCATCCAGGCAGTGGGAACACCCTGCAGGCTGGGGTTGGGTGGCCTGGGGCATGTGACAGGTGGGGCCTCAGTGTCCCAATAAACGGACAGGAACAAAAGGAATGCAAGGTCTGGAACCCATGGCTCTGGGAGCGGTGCCACCAGGCTGGCTCCTAGCAGAGAAATGGGAATCGCAAATGCATTGCCATGTGCAGTGAAGAAACATGGGGACGCCGCGTACCGCCGTCAGACGACGTGGGCAGGAGCCCGGAGCAGCGGGCCCGTGGGCCCTGGCCCAGGCCAGCACAGCCCTGTCCGCGGTCCTGAGGGATTGTCTCCACAGGGCCTGGCCACTGACCCGGCCACCTCCCCGGCTGCCCCAATCCAGCAGCCGCACTCGTGGTGGTGAACACAGGGCAACCCCTTCCTGACGCTGAGAAAGGTGGCGTGGACTGGACAGATGGCCTGGGGGAACACTGGGCCTGGCACCGCGTGGGGGGCCCCAGCAGCGGATGATGGCCTGGGGCTGCGGCTGTCCCCATGGAGGGAGAGCGATGGCAGGGCAGCCAGGTGTAGATGGCCTCGGGGCCCCAGCCTTCCCCGCACAGGGAGGCGGTGTCGGTGTTGGTGCCGGGCAGCCTAGGTGTAGAAGATGACCTCAGGGATCTGGCCGTCCTCCACGGATGTGCCATTGTTGTTCCCGGCCGCGTAGCAAAAGGTGAAGCAGGTCTTGGCACCGGTGGTGGGCGACTCGTGTGTCACCTTGCGCAGGCCTTTGGTGCCGTAGTGGGAGTCTGGGCCCTGTGGGGGATGGGGTACAGGGACGTCAAGGTCCACCAGGCCGGGATGCCCCGGGTGTGGGCAGGGCGAGGCCCCAACTGGGCCAGGGTGGGCACCTCTGGAGAGTGTTGGCTGTGCCCTGGGGGCCTCAGGATGGGCCAGAGACTCCCACGGAGGGACCCCACTCCCCAGCGGCACACCTTGAGCGTGGCACAGGCTGTGTAGTTGACGTTGGGCAGCACCTCCACCGGCTCCTTGAACATGACGCGGAAGGTGCTGGCTGAGCCGTCGCAGCTGAAGCCCGTGTCGTTCTGGCCCAGGACGGTGTTGCTGTCGGTGTGAATAATCTGCAGGGAGGTGGGAGGCTCAGGCCTGGGGAGGCTGACAGGGACCCCTCGAGGCCCAGCCCACCTGCCCGGGGTGGGCAGTGCAGGGACCAGGGCCGGGGGTTCAGCCAGGGTTCCATGGAGGTGGGGGGGAGGACATGGGCCGGAGAGCGCGGCCTCGGGAGGGCCTGGGGAGGCAGCTTGGGCCGGGTACCTGGATGTTCACTTGGTAGTCGGTGGGCCCGTGGATGGATCCGTACAGCCCAAATCCCACCACGAAGATGCGCTTGTTGACTGAGAACCTGCCGTGACAGGTAACAGGTGGCCGTGTGGATGCCCAGGGACAGCCTAAGGTGAGCTGGGGCTGGCCCACCCCCCTCTCTCTGTCATCCCCGAGTCCTGTCACCCCCATGCCTGCCCCCCTACTCTGCCTCTATGATCCCTGAGTCGGCCACCCCCCAGGCCCACTCTCCACTTCCATCATCCCTGAGTCCTCCACCCCCATGCCCGGAACCCCCCGCCTCTGTCATCCCTGAGTCCTCCACCTCATGCCCGTCCTTCCCCCACTTCCATCATCCTGAGTCCTCCACCCCCATGCCCGCCCCCCCCCACCTGCACCCCGAGCCCCACCTGATGCGGTCGCTGGTTCCGCTGTAGCCCCAGCGACTCTCCACCTGCTGGAAGCGGTTGATGCTGCACTCCTTCCCACGCAGGCAGCAGCGGGGCCGGTCAATGAACTCCACTCGCGGCTTGGGGTTAACGGTGAAGTGCAGGAAGAGGCTGACCACCTCGCGGTCCACCAGGATGCCCGACTGTGCGGGGCCTGTGGTACAGTGAGGGCATGGGGGAGGGCCCAGAAGGACACGCTCCTTCTCCCTAAGATGGCTGCGTCAGACTTTCAAGGTGCCGGGACCTGGGCAGCCCCTCCCCGGGGGACCAGCCAAGAGCCACGGCCCCTGCTGCCTGGGCTTTTGGAGAGAGGCCCCAGGGCACAGACCAGAGGCTGACAGATACGCTCACTCAGGGGCGAGGTCTCAGGGTCTGGCCCCGTCGTAGGGACCACCCGTGACTTCACTGTGGGAGGGGGGGCTCCACTGCCTCTTCTCTCAGCGCCATTGGCTGGGAAGGGTCCCTGCAGCTCCCCGATAGGCCTGTACCCCACAGGCTGCAGCCCTGGCTTCTAGAAACAGCCTTGGGGGTTCCTCTCCACAGTGGGGCCCAGGCGGCCACCTTCCAAAGCGCTTACGCCCCAGGGGTGATGGCTAGCACACCAGGCAGGCTCCAAGAGCCAGGCTCTTAATGCCGGTGGGCAGTGGTGACAGGCAGAAGGACCATGCATGGGATATGAAGGGTCTCTGGGCAGGGAGGGGTGGCTGGGAGGGGCAGAACTGGGGCTCCACCATCCACCCCCTGGAGTGCCAGGACACGGTCAGCATCCTCTGCTCTAATGAGCGCAGCCCCGCCCACCTGAGACCTAATCACTCATCAGCCAAGGGGAGCTCAATTCTGCATCCCTGGCCGGGCGCGGGGGCTCACGCCTGTCATCCCAGCACTTTGGGAGGCCGAGACGGGCGGATCACGAGGTCAGGAGATCGAGACCATCCTGGCTAACACGGTGAAAGCCCGTCTCTACTAAAAATACAAAAAACTAGCCGGGCGAGGTGGCGGCGCCTGTAGTCCCAGCTACTCGGGAGGCTGAGGCAGGAGAATGGCGTAAACCCGGGAGGCGGAGCTTGCAGTGAGCTGAGATCCAGCCACTGCACTCCAGCCTGGGCGACAGAGCGAGACTCTGCCTCAAAAAAAAAAAAAAAAATTCTGCATCCCTCAGCTGCAAGCCAGCCCAATGCACAGTTTAATAACTGGCGAGAAACAGACCATTATGGGTTAAGTGAATTAGGAAGGCTGAGTATCAAAACTGAATAAACACTGTTAACAATTTTTTTTTTTTTGAGACTGAGTTTTGCTCTTGTTGCCCAGGCTGGAGTGCAATGGCGTAATCTTGGCTCAGTGCAACATCCCTCTCCTGGGTTTAAGCAGTTCTTCTGCCGCAGCCTCCCGCGTAGCTGAGTTTACAGGCGCCCACCACCACGCCCAGCTAATTTTGCATTTTCGGGAGAGATGGGGTTTCACCCTGTTGGTCAGTCTGATCTCGAACTCCTGACCTCAAGTGATTCCCCCCTACCTTGGCCTCACAAAGTGCTGGGATTACAGGTGTGAATGACCAAGCCTGGCCAACAATATATTTTTTTTTTTTTTGAGACGGAGTCTCACTCTTGTTGCCCAGGCTGGAGTGCAGTGGCGCGATCTCAGTTCACCACAACCTCCACCTCCTGGGTTCAAGCGATTCTCCTGCCTGCCTCAGCCTCCCAAGTAGCTGGGATGACAGGCGCCTGCCATTCTTAAAAAGTATGTATCTGGCCAGGCTTGGTGGCCCACGCCCATAATCCCAGCACTTTGTGAGGCCAAGGTGGGAAGATGGCTGGAGCCCAGTTCATGACCAGCTTGGGCAACATAACAAAACCCTGTCCCTACAAAAAATACAAATATAAGCCTTGTGTGGTGGTGGCACCTGTGATCCTAGCTACTCTGGAGTCTGAAGCAGGAGGATCACTTGAGCCCAGGAGGTCGACGCTGCAGTGAGCTGTGACTGCACCACTGCACCCCAGCCTGGGCGACAGACTGAGACCCTGTTGCTAAGTCTGGCGACCTTCAGTCAATGAGAGCAGGGGCCATGTGGACCTAGGGAGGCCAGACGGCGAGTGTGCACCAGCCACAGGGCCCTGTCCCAGTGTCCCAGTCCCTTCTGGAACGTTCCAGAGCTGGATGGCGTCAGGCAGTGAGCAGCCACATGAGGGCACGAGGCATCATAAGGGCTGCCCCTCACGTCACCCCAGAGGCCAGGCCCTGCCGCAGGGGACCCTGAGGCCCACTCATGGGAGCACGACAGCTGCCCCGGCCATGTCAGAGCCTTCCTGGGCTTGTCCTGGACACCGGTACCTGCACCAGCAGGTAGCACAAGAGCCTGAGACGGGGACTCCCTTCCCTCCTGGGGAGATCCACCAAAACACACCTGGATGGACATGGGGGGCGGGGGGCTGGCAATGCATACAGTGGGGACAGAGCAGCCGGGCCGGGGCTGACAGACAGCCCTGTGGAGGCGCCCTCACCAGCCAGGTTTCTTCCTATCGTTATACTCCAGGCATCTGCCAGGCTTTCTGCAGTGAACTCGGGGGCGCTATCCTCGGTACCCAGGTGCTCACCTGTGTGCCACCCCCCTCCCAAGCCAGCCCCTGAGCCCCTGAGCTCTGTTACCTGCAGCAAACTCCTCGATGGTCATGAGTGGGAAGCGGATGAGGCCCAGGGCCTTGCCCAGAACCTTCCGCCTGTTTTCCGGTGTCACCTGTAGCTGCTGCCGCTGACACTCGGCCTCAGACCAGCGGACAACGGCATTGAACAGCCGCACCTCACGGATGCCCAGTGTGTCGCGCTCCAGGACGGCCACCAGCGTGTCTGTGGGGTGGAGGAAGGGGCTGTGTGAACATGACACCCTGCCCACCCTGCAGGAGGCAGTGAGACTAACGTGAGGACCAACAGTTAAAGCCAGGCTGGCAACTACGGCCCGTGGCCCAAACCTGGCCCTGTGCTTGTGTTTATAAATAAAGCTTTATCGACACATGACCATGCCCCTTCATTTTCCTAGGCTGTGGTTGCTTTTAGCCACAAGGACAGACTTGAGTAGCTTTGACAACAGCTGTTTAACAACAAAGTCAAAACCATGGGCCATCAGAGGACGAGATGGTCACCATCAGCTGGGATGGTGGGGTCTGGCCTGTGGCCTCCTGGCCAAGGCCCCAGACTCCCGTGGGGCTGTGCTGGACCCAAGCTCCTGACCCACTGCAAGTGGTGAGACCCCAGCTCACCTGTGCAGCTATCCCAGGGAACCCCCAGGCCTGAAGCTCCCACTGTCAATCCCCAGACCCTCCTGCCAAGGCCCTGCTGGAATTCCCACACCTGGGCTCCTGGACCCTTACCCAGGTCAATGTCGGTGAAGCCCTCCGCGGTGATGGCGTCTGCGGTGTTTTTGTCGATGTTCTCCAGGCACAGGCTGGCCAGCTGTGGTTCATCGAAGAGTCGCGCCTGGCGAGAGACATTGATGGGGGCGCGGGGGGGACATCAGCACCCAGCCCTCAGCAGATCCCCAGTGCGGAGCCGGCTCACATGCAGCCCTGACCGCACGGGCCTTCCTGCGCGTGGCCAGGAGCCACTGGGGTCTCAGCCACCAGGCTGGCCTGCTGTGGGCCCAGAGAACCCCGTGACCGCTGAGTGGGGCGGGAGAGTCGGGGAGTTCCCTCTCAGGACCTCAGAGGCCAAGGAAGGAAGAAAAAGACGCTCGGGTCCCTGTCGGCAGGGCTGCTGCTTTAGGCAAAAGGGGCACTGCAGCTGCACTTGGGGGGCAGCAGGGCCCAGGACCCCGCGCGGCAGGCAGAGGTGAGGCGGCCAGGGTCGGCCCGGTGAAGCTTCCGGATCACAGCACACCCTTGGCCACCTGTGGTGGGAGGGGCCGTGTCCCTGGCAGCTCCATCCCAACACACACAGCAGACGTGACTCCTGGCAGGTGACAGAGCTGGACATCGCCTGTGCTCTTTGGGAAACGGAGGCTAAGTGAGTGGAAGGTGCTGGAAGGGCCTATGCCAGCAGGGACGCGGGCAAGCCTTTCTGCAGGCATCCCCCCGAGGACACCTCTCAAGCGGGTTTGCAGTGGTTTTAGGAGCAGGGAGGCTGAGGCAGCCACAAGATGAAGCTTGGGGAGTGAACTCCAGGCACCTGTCAGGTCAGGCAGAGGCCCCTCCGGCAAGGCGACCACAGATGACCCAGACATGAAACCCCTCCCTCTAGGAGTCCGGGATCCTCTGCATCTGACCTGCCAGGTTGGAGAGGAAGAAGGTTCCGGGTCTTTTCCAGGATGCTGGACCCCCAAAGCCCGTTGGAGAACCTAGTGCTGCTGTCCCCTCTGGCCGCCCTCCACCCCCGACCAGGAGCTCACAGCTCCCAAGCGGCCGTCCACCTGTCCTGGCCCCATGTCCTCCTCTCAGCCTCCCTGGCCTGCACGACCTCCCCAGCTCCCACCCATTGGGCTGCAGAGAGCCCAACTAGGGTCCCCTGAGATCCCCGGCCCTGCTCTGTCTACCTGACATTTCCTTAGAGAGAGACGGAAAGCTCTCTCTTTTTTTTTTTTCTTTTTCTTTAGCCCGGCGTGGTGGTGGGGGCCTGTAATCCCAGCTACTCTGGAGGCTGAGGCAGGAGAATCGCTTAAACCCTGGAGGCGGAGGTTGCAGTGAGCTGAGATCATGCCACTGCACTCCAGCCTGGGCAACAAGAGAAACCCGTCTCAAAAAAAAAAATTATTTTACTTTTTTTGAGAGACAGGGTCTCACTCTGTCACTCAGGCTGGAGTGTAGTGGCACCATCTCCGCTCATTGCACCCTCAACCTCCTGGGCTCAGGCAATCTTCCTGCTTTGGTGCCCCAGGTAGCTGAGATTACAGACACACACCACCATGCTTGGCTAATTAATGAACATTCTTTTTTTTTTTTTTTTTTTTTAGTAGAGATGGGGTTTTACCACGTTGGCCAGGCTGGTCTCAAACTCTTCACCTCTGGTGATCTGCCTGTCTCAGCCTCCCAAAGTGCTGGGATTACAGGCATGAACCACTATGCCCAGCCTGTATCTTTCTTCTATTTTTTGTAGAAATGGGGTCTCCCTATGTTGCCTAGGCTGGTCTAGAACTCCCGGCCTCAAGCAATCCTCCCTCCTCGGCCTCCCAAAGTGCTGGGGTGACAGGCATGAGTCACCGCGCCCTGCCAATAACTTTTAAAGTATCAGAGACAAGTCCAAGACACTTTTTTTTTTTTTTCAGGTGGAATATCGCTTTGTTGCCAGGCTGGAGTGCAGTGGCACAGTCTCGGCTCACTACAACCTCCGCCTCCCAGGTTCAAGGGATTCTCCTGCCTCAGCCTCCAGACTAGTTGGGATTACAGGTGCCCGCCACCACTCCTGGCTCATTTTTCATTTTTAGTAGAGATGGGATTTCTCCATGTTGGCCAGGCTGGTCTGGAACGCCTGACCTCAGGTGATCCGCCCGCCTCAGCCTCCCAATGTGCCGGGATTACAGGCGCGAGCCACCGGGTCCGGCCCAAAATACGTTTTACTACCAAGCAGGATCCTGCTGCCTCCAGGGCCGCCCCCACCCCGTCCCGCCTCCAGCCAGGCCTGGCCCCGCCCCGTGCCGGCCCCGCCCACCTGCGTGAGCAGCATGAAGGCGTTGTCGGCTCGCAGGTTCTTCTTGAGGAACTCCACGCAGTGGGCCTCCAGCGCTGGCACCGCGTACTTCTTGGCGGTGTATAGCGTGGTCATCACTGTCTCCGGGCCGATCTGCACCTCGTCCGAGTAGAGAAACCTGCAGAGGCAACGAGGGTGGCCATGAGATGGGACCACCATGCCCGCCCCCAGGGGAGAGCGTCAGAGGACCACTCAGACCGTTAGACCTGGCCGCCTACCCTTGAGCCTGCAGGGCCCAAACGCCCCACATCAGGCTCCCGGAGGAACCTTCCAGAATTAGCCCTTGTCTGTTGCCCTCTGACCTAGGGACAATACTTGGCAAGGCAGTCACCCATGAAAACAAGAGGCTGAACCCATCCACACAGCACACCCGGAAGCGTCTACACGGCCTGTGTCGTTCTTCCCGGGATGCCCCAGGAGAGGGCACTGGGAGCTGGGTGTCTCCTCCTTGGGCGCCTTTTCCATGAGGAACTCTTGGTTCCCCACCTCAGACCCCACCAAAAACCTCGACCACTTCTGGGTGGATCACAGAACCCAACACACTAATTAGGCTCTGGATAATCATGGACGCTATTACTGTATGCCAGCGAGTGGCCCACACCACACTGAACACGATGCCAGCCAGTGGCCCACACTGAATACAGATCAGAAGTTGGGCCGATCAAAAATAGAAGCAAAGGCCGGGCCTCGTGGCTCACGCCAGTAATCCCCACACTTTGGGAGGCTAAAACAGGCAGATCACCTGAGGTCAAGAAGTTCCAGACCAGCCTGACCAACATGGTGAAACCCTGTCTCTACTAAAAATACAAAAATTAGCTGGGTGTGGTGGCGGGCACCTGTAATCCCAGCTACGGAGGAGGCTGAGGCAAGGGAATCACTTGAACCCGGGAGGCAGAGGCTGCAGTGAGCCGAGATCGCACCACTGCACTCCAGCCTGGCGACAAAGCAAGACTCTGTCTCAAAAAAAAAAAAAAAAAAAAAGAGAAGCATATGGCCAGGTGCAGTGGCTCACGCCTGTAATCCCAACACTTGGAGACGCCAAGGCAGGTGGATCACTTGAGGCCAGGATTTACTAGCCTGGTCAACATGGTAATATCCCCTCCCTACGAAAAATACAAAAATTAGCCAGGCGTGGCGGCACGCACCTGTAATCCCAGCTACTCGGGAGGCTGAGGTACAAGAATCGCTTGAACCCAGGAGGCGGAGGTTGCAGTGAGCCAAGATCAAGTCACTGCACTCCAGCCTGGGAGACACAGGGAGACTCCATCTCAAAAAAAAAAAAGAGGCCGGGCGCGGTGGCTCAAGCCTGTAATCCCAGCACTTTGGGAGGCCGAGACGGGCGGATCACGAGGTCAGGAGATCGAGACCATCCTTGGCTAACACGGTGAAACCCCGTCTCTACTAAAAATACAAAAACTAGCCGGGCGAGGTGGCGGGCGCCTGTAGTCCCAGCGACTCGGGAGGCTGAGGCAGGAGAATGGCGTAAAACCCGGGAGGCGGAGCTTGCAGTGAGCTGAGATCCGGCCACTGCACTCCAATCCGGGCGACAGAGCGAGACTCCGCCTCAAAAAAAAAGAAAAGAAAAAAAATTGTCTCCAGCCTGGAGCAGTGGCTCACATCTGTATTCCCAGCACTTTGGGAGACAGAGGTGAGAGGATTGCCTGAGGCCAGGAGTTGCCTGAACCAGTGTGGGCATAGGGAGATCCTATCTCTAAACATATTTTTTTTCAGTTGGGCACAGTGGCCCACGCCTGTAATCTCAGCACTTTGGGAGGCTGAGGCAGGTGGATCATGAGATCAGGAGATCGAGACCATCCTGACCAACATGATGAAACCCCGTCTCTACTAAAAATACACAAATTAGCCAGGCATGGTGGCACACGCCTGTAGTCCCAGCTACTCGGGAGGCTGATGCAGGAGAATCACTTGAACCCGGGAGGCAGAGGTTGTAGTGAGCCAGGATTGAGCCACTGTACTCCAGCCATGGTGGCAAAGTGCTACTCCAAATAAAAAAAAAAAAAAGAAAACTTTTTCTCAGGTGGATCACCTGAGGCCAGGAGTTTGAGACCAGCCTGGCCAACATAGAGAAACGCTGTCTCTACTAAAAACACAAAAATGAGCTGGGTGTGGTGGTGAACGCCTGTAATCCTAGGTACTTAGGAGGCTGAGGCAGGAGAATCACTTGAATCAGAAAGGCGGAGGTCGCAGTGAGCTGAGATCACACCACTGCACTCCAGCCTGGGCAACAGAGCGAGAGTCCATCTCAAAAAAAAAAAAAGAAAGAAAAAGGTGCCTCTGGAACCCCTCACTGCACAGGAACACAGTTGCAGAAATCTCCACCAAGCCAGGGCCTCTGAGCTGGTATCAGACAGGGTCTACGTTCTCTGAGGTCCGCCTCCCGCCACCCGGCTCCCCAGCAGGAAGCATCCGGAAGCGTTACTTGAGCAGTGCGAGGAAGGCAGCGGGTTCCACGTCGGGCAGCTCGATCTCTGTGGACGTTGTGGCCATTCCCCCGTTGAACATGGCATCAAAGACGGCGCTGCCCACAGCCAGCACAAACCTGGCACAGGAGAGAGGAGGCCCTGGTTAACCCCATGGCCGCCACCCCATGGCGGGGAGGGCCTGCCCGGTATCCTGGGTGACCACCCGACCAGGGCTCCCCGCCAGCCCCCAGCAGGCATGTGCCAGGGCCCCTGATGGCAGAGGCTTCTGGAAGGGGCCTGGGACAGCAGGAGGGTGATGCAGATGGACCCACGGCAAGGACAGACAGGGCTGGGACCATGCCCTGGGCCACACAGGGCCTCACACTCTGCCAGCCCTCACCATCCTCTTTCCTTCCAGGCGTCAGGCACGCACTCATTCATGCATTCCCACACGCACGCATGCATTCATTCACAAATGCGTTCATTCACTCGCTCGTTCATTCACATGTTCATTCATTAACTCATTCATTTCCATGTACGTTCACTCACTCATACACATGCACTCATTCATTCATCCACACATGCATTCATTGACTCACTGATGCATTCCCATGGGCATGCATTCACGCGCTCATTTATGACACACATTCATTGACTCTCATTCACTCACTTTCTCATTAATCGCACTTATTCACTCACTCATTCATCCAACACGTGAATTTATTCACTCATTCACCCATTGACACACACACCTTCATTCATTCCCACATGCACTCATCCACTTACTCAGCCTCATTATTCACTCATTGATTCACACACTCGTCTACTCTCTCTCACTTTCCTGCTCAGGCATTCCCTCATCAGCACACACCTTCCCGGGGAGTCAGCTACAGGCACAGGGCCTGGCCTGAGGGAGACAGACAAGGACCAAGTGGCCGAACAGCCCCCACTGAGTGAGGGAAGAGAGAGGAGCATGGTCCTGTTGGGAACACAAGGCCCAGGGAAGCCTTGTGGGGTCATCTGAGCCGCTACGCCGGTGGGGAAGGGCATCGAGGCCCAGGGAACAGCAGGAGCATGGGAGGAGCGTTAGGAGGCACCAGGGCGGCCCCAGCTGGGAAAGCGGTGGCTGTGAGGACGCTGTGGGTTCTGCCCCGTGTGGCGCACAGGCTGCCTATGGGACCCACTCAGTGGCTCAGATCCTCCGTATCGCAACAGGCAGGAGGGTGCGGTGGGCACAGGAAGGCTGCTGGTGCCTCCCGAGCCTCCGCAAGAGCCGGCTCTGAAGCCGCGTTTGGCCAGGTCTGTATGCGGCGCGGAGGACTCCACGGCTCCCAGGCTCAAGACGCCATTCTGTGCTGTCCATGTACGGTCCCCAGGGCCTGCCGCCATGATGGCCTCCCAGGGGGCTGGGATCACACACAGCATAGGGGGTCCCAGACACTCGGCATGGGGGGGTCCCGGATACTCAGCGGGGCACAGACGCTCGCGAAGTCGTGCAGCGGAGCACCTGCCCTAGGACGTGGCGGTCCCTGCGCCACCTCTTCCCCACCTGTCCCCTTCCACGGCTCCCACCACAGCAAACGCCGGCTCTGAACAGCCTCTCCCCGCCCGGAAAGCTCCGGAGCTGCAGGTGGTTCCGCCCGGATGGGACCTGCTTCTCACTCCTGCACGGCTCCACCTCCAGGCCCCGCTGGGCGACCTCCACACAGCCCCGGGAAAGCCGCCGCCTTCCGGGGAGAAGCTCCTCGCTCTCCTCCCACCAAACGCGCCGCCCCCGCAGGCCCTCAGCCCATCCAGTCCAGCCCAGGGCTTGACTGCGCCCCAGAGTCGGGTCAGAAACCAAGGCAGTGGCTTCCACACGGGTCCCGGCCACAGCGTCCACATCCGCCCGGAACCTCGGAATGCCCCGTGGAAACAGGCCCGTGCTAACACCATGAGTCAGGATGAAGGTGCCGGGGAAGGTAGGCCCTAACCAGTGGCTGCTGTCCTTGGAAGAAGGAGACACGGGCCGGGCACGGTGGCCCAGGCCTGTCATTCCAGCATGTGGGAGGCCAAGGCGGGAGGATCGCTTGAGCCCAGGAGTTTGAAACTAACCTGGGCAACATAGTGAGACCCCATCTCTACAAAAACATTGAAAATTAGCCAGACATGGTGGTGAGCAACTGCAATACTACCTACCCAGGAGGCAGAGGCAGGACTGCTTGAGCCCAGGAGGTCAAGGCTTCAGAGAGCCAGGATTGTGCCATTGCACTCCAGCCTGGGTGACAGAACAAGACCCTGTCTCAAAAAAAAAAAAAAAAAAAAAAAAGGCCAGAGGCAGTGGCTCATGCCTGTAATCCCACCACTTTGGGAGACCAAGGCAGGCAGATCACGTGGGGTCAGGAGTTTGAGACCAGCCTGGCCAACATGGTGAAACCCCATCTCTACTAAAAATACAAAAATTAG
Source organism: Trachypithecus francoisi (assembly GCF_009764315.1). Lineage (NCBI taxonomy): Eukaryota > Metazoa > Chordata > Mammalia > Primates > Cercopithecidae > Trachypithecus > Trachypithecus francoisi. The sequence goes on along the minus strand of NW_022681470.1, from coordinate 147,897,484 downwards.
CCAGGCATGGTGGCGGGCGCCTGTAATCCCAGCTACTGAGGAGGCTGAGGCAGGAGAATCGCTTGAACCCGGGGATCAGAGGTTGCAGTGAGGTCAGATTGCGCCATTGCACTCCTGCTTGGGTGACAGAGCAAGACTCTATCTCAAAAAAAAAAAAAAAAGAAACAGAGTGGGTGTCTGCATGGAGACACACGCAGGGACTGGAGTGATGTGGCTACAGGCCAAGGACATCTGGAGCCCCCAGAAGCTGGGTGGGGCAGGAGGATCCTCCCTTGAGCCTCCAGAGGGAGCACTGCCCTGGGACGCCTTGATCCATGATCCTGGGATCCAGGACTGGCAGAGGATGAACCCACTGAGTTTGACCCCCAGTATGTGGGCGTTGGGACTGCCGCCCGCCCGTCTGCCCTCCTGGCTGCATCCTCGGGGGGGCCCAGGCCTCAGGGCCCTGCGCCACCATCACCCACAGCCGGTGACCTAGGACAAACGCTTCCCTCCCACATGATGTTCCCGAAATAGAGTACCTGTGCATGGGACTTCTCTTTCTTGATTTAAAAATGCATCTTGGTCTGCTGTGGGGAAAGCCTTTGAGGAGGGTTCAAAAGCAGAAAGCAGGAGGCACTAAAGCGGGCCTGGCATGCACAGATGGGAATCAGGGAGCCCCCCTGACATGGGCGGGTCCCCAGGCAGCTCTGCCGGCCTCCAAGGCAGGGGCTCCTCCAACACCGAGCCCCTCCCTGGAGACACCCCCATGGGCCTTCCAACGCCCGGGCACCGCGACTGCCTCCTCTGCCCACCGTGAGCACCCAGCCCCATTCCTGGCCCAGCCGGCCCCACTTCATGTGTCTGGAACCCCTTCCCCTTTCAAACAAATCGAGAACACACGGCCACACAAAAACACGTCCACAGCTGCTCACGGCAGCACGATTCCTAACTCGGAGCAGGGGAAACGACCAGTGTCCATTGACAGACACGGTGCAGCCACCCACGCACCGGAACACGACCCAGCCACAAACAGAAACGAGGCTCTGATGCAGGACCTGACACAGATGCACCTTGAGGATGTCACGCTCTATGAGAGATACCAGGCAGAGAAGGACAAATCCTGTGTGATCCATTCCTAGGAGGCCCAGAGTCCTCAGATTCAGAGAGAGAGAACGTAGGATGGGGGACGGGCGTGGTGGCTCATGCCTGTCATCCCAGCACTTTGGGAGGCTGAGGCGGGCAGATCACCTAAGATCAGGAGTTCGAGACCAGCCTGGCCAACATGGTGAAACCCCATTTCTACTAAAAATACAAAAATTAGCCAGGGCCAGGTGCGGTGGCTCACGCCTGTAATCCCAGCACTTTGGGAAGCCGAGGCGGGCAGATCAAAAGGTCAGGAGATCGAGACCATCCTGGCTAACACAGTGAAATCCTGTCTCTAATAAAAATACAAAAAAATCAGCCGGGTGTAGTGACGGGTGCCTGTAGTCCCAGCTACTCAGGAGGCTGAGGCAGAATGGCGTGAACTTGGGAGGCGGAGCTTGCAGTGAGCCAAGATCGCGCCACTGCACTCCAGCCTGAGCGACAGAGTGAGACTCTGTCTCAAAAAAAAAAAAAAGAAAGAAAGAAATTAGCCAGGCGTGGTGGCTCACGCCTGTAATCCCAGCACTTTGGGAGGCCGGGGCAGGTGGATCACAAGGTCAGGAGATCGAGACCATCCTGGCTAATACAGTGAAACCCCATCTTTACTAAAAATACAAAAACTTAACCGGGCGTGGTGGCACCCATAATCCCAGATACTCAGGAGGCTGAGGCAGGAGAATAGCTTGAATTGTGGAGGCAGAGGCTGCAGTGAGCTGAGATCGTGCCACTGCACTGCAGCCTGGGCTACAAGAGTGAGACTCCGTCTCAAAAAAAAAAAAAAACCCAGGAGGCAGAGGTGGCAGTGAGCTGAGATCTGCACTCAAGCCTGGACAGCAAGAGTGCGACTCTGTCTCAAAAAGAAAAGAAAACAGGTTAAAGACCTAAAGAATTGCATGGTGCACAAAGGGCCAATGATTCCATGATTTAATCTACGCAATGGAACCTCCGTGAAGAGCCCTAAACCACAGGGCTCAGAGCTTCCAAGCTGGTGATTTTGTCCATGTGCCGTGAGGGTGGCTGCCCCGAGCCCACAGGACACAGGTACGGGTGCTGATACCCTCTGGACCTGTGAACCTCTTCGTCTGGCTGCAAGATGTCCTCGTTGTTTTTTTTGTTTTGAGACGGAATCTCCCTCTGTCACCCAGGCTGGAGTGCAGTGGCGCGATCTCAGCTCACTGCAAGCTCCGCCTCCCGGGTTCACGCCATTCTCCTGCCTCAGCCTCCCGAGTAGCTGGGACTACAGGCGCCCGCCACCTCGCCCGGCTAGTTTTTTGTATTTTTAGTAGAGACGGGGTTTCACCGTGTTAGCCAGGATGGTCTTGATCTCCTGACCTCGTGATCCATCCCTCTCGGCCTCCCAAAGTGCTGAGATTACAGGCTTGAGCCACCATGCCCGGCCAGTTTTTGTTTTTTTTAGACGAGACTCTGTCGCACAGGCTGGAGTGCAGTGACACGATCACGGCTCACTGCAACCTCCGCCTCCCAAGTTCCAGTGAGTCTCCTGCATCAGCCTCTCGAGTAGCTGGGATTACCGGCGCCCGCCACCCCACCTGGCTAATTTTTGTATTTTTAGTAGAGATTGGATTTCACCATGTTGGCCAGACTGGTCTCGAACTCCTGACCTAGTGATCCACCCTCCTCGGCCTCCCAAAGTGCTGGGATTACAGGCATGAGCCACCGCACCTGGCCATTTATTTATTTATTATTATTATTTTTTTTGAGATGGAGTTTCCCTCTGTCACCCAGGCTGGAGTGCAGTGGTAAGATCTTGGCTCATTGCAACCTCCACCTCCTGAGTTCCAGTGAGTCTCCTGCATCAGCCTCTCGAGTAGCTGGGATTCCAGGTGCCCGCCACCCCACCTGGCTAATTTTTGTATTTTTAGTAGAGACAGGGTTTCACCACGTTGGCCAGGATGGTCTCGAACTCCTGACGTCAGATGATCCTCCTGCCTCTGCCTCCCAAAGTGCTGGGATTACAGGTGTAAGCCACCACACCTGGAAGAGATGTCCTTTATTAAATCTTTATCTCATTTTTATTTTTAGTTTTTACAGATGTGGTCTCACTCTGTCACCCAGGCTGGAATGCAGTGGCACGATCATAGCTCACTGCCGCCTCAACCTCCTGGGCTCAAGTAATTCTCCCACTTCAGCCTCCCAGTAGCTGGGACCACACACATAAGCCACAAAGCCCAGTTAATTGTTAACTGTTTTATACAGACAGGGACTCGCTACGTTGCCCAGGTTGACCTCAAAACGCCTGGGCTCAAGCGATCCTCCCAGTTCAGCCGCCCGAAGCGCTGCAATCATGGGCAAACTGGTAACTCTATTTCTCGAAGTTCTGTGAGCTGTTATGGCTAATTATCAAGCTCAAGGACGGAGTTGTGGGACTCCTGATTTTAGTCAGGGAGAAGCGTGGGTCACCTGGGGACCTGCCCCTGCAACAGGCATCTGACATGGGTGCCATGGGGCTCAGCTGCGCACCTGTGGGGTCTGTGCCCACTCTGGGTGGTGAGTGTGAGGGATCGTCTCAATTTAAGTAGGATGCCCAGTTTGTGTCCACAAGAGTGAAGAAATCACGTGCTGTGGAAAACCCACACACTTGGTGCCAGAAGCACCGTGAGGAGTAAAAACAGATTTTCCTTTACCATGAGAGCCAAGGCGGGCCGCGGTGGCTCACGCCTGTAATCCCAGCACTTTGGGAGGCTGAGGCGGGCAGATCACGAGGTCAGGAGATTGAGACCATCCTGGTTAACACGGTGAAACCCCGTCTCCACTAAAAATATAAAAAAACTAGCCGGGCAAGGTGGTGGGCGCCTGTAGTCCCAGCTACTTGGGAGGCTGAGGCAGGAGAATGGCGTGAACCCAGGAGGTGGAGGTGGCAGTGAGCCAAGATTGCGCCACTGCACTCCAGCCTGGGCAACAGAGCAAGACTCCATCTCAAAAAATAATAATAATAATAATAAGAGAAACCATGAAACCATGAGACCCGAAGTGGTTACATCAACATCAGAAGAAAGATGCCACTTTGGGAGACCAAGACAGGAGGATCGCTTGAGCCCAAGACCTGGAGACCAGACTGGGCATGCAGCAAGACTCCACCTTGCCTTTTTTTCTACAAAAAGTTTAAAAATTAATCACACATAGGCCGGGTGCAGGGGCTCACCCCTGTAATCCCAGCACTTTGGGAGGCCGAGGGAGGCAGATCACAAGGTCAGGAGTTCAAGACCAGCCTGGCCAACATGGTGAAACCCCATCTCTACTAAAAAAAAATGCAAAAATTAGCCAGGCACAGTGGCACATGCCTGTAATCCCAGCTACTCAGGAGGCTGAGGTAGGAGAATAGCTTGAACCCGGGAGGTGGAGGTTGCAGTGAGCTGAGATCACGCCACTGCACTCCAGCCTGGGCGACAGGGCAAGACTCTGTCTCAAAAAAAAAAAAAAAAAAAAAAAAAGGTTAGGCGCAGTGGCTCACACCTGTAATCCCAGTACTTTGGGAGGCCAAGGTGGGCGATCACATGAGGTTGGGAGTTCAAGACCAGCCTGACCAACATGGAGAAACCCCATCTCTACTAAAAATACAAAGTTAGCCAGGTGTGGTGATGCATGCATGCAATCCCAGCTACTCGGGAGGCTGAGGCAGGAGAATTGCTTGAACCCGGGAGGCAGAGGTTGTGGTGAGCCGAGATCCCACCACTGCACTCCAGCCTGGGCAACAAGAGCAAAACTCCGTCAAAAAAAAAAAAAAGAGAGAGAGAGACAAAGAAAGAAAGAAAAGAAAAAGAAAGAAAGAAAAGAAAGCCAGGCGTGGTGGCTCAAGCCCGTAATCCCAGAACTTTGGGAGGCTGAGACAGGCGGATCACGAGGTCAGGAGATCGAGACCATCCTGGCTAACACGGTGAAACCCCATCTCTAGTAAAAAATACAAAAAACTAGCCAGGCGTGGTGGCCGGCGCCTGTAGTCCCAGCTACTCTGCAGGCTGAGGCAGGAGAATGGCGTGAACCCAGGAGGCGGAGCTTGCAGTGAGCCGAGATCCAGCCACTGCACTCCAGCCTGGGCGACAGAGCCAGACTCTGTCTCAAAAAAAAAAAAAAGAAAGAAAAGAAAAATAAAGAAAGGGAGGGAGGGAAAGAAAAGAAAGAAAAGAGAGAGAGAGAGACACGAATCTCTGGACCCCAAAATCACTAAGCCAAAGGGAAAAGGAAAAAATCAAGCTGGGAACCGCTTAGGGCAAACCGGCCTCCTGTTCTATTCCTTAGAAAGACAGCCACTAAGATGAAAAGGCTACATACCTCCCTCCCCATCTGTCCACAAGCAAATTCCGTGCGGACAAAGGACAGAGAGAACTCAGCCATTCCTCTGCTCAGAGAGAAATGCACCATTGCCTTTGGAAAGGCTCATCAGAAACTCAAAACGATGCAATGGTTCGTCTCTCACCTATGACCTGGAAGCCCCCTCCCCGTTAAGAGCTTCCCCCCTTTCTGGACCGAACCAACGTGCATCTTACATCTACTGACTGATGTCTCATGTCCCCCTAACATGTTTAAAAGCAACCTGTGCCCCGACCACCTTGGGAACATACCGTCAGGGCCTCCTTCATGTTGGCAAAATGAACTGTTTTGTTTTTTGGAGACGGAGTTTCTGCTCTTGTCACCCAGGCTGGAGTGCAATGGCGCAATCTCGGGTCACCACAAAATCTGCCTCCCGGGTGCAAGCAATTCTCCTGCCTTAACCTCCTGAGTAGCTGGGATTACAGGCATGTGCCACCACGCCTGGCTAATTTTGTATTTTTAGTAGAGAGAGGGTTTCTCTATGTTGTCCAGGCTCGTCTCAAACTCCTGACCTCAGGTGATCCGCCTGCCTCGGCCTCCCAAAGTGCTGGGATTACACGTGCGAGCCACCGTGCCCAGCCAGGCAAAATAAACTTTCTAAATTGACTTCAGACCTGTCTCAAATATTTAGGGTTCACATAACAAACCTTCACATATACTCCCTGAATCTAAAATAAAATAAGGCCAGGAGTCGTGACTCATGCCTGTAATCCCAGCACTTTGGGAGGCTGAGGCAGGAGGATCACTTGAGCCCAGGAGTTTGAGACGAGCCTCGGCAAAATAGAAAGACCGCATCTCCACAAAAAATATATATATATATATTTTTTGAGATGGAGTCTTGCTGTGTCGCCCGGGCTAGAGTGCAGTGGTGCAATCTCGGCTCACTGCAACCTGTCTCCCAAGTTCAAGTGATTATCCTGCCTCGGCCACCCGAGCAGCTGGGATTACAGGCGTGCACCACCACATCTCGTTATTTTTTGTACTTTTAGTAGAGATAGGGTTTCGTCATGTTGCCTAGGCTGGTCTTGATCTCCTGACCTCAAGTGATCCACCCGCCTCGGCCTCCCAAAGTGCTGGGATTACAGGCGTGAGCCACTGCGCCCGGCCTAAAGGAATTCTTTTGACTGTCAAATTCCATCGAATCTGTGGGCGCGGTTTGTTTATGCACTCACCGGCTGATCTGCGGGTTTTCCAGTTTTGAGCTACTGTGAATCGTGCCACCCTGAGCACTCATGCACGAGGCTGTGTAAGGCTCTAGATTCCCTTTCTCTTGCATAAATGCCTCGGAGTGGAATGACCCTGATGTTTAACATTTTCTTTTTTGAGATAGGGTCTCACTTTGTCACCCAGGCTGGAGAGCAGTGGTGTGACACTGACCACAGCTCACTGCAGGCTTGACTTCCCGGGCTCAAGAGATCCTCCTACCTCAGCCTCCAGAGTACCTGAGACTGGGGCATGCACCACCATGCATGGCTAATTTTTAAAATATAATTATTATTTTTTCTGAGATGGAGTCTCGCTCTGTGGCCCACGCTGGAGTGCGGTGGCGTGATGTCGGCTCACTGCAAGCTCCGCCTCAGCAGTTTCACGCCATTCTCCTGTCTCAGCCTCCCATGTAGCTGGGACTACAGGCGCCGCCACCGCACCCGGCTAAATTTTTGGATTTTTTAGTAGAGACGGGGTTTCACCGTGTTAGCCAGGATGGTCTCGATCTCCTGACCTCGTGATCTGCCCGTCTCGGCCTCCCAAAGTGCTGGGATTACAGGTGTGAGCCACTGTGCCCGGCCCTTAAAATTATTATTATTATATTATTTTTTTTTTTTTTTTTTGAGACTGAGTCTTGCTCTGTCGCCCGGGCTGGAGTGCAGTGGCCGGATCTCAGCTCACTGCAAGCTCCGCCTCCCGAGCTTCTCCGCCATTCTCCTGCCTCATCCTCCCAAGTAGCTGGGACTACAGGCGCCCGCCACCTCGCCCGGCTAGTTTTTTGTATTTTTTAGTAGAGACGGGGTTTCACCGTTTTAGCCAGGATGGTCTCGATTCCTGACCTTGTGATCTGCCCGTCTCGGCCTCCCAAAGTGCTGGGATTACAGGCTTGAGCCACCGCGCCCGGCCTTTGAGCCACTGCGCCCGGCCTAAAATTATTTTTTAGCCAGGTGCAGTGGCTCACGCCTGTAATCCCAGCACTTTGGGAGGCTGAGGCGGGCGGATCACAAGGTCAGGAGATCGAGACCATCCTGGCTAACATGGTGAAACACTTTCTCCATTAAAAATACAAAAAATGGCCGGGCGCGGTGGCTCAAGCCTGTAATCCCAGCACTTTGGGAGGCCGAGACAGGCGGATCACGAGGTCAGGAGATCGAGACCATCCTGGCTAATACGGTGAAACTCTGTCTCTACTTAAAAATACAAAAAACTAGCCGGGCGACGAGACGGGCGCCTGTAGTCCCAGCTACTCGGGAGGCTGAGGCAGGAGAATGGCGTAAACCCGGGAGGCGGAGCTTGCAGTGAGCTGAGATCCGACCACTGCACTCCAGCCTGGGTGGCAGAGCAAGACTCCGTCTCAAAAAAAAAAAAAAAAAAAAAATACAAAAAATTAGCCGCACGTGGTGGCGGGTGCCTGTAGTCCCAGCTACTCAGGAGGCTGAGGCAGGAGAATGGCATGAACCCGGGAGGCGGAGCTTGCAGTAAGCCAAGATCGTGCCACTGCACTCCAGCCTGGGCGACAGAGTGAGACTCCGTCTCAAAAAAAAAAAAAAAATTTTTTTAAAGTCTAAGAGTCCAGGCCGGGCGCGGTGGCTCAAGCCTGTAATCCCAGCACTTTGGGAGGCCGAGACGGGCGGATCACGAGGTCAGGAGATCGAGACCATCCTGGCTAACACGGTGAAACCCCGTCTCTACTAAAAATACAAAAAACTAGCCGGGCGAGGTGGCGGGCGCCTGTAGTCCCAGCTACTCGGGAGGCTGAGGCAGGAGAATGGCGTAAACCCGGGAGGCGGAGCTTGCAGTGAGCTGAGATCCAGCCACTGCACTCCAGCCCGGGCGAAAGAGCAAGACTCCGTCTCAAAAAAATAAAATAAAATAAAATAAAAAAAATAAAGTCTAAGAGTCCAAGGGGTCAATACTAGCCATACATGGCTATTTAAATCTAAATCCAAATTCAGCTGATTTCAGTATTCCACTGCGGGGTCACGTTGTCCACATCTGTAGTCCTTACTGGCCACATGAGTGTCTAGTATTGGACAGCTCAGATCCAAACCATCCCCGTTACTACAGGATACTCTACTGCAGAGCACAAGACCACAGAACCCACTGAGAAACTGTTAAACCTAACAAGGCTTCAGGAAGAAATAGTTCGGCCGGGAGCGGTGGCTCAAGCCTGTAATCCCAGCACTTTGGGAGGCCGAGACGGGCGGATCACGAGGTCAGGAGATCGAGACCATCCTGGCTAATATGGTGAAACCCCGTCTCTACTAAAAAATACAAAAAACTAGCCGGGCGACGAGGCGGGCGCCTGTAGTCCCAGCTACTCGGGAGGCTGAGGCAGGAGAATGGCGTGAACCCGGGAGGTGGAGCTTGCAGTGAGCTGAGAGCCGGCCACTGCACTCCAGCCTGGGCAACAGAGCGAGACTCCGTCTCAAAAAAAAAAAAAAGAAATAGTTCAAACCAGATAAAAGTAAACATGCCAGCTACTCGGGAGGATGAGGCAGGAGAACAGCGTGAACCCGGGAGGCGGAGCTTGTAGTGAGCTGAGATCGCACCACCGCACTCCAGCCTGGTGACAGAGCAAGACTCCGTCTCAGAAAAAAAAAAAAAAAAAAACATGCAAAAATCTACAGCTTTCAGGCTGGGCGCAGTGTCTCATGATATCCCACCCAGCACTTTGGGAGACTGAGGTGTGTAGATCACGAGGTCAGGAGTTCGAGACCAGCTTGGCCAACATAGTGAAACCCCATCTCTACTAAAAATACAAAAAAATCAGCCTAGTATGCCGGCGGGCACCTGTAACCCCAGCTATTCAGGAGGCTGAAGCAAGAGAATTGCTTGAACCCAGGAGCCGGAGGTTACAGTGAGCCAAGATCGCACCACTGAGCTGTAAAACAACTAAATCAAAACCTTAACATGTAATTTATGTCTTTAGAAAGACCAATTCGCCTTGATAAATTCCTTTATCATTTGACGAACTGATTCTCAAGACCATCAGGCACCATCAGGCCAGGGGCTGGCAAACTACGGCCCTTCGAGTGAATCTGACCCACCACTTGTTTTTTGTAAATAAAGCTTTTTTTTTTGAGACAGAGTTTTCGCTCTTGTTAACCAGGCTGGAGTGCACTGGCACTATCTCAGCTCACTGCAACCTCCTCCTCCCAGATTCAAGCAATTCTCCTGCCTCAGCCTCCTGAGTAGCTGGGATTACAGGTGCCCACCACCATGCCCGGCTAATTTTTTTATTTTTTATTTTTTTGAGACACAGTCTCATTCTATCACCCAGGCTGGATTGCGGTGGTGCGATCTCGGCTCGCAGCAACCTCTGCTGCCCAGGTTCAAGCAATTCTCCTGCCTCAGCCTCCCACGTAGCTGGGATTACAGGCGCCCGCCACCACACCCGGCTAATTTTTGTATTTTTTGTAGAGACGGGGTTTTTTTTTTTTTTGAGACGGAGTCTTGCTCTGTCACCCAGGCTGGAGTGCAGTGGCCGGATCTCAGCTCACTGCATGCTCTGCCTCCCGGGTTTACGCCATTCTCCTGCCTCAGCCTCCCAAGTAGCTGGGACTACAGGCGCCCGCCACCTTGCCCGGCTAGTTTTTTGTATTTTTTAGTAGAGACGGGGTTTCACCGTGTTAGCCAGGATAGTCTCCATCTCCTGACCTCGTGATCCGCCCGTCTCAGCCTCCCAAAGTGCTGGGAATACAGGCTTGAGCCACCGCGCCCGGCCAGAGACGGGGTTTTACCATCTTGGCCAGGCTGGTCTTGAACTCCTGACCTCATGATCCACCTGCCTCAGCCTCCCAAAGTGCTGGGATTACAGGCGTGAGCCACCGTGCCTGGCAAATTTTTATATTTTTAGTAGAGATGGGGTATCACCATGTTGGTCAGGCTGGTCTTGAACTCCTGACCTGAGGTGATCCTCCCACCTCGGCCTCCCAAAGTGCCACGATTACAGGTGTGAGCCACCGCGCCGGGCCAATAAAGTTTTATTAGAATACAGCAGGCCAGGCGCGGTGGCTCAAGCCTGTAATCCCAGCACTTTGGGAGGCCGAGATGGGCGGATCACGAGGACAGGAGATCGAGACCATCCTGGCTAACACGGTGAAACCCCGTCTCTACTAAAAATACAAAAACTAGCTGGGCGAGGTGGCGGGCGCCTGTAGTCCCAGCTCCTCGGGAGGCTGAGGCAGGAGAATGGCGTAAACCCGGGAGGCGGAGCTTGCAGTGAGCTGAGATCCGGCCACTGCACTCCAGTCCGGGCGACAGAGCGAGACTCCGCCTCAAAAAAAAAAAAAAAAAAAAAAAGAAAACAAAACAAATAGAATACAGCTATTCTTGCTCATTTACATGTTGTTGATTTACGACTTTTTGTGCTGCTACAGCAGAATTAAGTAGTTGCAACTGAGACAGTATGGCCTGCCAGAAATATTTACTCTCTGACCCCTCACGTGAACTTGCTGGCACCTGGGTCTTTTACCTGTTTTGGTTTTGTTTTACATAGGCAAGGTCTCACTATGTTGCCCACACTGGTAGCAAACTCTTGGCTTCAAAAGATCTTCCCACCTCAGGCCGGGCGCAGTGGCTCACACCTGCAATCCCAGTACTTTGGGAGGCCGAGGATAGCCTGAGGTCAGGAGTTCGACACCAGCCCAGCCAACATGGCGAGACCCCGTCTCTAAAAATAGAAAAATTAGCCGGCGTGGTGGCGGGTACCTGTAATCCCAGCTACTCGGGAGGCTGAGGCAGGAGAACTGCTGGAACCCGGGAGGCAGAGCTTTGCAGTGAGCCAAGATCGCGCCACTGTACTCCAGCCTGGGCGACACAGTGAGACTCCATCTCAAAAAAAATAATAATAATAATAATAAATCACAGATTATAAGCTTCGCAAGGAAGGAGATGTTTTTCTGTCATAGTCACTCCTGCAGCCAGCATTGTATTTCAATGAGTATCTGTAGGGTGGACAGATGGTTGGATGTGGGTGACTGATTCTAGAGAGTAAATGTGTCAGACCAGCTGAGAAAGTGTTTTTTTTTTTTTGAGACAGAGTTTTACTCTTGTTGCCCAGGCTGGAGTGCAATGGCACGATCTCGGCTCACCACAACCTCTGCTTCCCAGGTTCAAGTGATTCTCCCGAGTAGCTGGGATGCCAGGTGCCCGCCACCACGCCTGGCTAATTCTGTATTTTTAGTAGAGACAGGGTTTTACCATGTTGGCCAGGCTGGTCTCAAACTCCTGACCTCAGGTGATCCACCTGCCTCAGCCTCCCAAAGTGCTGGGATTACAAGCTTGAGCCACCGTGCCCGGCCTATTTTATTTTATTTTTAGAGACAGAGTCTCACTCTATCACCCAGGCTGGAGTGCAGTGGTGGGATCATGGCTCACTGCAGCGGCGACCTCCCAGGCTAAGGTGATCCTCCTACCTGAGCCTCCTAAGTAGCAGGGACCACAGGCGCACACCACCATGTTCAAGTAATGAGGTCTCGCTCTATTGGCCAGGTTGGTCTTAAACTCCTGGGGTCAAGTGATCCTGTCACCTCAGTCTCCCAAAGTGCTGGGATGACAGATGTGAGCCACTGCACTCTGCCTGAAAAGTCTTCACAAAGAATAAAGTTGGGAAGAATTTGGTGGGCAGTTCTCAAAACATACCGTGAAGCAGCAATCATCAAACAACGTGTTATGGGAATAAGGATTCACAACGCAGTCAATGAAACAGGAAACCCCCAGAACACGCTGTTCTACCTTTTTTTTTTTTTTTCCCAAGACAGAGTCTCGCTCTGTCGCCCAGGCTGGAGTGCAATGGTGCAATCTTGGCTCACTGCAATCTCCACTTCCCGGGTTCAAACGATTCTCCTGCCTCAGCCTCTCCAGTAGCTGGGACTACAGGTGCCCACCACCACGCCCAGCTAATTTTTGTGTATGTGGTTTTTTTTTTTTTTCTTTTTTAAGACAGAGTCTTGCTCTGTCACCCAGGCTGGAGGTTCAAGCCATTCTCCTGCCTCAGCCTCCCGAGTAGCTGGGATTACAGGTGTCCACCATCACGCCAGGCTAATTTTTTGTATTTTTAGTAGAGACGGGGTTTCACCATGTTGGCCAGGCTGGTCTCGAACTCCTGACCTCGTGATCCCAACGTGCTGGGATACTAGGCGTGATCCACCGTGCCCAGCCAGACTGTCCTATTTCTAGACCTCGCTACATTGCTGACAGTTCCGTGATAGAATGAATAAAGATATTTTACGCTGGGTGCCTATAATCTCAGCACTTTGGGAGGCCAAGGTGGGTGGATCACCTGAGCTCAGGAGTTCACCACCAGCCTGGGCAACAAGACAGAAATACTGTTTCTACTAAAAATACAAAAATTAGCCAGGCGTAGTGGGACGCACCTGTAATCCTAGCTACTCAGGAGGCTGCGACAGGAGACTCACCTGAGCCAGGGAGCTGAAGGCTGCGGCATGCGGAGATCACACCACTATTCCAGCCTGGGCAACACAGCAAGATTCTGTCTCAAAAAAAAAAAAGTGGGGGGGGAAGGCCACGTGCAGTGGCTCATGCTTCCACTCCCAGCACTTTGGGAGGCTGGGGTGGGTGGATCACTTAAGGTCAGGAGTTCGAGACCAGCCTGGCCAACGTGGCAAAACCCCATCTCTATTAAAAATACAAAATTGGCCAGGCGCAGTGGCTCATGCCTGTAATCTGAGTACTTTGGGAAGCTGAGGCAGGCGGATCACAAGGTCAGGAGATCAAGAATATCCTGGTTAACATGGTGAAACCCCATCTCTACTAAAAAAAATACAAAAAATTAGCCAGGGACGGGCGCGGTGGCTCAAGCCTGTAATCCCAGCACTTTGGGAGGCCGAGACGGGAGGATCACGAGGTCAGCAGATCGAGACCATCCTGGCTAACACAGTGAAACCCCGTCTCTACTAACAAAATGCAAAAAAACTAGCCGGGCGAGGTGGCGGGCGCCTGTAGTCCCAGCTACTTGAGAGGCTGAGGCAGGAGAATGGTGTAAACTCGGGAGGCGGAGCTTGCAGTGAGCCGAGATCCGGCCACTGCACTCCAGCCTGGGCCACAGAGCGAGACTCCGTCTCAAAAAAAAAAAAAAAAAAAATTGGCTGGGCGCGGTGGCTCAAGCCTGTAATCCCAGCACTTTGGGAGGCCGAGGTGGGTGGATCACAAGGTCAGGAGATCGAGACCATCCTGGCTAACACGGTGAAACCCCGTCTCTACTAAAAATATACAAAAATTAGCCAGGCGTGGTGGCGGGCGCCTGTAGTCCCAGCTACTCAGGAGGCTGAGGCAGGAGAATGGCGTGAACCCGGGAGGTGGAGTTTGCAGTGAGCCGAGATTGCGCCACTGCACTCCAGCCTGGGCGACAGAGCAAGACTCTGCCTCAAAAAAAAAAAAAAAAAGTAGCCGGGCGTGGTGGTGGGCACCTGTAGTCCCAGCTACTCGGGAGGCTGAGGCACCAGAATCACTTGAGTCCAGGAGGCATAGGTCGCAGTGAAGTGAGATCTCGCCACTGCATTCCAGCCTGGGCGACAGGGTGAGAGTCGATCTCAAAAAAAAAGAAAAAAAAGGTATTTTAGATACTAACTTCATGGGACCGGCCGATGTGTACATCTACCAAAGTGCAACCCTGGAGATCTTCAGTCCTCCCTTGGAGCCCCAGGAGAGAATCAGATGTTTAACCCCCCCCAGATCACTCAGTGCATAATCATTGCATGCCTACTGTGTACCAGGTTCCAGTGCGGTGAGATGGGACGGGTGCTCATCCAGGACTGGGGAACAGCCTAGAAGTCACGTGCAACCCCTGGCCTCCTCCCCAGCACAAATGCCAACCCCTGTGCTACGGTCCCAGACACTGGGGTCACCGCCAAGGCCTGCTCCCCGCCTCCTCTCTGCCATGTCTCAGCTCACCCTGCACCCCAGCCAGGGACCATGCCCAAGTCCAGGCCACCTGCTCTCCCCACAGCCGGCAAGGCCCCGGCCCCTCTCCGCTCATCATTAAACTCCAGGCTTTATTCCAGCACCTCCAGTTCTTCCCGACGTACCCCCAGCTTTTCTTTTTCAAGATGGAGTCTCGCCCTGTCACCCAGGCTGGAGTGAGGCACTGCGATCTCCGCTCACTGCAATTTCTGCCTTCCAGATTCAAGCGATTCTCCTGCCTCGGCCTCCTAGTAGCTGGGATTACAGGTGGGCGCCATCACGCCTGGCTAATTTTTGTATTTTTAGTAGAGACGGGGTTTTGCCATGTTGGCCAGGCTGGTCTCGAACTCCTGACCTCAGGTGTCCACCTGCCTCGGCCTCCCAAAGTGCTGGGATTACAGGCGTGAGCCACTGTGCCCGGCCTAAACTGCTGTTTTCTATCTGCTGTGTGGCCTGTGGCTGTCAGCACTGCATCGGGTCCGTTTGTTCCCACAGTCCTGGGACAGATGTGTCTGAGTGACCCCGTTTGACAGGCATGGAATCTGAGGCACAGGGCACTTGGGACGCACTGCTCTGCAGACCTCTCAGCCCTAGGTGCTGCAAACACATCCAAGCCAGTACTTGTCCCTCCTGAGCCTGTCCTGGCTTATGATACTCCAGCCGGAAGTCTGGGGACCCCCGCTGCAGCCCCCCAAGCCCTCACCTGCCAAGTTACCTCCTCTCCTGGCCACAGGAACTGGCCTCCTCCAAAGAGGACCTGCATCCTCTACCTCTCAATGCTGCGTACGCACCGAGCCCCCCGCTGTCTCCCGCCTGGAGTCTGTAGCTGCTGCTCCCCAGCCTCACTCCTGGGCCCCTCCACGGCACATTCCACCCTCAACGCGGATCTGGTCATGCTGGGCCACAGGGCTTCCCTCACTCCTCCTGCTCTGGCCTTGCCATGGCTCCCACTTGCCCAGCTCCTCTGGGCTCTGGGCCTTCCATCCCTGAGCCAGGGGCACGGCATTTCCTCGTCAACATCACTTGCTCAGGGGGCTGTTCTGGACCAGGTCAGTGCCCCCTCTCCATTTCCAGCCCTCCTGAAATGCTAAGGAAATACAGATGACCTTCAAACAAGGCGGTTTTGAACTGCATGAGTCCACTCACACATTAATTTTTCCAATATAGGTTGCCCCAAGGGTGCCGGCCTCCCCTGCCTCCCCTTCCACCTCTGCCACCCCCGACACAGAGAGACCCACCCTCCTGCTCCTCCTCCCTCCTCAGCCCTCAATATGAACACAAGGACAGAGGCCTTCATGATGGTCACTTCCACTGTGTGAACAGCAAACAGGTTTTCTCCTTTCATTTCTTTTTCCTTGAGACAGAGTCTCGCTCTTGTCGCCCAGGCTGGAGTGCAATGGCGCAGTCTTGGCTCACTGCAACCTCTGCCTCCCAGGTTCAAGTCATTCTCCTGCCTCAGCCTCCCGAGTAGTTAGGATTACAGGTGCCCACCACCATGCCCAGCTAATTTTTTGTATTGTTAGTAGAGATGGGGTTTCACCATGTTGGTCAGGATGGTCTTGAACTCCTGACCTCATGATTCACCTGCCTCGGCCTCCCAAAGTGCTGGGATTACAGGCGTGAGCCACCACGCCCAGCCTGTCCTTTATTTTTATTTTTTTGAGATGCAGTGTCACTGTGTCGCCTGGGCTGGAGTGCAGCGGCGCAATCTCTGTTCCCTGCAAACTCTGCCTCCTGGGTTCACGAGATTATCCTGCCTCAGCCTCCTGAGTAGCTGGGATTACAGACGTGCGCCACCACGCCCGGATAATTTTTGTATTTTTGTGGAGACAGGGATTCACTGTGTTGGCGAGGCTGGTCTCGATCTCCTGACCTCGGGTGATCCACCCGCCTCAGCCTCCCAAAGTGCTGGGATTCCAGGCGTGAACCCCCACGCCCGGCCCCTCAGGCTTTTCTGAATATACTTTCTGGTCTCCAGCCTCCATTATTGTGAGAACAGGAAGCAGGTGTGCACAGACCGGGTGTCCTCACAAGGCCTCCGGTCGGTGAGAAGCCGTTCCTAGTTAAGTTCCTAGCTAAGTTCGTGGGAGTCAAAAGTATTTGGATTTGAGCTGAGTGAGGGTCCACACCCCTAACCCCACGTCGAGGGTCCGCTGTCCCAGGCCCGCCCACCTGACCTCGCTGCCATCTCCCGCTGGGCCTCACTGCCCTCTCCTGAGCCCCCCAGGCGCAGACCCCGGCCTACTTTTCTCCAAGGGGTCCTTGTCCTGCCTCTATCCTCCCCACTTTGCAACCGAGCCAGCAGTCCCTCAAGTGCAATCGCGTACATGTCCCAAGGTCAGCCGGCGCTCAAGGGGCCCCACCTGCCCCCTCAAACAGAAAGCCTGAGGTTCTCCAACTACATCTGCTGCAGGGTGAGTTCCAGCTGCAACCAACCTGTCCCTCCCCAAAGAGCACGAAGACCCCCCAGTTGGAGGGGGCAAACCCACCGCCCCCCACTCCAAGCTAGGGGAGGCCCAGCAGCTAAGGACGACAGTGACAGGGACAGCGACAGGGACGGCACGAGCCACAGGAGGTCCTGGAACCATCCAGGGGCAGGACCCCACCCGAAGAGACCCAGCTGCCCATAAACACCCAGGAAGAAGCCAGACCAGGTTAACAAAAGCAGCCAAAGGTCAGAAGGGAGGGCAGGACCCTCCCCCTCCAGGCCCCGCAGCAAGAAAACCCAGCCCCTGCCCCCCCGACCAATGAGGGGCAGGGTAAGAGGGGCCCGGGAGTGGGGGAACCTGGGGCCTGGGGCCAGTCCCTGGCACACTGGCGGAGACAGACACTGGACCAAACCCGCTTCTCTCCCAGAAAGGAGGCCTGGGGGCTGGGGAGAGAGGGATCCCGGAGCGGGGGGTCTCTGGGCTGGAAGGGCTGAAAGGTGGGAGTCTGGGCGGGGGTCTAGGGTGGTGGCCTGGTGGCAGGGGGTCATAGAATGTGGTACAGGGGGTGGCAGGGCCCAGGGGAGGCAGCCTCCTGCAGGGACCAGGGTCAGGAGCCTGGCAGTGGCGGAGCTGGAGGCGAGTGGTCACTGAAGTGGGAGGCGGCAGGGCCCGGGGTCTCTGGCTGAGGTGGAGGTCTGGGGCTGAGTGGCTGTGGATGGTAGTCTACTATCTGGACTGTAGGGCAGGCAGGGGTTCCCTGGAGGGGAGCGGCATGGTTTGAGGGTCTCTGATCGAGATCGTGAGTTGAGCCTGGGGGTCTCCGGTGGCGGTTAGTGGCTCTGGAGGCAGCGGGGATGACACAGGGAGGGAGCAAGGCCCAGGGGTCTTGGGGCACGGGGGTGCGGGTGGGAGCGCCAGGGTCCCTGGATGGTGGGGGAAGAGGGAGGGGTCTTGGGGGTCACGGGTGGGGGTGGAGGAAATAGCAGGACCCCTGGAGGGAGGGGTCCTGGAGTTCAGGGGTCATAGGTTGGGGGTTACGGACTGAGGTGGTGAGGACTGGGGATGGTGGGGGGCTCGGGTGAGAGTGGAGGAGTCTCGCATCCTGGGATGCAGGTCCTAGGGACAGTGGGTTGGGCTCCTGGAATGGAGGAGCAGATGGGAGTACACGTCCCAGGGTTGGAGGGTCTCAGGGGTGGTGGGTAGGGGTGCAGGGCCAGGGCATGGAGAGGACCCAGGAATGCAGGCCGGGTGGGGTCCAGGGATGGAGGGGTCCGGGGTGCAGGCAGGGGTTTCGGCCAGAGGTGGAGGGGCCAGGGGATCTGTGGGCAGAGGTGTCTGGGGACCTGAGGTGCACGGAGGGGTGAGGTCCAGGGGTGGAGGGTCCTGGACATGGGGTATCCAGGGTCCGGGGGTGCAGGCTGGGTGGGGTTTGAGGATGGAGGGGCCCAGGGGCCCCAGGCGCAAGCCAAGCTGGAGGGTCCCAGGATCGGAGGGTCTTGGAGTGCAGGCTGGGTGGGTCCAGGGATGGAGGAGAGCAGGGGTCCCAGGGGTACAAGGCCTGGGGTCCCGGGGAACAGGCTGGGAGCACAAGCCAGGGGTGGAGAATCCAGGGAGTCCTGGGGATGCAGGGGTGCAGAGGCCCAGAGTGCAGGCCGGGTGGGGTCTGGGGACAGAGAGGTGCAGGGTGGCAGGGACAGAGGGGTGCAGAGCCCAGGGAACTGGGTGGAGTCTGGGGATGGAGGGGTGCAGGCCCCAGGGTAAAGGCCGGGTCGGGTTCAGGGCCGGGGGGTGCAGGGGTGCCAGGGACAGAGGGGTGCAGGGCATCAGGTGCACGCCGACCTGGGTTCGGGGCCTGAGGCTGCAGGGGTGCAGCGGTCCCGCGGAGAGCGGGGTGCAGGGCCTTAGGTGCAAGGGCCCAGGGACAGAGGGGTGCAGGAGTTCTGGGGCCGAAGGGGTGCAGGGGTCTCGGGAACACAGGGGTGCAGGGCCTCCGGTGCAGGACCCGGGAAGCAGCCCGGGAGGATCGGGGCCGGGTCTGGCGGGGTCGGGACGCCCACCTGTGCGCGGGGATGCGCTGCGAGCTGAGCCCCTTGCCCACCAGGAAGTGCACGTCGCACAGCACCTCGTTGTTGAAGAGGAAGGCGAAGCGCTCCTGCACGGTGGGCTTGCTGGCCTGCCAGTTGTACGCGGCCTCGCGCTGCAGCGCCGGCCCCCGGGCCCGCCGCCTCCTCCGCCGCTCCGCGCCCGCGGCCTGCGCGTCTGTCCCGGGGCCCGGCGGGGCGGGCGGGGTCGGCCCGGGGGCGGCGGCGGCGGCGGCAGCGGCGGCGGCGGCCGCGTTGCCGGGGGCGGGACGGAGGCGGCGTTGGCACTGGGCCGGGGCTGCCCCCCACGCCCGGGCCGACCCCGACCCCGGCGGGCACGACGCGCGCCCGCCGCTCCCACCGCCGCATTTTGTCGCTGCGGCGCGGGCGGGGGAGGGGAGGAGGGAGGGAGGGAAGAGGAGGGAGGGAGGAGGGAGGGAGGAGGGAGGGAGGAGAGGGGAAGGGAGGAGGAGGGAGACGAGAAGGAGAAAGAAGGAGGGGAGAGGAGGGAGGAGAGGAGGGAGGGGAAGGGAGGAGGAAGGAGGAGGGGAGGAGGGAGAGGGGAGGGGAGAAGGGAGGAAAGGGGAGGAGGGAGGGGAGGGGAATGGGGAGGGTGTTGCAGGGGAGGGGAGGGGAGGGACGGAGACGAGAGGGAAGAGGAGGAGGGGCCTGCAGAGGGGAGGGGCTGGTGAAAGACCCTCTGGCTCCACTCCCTAAGCATCCTGACCTGAAGCCCAGACTCCAGACCGAGGTCCAGAATTTGGGGTCCAGGTCCCGGACTCCAGACCCGGGATTCTAAACACTCGAGCACAGACCTCAGTGCGGGACCCCAGGCCTCGGACCTTGAATCCTAGATCCCAGACTGAACCCCAGACTTCAGACCCCGGCTTCTAGATCCCAGACCCTGGACCCAGGTGGTGGGTCCGCCCGGTGGCACGGGCTCCACTGTACAGAGACATAGCCTGAGGCCGGGAAGCTGCGGATGAGCCGGCGGGGTGCAGGCCACGTTCTCTCACACTCAGCAGACGCCCGGCATCCTCTCCAGGTCAGTGTGGACTGAGCTGGGACTTCCCCAAAACGCTTACTATATACATAACGTCAAGGTAGACAAGTGCCACAAAGATTGAGGAACCAGGCTGGGCGCAGTGGCTCACGCCTGTAATCCCAACACTTCAGGAGGCCGAGGCGGGTGCATCACTTGCGGTCAGGAGTTCGAGACCAGCCTGGGCAACATGGCAAAACCCTATCTGTACAAAAAATACAAAAATTAGCCAGGCAGGCACGGTGGTTCACGACTGTAATCCCAGCACTTTGGGAGGCTGAGGCAGGCAGATCACAAGGTCAGGAGATCAAGACCATCCTGGCTAACACGGTGAACCCCGTCTCTACTAAAATATACAAAAAAACTAGCTGGGCGAGGGGGCGGGCGCCTGTAGTCCAGCTACTCGGAGGCTGAGGCAGGAGAATGGCGTGAACCCGGGAGGCGGAGCTTGCAGTGAGCTGAGATCCGGCCACTGCACTCCAGCCTGGGCGACAGAGTGAGACTCCGCCCAAAAAAAAAAAAAAGAAAGAAAGAAAGAAAGAAAATACACAAAATTAGCCGGGTGTGGTGGCAGGTGCCTGTAGTCCCAGCTACTAGAGAGGCTGAGGCAGGAAAATGGCATGAACCCGGGAGGCGGAGCTTGCAATGAGCGAGATGGTGCCAAGGCACTACAGCCTGGGTGACAGAGCAAGACTCTGTCTCAAAAAAAAAAGAAAAAAAATACGAAAATTAGCCAGGCGTGGTGGCCAGCACCTGTAATCCCAGCTACTTGGGAGGCTGAGGCAAGAGAATCACTTGAACCCGGGAAGCAGAGGTTGCAGTGAGCCAAGACCATGCCATTGCACTCCAGCCTGGCAACAAGAACAAAACTCTGTCTCAAAAAAAAAAAAAAAAGTCCGGGTACGGTGGCTCATGCCTGTAATCTCAGCACTTTGGGAGGCCGAGGCGGGCGGATCATGAGGTTAGGAGATCGAGACCATCCTGGCTAACACGGTGAAACTCCGTCTCTACTAAAAATACAAAAAATTAGTCTGGTGTGGTGGTACGTGCCTGAAGTCCCAGGTACTTAGGAGGCTGAGACAGGAGAATGGCCGGGAGGTGGAGCTTGCAGTGAGCCGAGATTGCACCACTGCACTCCAGCCTGGACAACAGAGCGAGAGTCCATATCAAAAAAAAAAAAAAAAACTAGGTGTGGTGGTATGTACCTGTTGTCCCAGCTACTCAAGAGGCGGAGACAGGAGAAGCATCACTTGAGCCTGGAAGGTTGAGCTTTGATGAGCTATGATTCCACAGCTGTACTCCAGCCTGGGCAACAGAGCAAGATCCTGTCTCAAAAAAAAAGAAAAAGAAAATAGGGTATTAAAAAAACCCAAGTGATAACGCTATTTTCAATTCTCCATGGTTGGGTGGTTGAGGTAGTTACAATTATTTTTTATTTCTTTTTTATTTTTTATTTTTAGAGTCTCCCTCTATCGCCCAGGCTGTAGTGCAGTGACGTGATCTTGGCTCACTGCAACCTCAGTCTCCTGGTTCAAGCAATTCTCCTGCCTCAGCCTCCTGAGTAGCTGCGATTACAGGTACCCGCCACCACACCTGGCTAAGGCTAATTTTGTTTTGTTTTGTTTTGTTTTTGAGACACAGTCTCGCCCTGTCGCCCAGGCTGGAGTGCAGTGGCACGATCTCGGCTCACTGCAAGCTCTGCCTCCTGGGTTCACGCCATTCTCTTGCCTCTGCCTCCCGAGTAGCTGGGACTTGCCCGCCACCACATCCGACTAATTTTTTTGTATTTTTAGTAGAGATGCGGTTTCACCGTGTTAGCCAGGATGGTCTCAATCTCCTGACCTCGTGATCCACCCGCCTCAGCCTCCCAAAGTGCTGGGATTACAGGCATGAGCCACCATGCCTGGCCCGTATTTTTAGTAGAGACAGGGTTTGCCTGTATGGGCCAGGATGGTCTCAATCTCCTTACCTCAGGTGATCTGCCCACTTCGGTCTCCCAAAGTGCTAGGATTATAGGCGTGAGCCACCACGTCCATCCAGCTACAATTGTTTTGAGTTATAATTTACAACACCGTTATTTTTACTTTATTACTATTATTATTTTGAGGCAGAGTCTGGCTCTGTCTCCCAGGCTGGAGTGCAGTGACACAGTCTCAGCTCACTGCAACCTCGGCCTCCTGGGGTTCAAATAATTCTCCTGCCTCAGGCTCGCGAGTAGCTGGCACTACAGGTACCTGCCACCATGTTGGGCTAATTTCTGTATTTTCAGTAGAGATGGAGTTTTGCCATGTTGGCCAGACTGGTCTCGAACTCCTGACCTCAAGTGATCCACCCACTTGAGCCTCTCAAAGTGCTGGGATTACAGGCGTGAACCACCACACCTGGCCAATTTTTACTTTAATTTTTAATTATTATTATTTTTTTTTTTTTTTTTGAGACAGTCTCGCTCTGTCGCCCAGGCTGGAGTGCAGTGGCGCGATCTTGGCTCACTGAAAGCTCCGCCTCCCGGGTTCACGCCATTCTCCTGCCTCAGCCTCCTGAATGGCTGGGACTACAGGCGCCCACCATTGGGCCCGGCTAATTTTTTGTATTTTTAGTAGAGACAGGGTTTCACCATGGTCTCGATCTCCTGACCTTGTGATCCGCCCGCCTCAGCCTCCCGAAGTGCTGGGATTACAGGCATGAGCCACCGTGCCTGGCAATTATTATTTTTTTTTTAAAACAAAGTCTCGCTCTGTTGCCCAGGCTGGAGTGCACCTGCAGGATCATGGATCACTGCGGCCTTGAACTCCTCCCCCTTGGATTCCCGAAATGCTGGGAATTACAAGCATGGGCAACTGAACCCAGCCTTTTCCCTCCTTCCTTCCTTCTTTCCTCCCTCCTCCCTCTCTCTCTTTCTTTTACTTTTTTTTTTTTTTTTTTTTTTTTGACGGAGTTTCCCACTGTTGCCCAGGCTGAAGTGTAATGACATGACCTCAGCTCACTGCAACCTCCGCCTCCTGGGTTCAAACGATTCTCTTCTCTTGCCTCAGCCTCTTGAGTAGCTGGGATTACAGCCGTGCATCACCATGCTCGGCAAATTATATATATATATATATATATATATTTTTTTTTTTAGACAGAATTTCACTCTTTTTGCCCAGGCTAGTGTGCAGTGGCACAATCTAGGCTCACCACAACCTCCACCTCCCAGATTCAAGCGATCCTCCTGCCTCAGCCTCCTGAGTAGCTGGGATTACATGGGCCACCACGCCCGGCTAATTCTGTATTTTTATAGAGACGGGGTTTCTCCTGTTGGCGAGGCTGGTCTCGAACTCCCGACCTCAGGTGATCCGCCTGCCTTGGCCTCCCAAAGTGCTGGGATTACAGGCAGGAGTCATCACAGCCAGCCTCTAAATGTCAATTTTCTTATCTCTCATCTCATACATTTGCAAAGTGACATATTTCCAGCCAGACCCTAAAGAGGGCATGTGTGCAGTCCCTTCTAGAAGAGGTTCCAGAACAGGCACACCTGCCACGGTGACAGAAATTAACAAAACAGTAGATTGTCTGAGGAAATGGTGAACTTTACAGAATGCTGAGATGTTCAAGTTTTTTTTTTTTTTTTTTTTTTTTTTTTTTTTTTTTTGAGACGTAGTCTCGCTCTGTCACCCAGGCTGGAGTGCAGTGGCCGGATCTCAGCTCACTGCAACGAAGCTCGCCTCGGGTTTCCGCCATTCTCCTGCCTCAGCCTCCCGAGTAGCTGGGACTACAGGCGCCCGCCACCTCGCCCGGCTAGTTTTTTGTATTTTTAGTAGAGACGGGGTTCACCGTATTAGCCAGGATGGTCTCGATCTCCTGACCTCGTGATCCGCCCGTCTCGGCCTCCCAAAGTGTTGGGATTACAGGCTTGAGCCACTGCGCCCGGCCTTTTTTTTTTTTAAAGAGATGGAGGCCAGCCATGGTGGCTCATGCCTATAATCCCAGCACTTTGAGAAGCTGAGGCAGGCAGATTACTTCAGTTCAGGAGTTCAAGACCAGCCTGGCCAACATAGTGAAACCCTGTCTCCACAAAAAAATACAAAATTAACTAGGTGTGGTGGTGCGTGCCTGTAGTCCCAGCTTTTGGGAGGCTAAAGTGGGAGGATGGCTACAGATGGGGAGGCTGAGATTGTGCCACTGCACTGCAGCCTGGGCGACAAAGTGAGGCCCTGTCTAACACACACACACACACACACACAGATGGGGTCTCACTTTGTCGCCCAGGCTGCTCCTGAACTCCTAGGCTCAAGCAATCCTCCCACTAGGACTCCCAAAATGCTGGGATGACGGGTGTGAGCCACCTGGCCATGTGGAGATTTTTTTTGTTTGTAGCTGGGACTACAGGCGCCCAGCCTAATTTTTGTATTTTTAATAGAGAGGGGGGGTTTTTCCAGGTTGGCTAGGCTGGTGTCGAACTCCTGACCTCCTGATCTGCCAGCCTCGGCCTCCCAAAAATACTGGAATTACAGGTGTGAGCCACCACACCCGGCCCACGTGATTTTGAGAGGTGTGTGAGTGAAACAGGTTCATGTATTTGCCTAAATTAACCAAACTACACTTAAGATTTGTGCATTTGCGGCCGGACTCGGTGGCTCAAGCTGTAATCCAGCACTTTGGGGAGGCGCGAGACGGGCGGATCACGAGGTCAGGAGATCGGACCATCCTGGCTAACACGGTGAAACCTGTCTCTACTAATAAAAAACAAAAAACTAGCCGGGCGAGGTGGCGGGCGCCTGTAGTCCCAGCTACTCGGGAGGCTGAGGCAGGAGAATGGCGTAACCCGGGAGGCAGAGCTTGCAGTGAGCTGAGATCCGGCCACTGCTCCAGCCTGGGCGACAGAGCGAGACTCCGTCTCCCAAAAAAAAAAAAAAAAAAAAAAGATTTGTGCATTTGCTGTAAGTAAATCATGCCTCTCACTAGACCTAAACATATTACAGATGGAGATTATCTGTAAGGGCAGAAACATGAGTCCACCTCAGCCGCAGGGGTGGCAAGGGAGGCTTGCTGAGCCTTTTTGTCCTTTGTTACTGCTATTTTGTTTAGTTATTTTATTTTATTTTATTTTATTTTTTTGCTGGCTATTGAGCCAACACCTGCCCCAGTCCCTGGCAGTGTGTTTTGAGCGTTTTTGAGTTTTTCTGCGGGTTTCTGGAAGCAATCCCAGCCCTGTCTATGCGGTGGTGGCCTCTAGAGGGCGCCAGTCACCAATCTGATGGCTGGATTTTCATTCATTTCTAGAGACGTGTGCAATTCATATAATAAAACTATCCTTGGCCAGGAGGGTGTGATGTCATTTTCTTCCCTCCCACGGCCCCCTTTCCTCTCCTCTGGCTCCAGGACACTCAGACTGGCTGGTTGGCTTGCTTTCTTTTTTCTTTTTTTCTGAGACAGTCTCGCTCTGTCTTCCAGGGCTAGAGTGCCATGGTGCAGTCACAGCTCGCTGCAGCCTCCACCTCCTGGGCTCAAGCGATCCTCCTGCCTCAGCCTCCTGAGTAGCTGGGACCACAGGCGCGCACCACCATGCCTAATTTTTTTTTTAAAAGAGTCTCGCTCAGTTGCTCAGGCTGGAGTGCAGTGGTGTGATCTCGGCTCACCGTAACTTTCTTCTCCCGTGTTCAAGCGATTCTCCTGCCTCAGCTTCCTGAGTAGTTGGGATTCCAGGTGCCCACCACTATACTCGGCTAATTTTTGTATTTTTAGTCAAGACACGGTTTCGGCTGGGCGCGGTGGCTCAAGCCTGTAATCCTAGCACTTTGGGAGGCCGAGACGGGCGGATCACAAGTTCAGGAGATCGAGACCATCCTGGCTAACCCGGTGAAACCCCGTCTCTACTAAAAAAAAAAATACAAAAAACTAGCCGGGCGAGGTGGCGGGCGCCTATAGTCCCAGCTACTCGGGAGGCTGAGGCAGGAGAATGGCGTGAACCCGAAAGGCGGAGCTTGCAGTGAGCTGAGATCCGGCCACTGCACTCCAGTTTGGGCAACAGCGTGAGACTCCGTCTCAAAAAAAAAAAAAAAAAAAGACACAGTTTCACCATGTTGGCCAGGCTAGTCTCAAACTCCTCACCTCAGGTGATCCTCCTGCCTCAGTCTCCCAAAATGCTGGGATTGCAGGCATGAACCACCGTGGCAGCCAATGCTAGGACTTTCATTCAGGTATGTTATGCACACCAGAAAGGCCTGATGTGGACGAAAATGTTTAAAGAGTTCACAAAAAATTTAGAGGGAGTAACTGAAGGAGATTAGAATATGCCATGTCAAAATATGCCACCTTAGGAACCGGGTGCAGTGGCTCCCGCCTGCAATCCCAGCATTTTGAGAGACTGAGGCAGGCGGATCACCTGAGTTCAGGAGTTTGAGATCAGCCTGGCCAACATGGCGAAACCCCATCTCTACTAAAAATATAAAATTAAGGCTGGGCACAGTGGCTCACGCCTGTAATCCCAGCACTTTGGGAGGCCGAGGCGGGTGGATCACGAGGTCAGGAGATCGAGACCACCCCAGCTAACACGGTGAAACTAAAAAATACTAAAAAAATACAAAAAATGCCGGGCGCGGTGGCTCAAGCCTGTAATCCCAGCACTTTGGGAGGCCGAGACGGGCGGATCATGAGGTCAGGAGATCGAGACCATCCTGGATAACATGATGAAACCCCGTCTCTACTAAAAAAAATACAAAAAACTAGCCGGGTGAGGTGGCGGGTGCCTGTAGTCCCAGCTACTCTGGAGGCTGAGGTAGGAGAATGGCGTAAACCCGGGAGGTGGAGCTTGCAGTGAGCTGAGATCCGGCCACTGCACTCCAGCCCAGGCGACAGAGTGAGACTCTGCCTCAAAAAAAAAAAAACAAAAAACAAAAAATTAGCCAGGCATGGTGACGGGCACCTGTAGTCCCAGCTACTCGGGAGGCTGAGGCAGGAGAATGGCATGAACCCGGGAGGTGGAGCTTGCAATGAGCTGAGATCACACCACTGCACTCCAGCCTGGGCAACAGAGGGAGACTCCATCTAAAAAAAAAAAAATGAGATGGGTGTGGTGGCACACACCTGTAATTCCAGTTACTCAAGAAGCCGAGCCAGGAGAATCGCTTGAACCTGGGAGGGAGAGGCTGCAGCAAGCCAAGATCGCACCACTGCACCCCATCCTGGGTGAAAGAGGGAGACTTTCTCATGAGATAAGAGAAGGTAAGATAAGATAAGCCAAGCCTCAGGAGGAAATAAAGCAGAGACCTTTGGATTGAATTGTGGCCAGGACAGAAGGGGGCATGTCAACCTCTCTGTCTCACTGGGCTCTCCTCGCCCTTCAAGTGCTGGCCCTGAGCCCCCTTCTCTGCAAGCCCTGCCCACCAGCCCCTCTCCCTGGCTGCAGGGAAAAGCCAGTGGTGGCGGATGCCTGGGGACAGCCATGTCCTGGCCACCTGGCCCAGCCCCAGGCTAGGGCAAGCAGTGAGGCTCTTCCTTGTGCATTTCAGGTACTCTCATTGGCAGTGAAGGGCTGTGGGCCCAGTTCCTCACAGCTGTACCACCTAAACAGTTCCACCCAGAAGGGGTGTGACTCTTCTGGCCTGTAGCATTTAATGGCCAGGGCAAGATCCTCCAGAGACCTGTCCTGTGTGCTGCATTGGAGATGATGGCTGTGAGCCAGGAGTGAAGAGATGTGGGCAAAGCCACAGCCTCCCAGCAACAGAGCTGGAAATCATCCTGTGGGTGGCTCACACTTCATTCTTTGTTGTAGTGGTAAATAAAATACCCATAATGCAAATCTGCCTTCTTTTGTTTTGAGATGGACTCTCACTCTGTCACCCAGACTGAAGTGCAGCAGCAGGATCTCGGCTCACTGCAACCTCCGCCTCCTGGGTTCAAGTGATTAATCTGCCTCAGCCTCCCAAGTAGCTGGGATTACAGGTGCGCACCACCACACCCAGCTAATTTTTGTATTTTTAGTAGAGACGGGGTTATGTCATGTTGCCCAGGCTGGTCTTGAACTCCTGGGCTCAAGTCATTCTTCCCCTGTCTTGGTCTCCCAAAGTGCTGGGATTACAGGTGTGAACCACCGTGCCTGACCCTGAATCTTCTTTGTTTTTTGGTGGGGGATGGAGTCTCACTCTGTTGCCCAGGCTGGAGTCCAGTGGCACGATCTCGGCTCATGGCAACCTCTGCCTCCCAGGTTCAAGCCATTCTCCTGCCTCAGACTCCTGAGTAGCTGGGACTACAGGTGCACTACCACCACATCTGGCTAAGTTTTGTATTTTTTTTGTTTTTTTTTTTTTAGTAGAGATGATGTTTCATCCCGTTGGCCAGGCTGATGTCGAACTCATGACCTCTGGTGATCCGTCCACCTCAGCCTCCCAAGGTGTTGGGATTACAGGCATGAGCTGCTGCACCCGGCTTGCTTGCTTTTTCTTTCTCTCTTTCTTTTTCTTTCTTTCTTCCTTCCTTTTCTTTCTTTTCTTTCATTCCTTCCTTCCTTTCTCCCTCCATCCCTTCCTCCTTCCTCTCTCCTTCCTTCCTTCCACCCTCCCATCCTCCCTCTTTTTCTTCTTTCTTTCCTTTTTCTCCTTCCTTCCTTCTTTCGTTTTCTTTCTTTCTTTCTCTCTCTTTCTTTCTTCTTCCTTTTTTTTTTTTTTTTTTCCTGAGACAGGGTCTTGCTCTGTCACTCAGGCTGGAGTGCAGTGGTACAATCAAGGCTCACTCACTGCAGCCTCGACTTCCTGGGCTCAAGCAATCCTCTTGCCTCAGCCTCCCAAGTAGCTGGGACCACAGGTGCACACCACCCCCACACGGCTAATTTTTTAAATTTTTTTGTAGAGATGGGGCTTCACCATGTTGCCCAGGCTGGCCTCAAACTCCTGAACTCAAGGGATCCTCCCACCTTGGCCTCCCAAAGTGTTGGGATTATGGGCGTGAGCCCCCGGTGTTAAGTCCTTACAGGAGAGTGAGGTGTGTGCAGGTAAACCAGATCCCAGGTGGGCATCTCCCACCTGAGGTCTAAATGACACTGCGTCAACACACCCGGCGGTAGCTTGCTTCCAAGAAGGCAGCCATGGGTTTCTTCCCTCCCATCAGGAGGCTGAGTTCATTCTTCCAGCTCGTTGAATCTGAGCTGGCTTTGACCAAGAGAAGATGATGGAAGTGACTGCGCCAGTCCCTGGCCTCAAAGTTCCTGCTTCCTTTCTCCGGGGTCACTTGTGCTTATGGAAGCCATGTGTCCTGCAAGAGATGTGACTGCTGGGCATGGTGGCTCACGCCTGTCATCCCAGCAGGCTGGGAAGCTGAGGCAGGTGGATCACCTGAGGTCCACCAAAACAAAAACAAAAATGAGCTGGGCGTGGTGACGCGCGCCTGTAATCCCAGCAACTCGGGAGGCTGAGGCAGGACAATGGCTTGAACCCGGGAGTCAGAGGTTGCAGTGAGCCGAGATTGTGCCACTGCACTGCAACCTGGGTGACAAGAGCAAGACTCCGTCTCAAAAAAAAAAGAGATGTGACCACCTCACTGTGCGTGAAAAGCCATGAAGGGTGGAACATGCCAGCCATGAAAACAGAGAGAAGCCAGAGAGCACAGAGGGGTTGGACGTGTCTGAAGAAGCCTCCTTGTTGGGAGGCCAAGGCAGGCGGATCACCTGAGGTCAGGAGTTCGAGACTAACCTGGCCACCATAGCAAAACCCCATCTCTACTAAAAATGCAAAAAAAAAAAAAAAAGGTCAGGAACCGTGGCTCACGCCTGTAATCCCAGAACTTTGGGAGGCCGAGGCGAGCGGATCACGAGGCCAGGAGATTGAGACCATCCTGGCTAACATGGCGAAACCCCGTCTCTACTAAAAAAATACAAAAAACTAGCCGGGCGAGGTGGCGGGCGCCTGTAGTCCCAGCTACTCGGGAGGCTGAGGCAGGAGAATGGCGTGAACCCGGAGGCGGAGCTTGCAGTGAGCTGAGATCCGGCCACTGCACTCCAGCCCGGGCGACAGAGCGAGACTCCGTCTCAAAAAAAAAAAAAAAAAAAAAAGAATTGATTACAGGATCTCTGATGTGAGACTCATAAACCTCTTTTTTGTTTTTTGTTTTTTTTTTTTTTTTTTTTTTTTGAGACGGAGTCTCGCTCTGTCGCCCGGGCTGGAGTGCAGTGGCCGGATCTCAGCTCACTGCAAGCTCCGCCTCCCGGGTTCACGCCATTCTCCTGCCTCAGCCTCCCGAGTAGCTGGGACTACAGGCGCCGCCACCTCGCCCGGCTAGTTTTTTGTATTTTTAGTAGAGACGAGGTTTCACCGTGTTAGCCAGGAGGGTCTCGATCTCCTGACCTCGTGATCCACCCGCCTCGGCCTCCCAAAGTGCTGGGATTACAGGCTTGAGCCACCGCGCCCGGCCTTGTTTTTCTTTTTTCTTTTCTTTTTTTTTTGAGACAGACTCTCACTCCGTCGCCCAGGCTGGAGTGCAGTGGCACAATCTCGGATCTCGGCTCACTGCAACCGTCGCCTCCCAGGTTCGAGTGATTCTCCTACCTCAGCCTCCTGAGTAACTGGAATTACAGGCACCTGCCACCACGCCCGGCTAATTTTTGTTTGTTTGTTTTTGTATTTTTAGTAGAGACAGGGGTTTCACCACATTGGCCAGGCTCGTCTTGAACTCTTGACCTCAAGTGATCCGCCCACTGCAGCCTCCCAAAGAGCTGGGATTACAAGTGTGAGCCACTGCACCCGGTGCCTATATTTTCATTCTGAAACTAGGACGGCTGCTGACACACGTAATACCAAATGTATGTCACTTCTTTTATGATAGGAGGGCGGGAGGAAGGGAGAGAGGAAAGGATGAAGAGAGTGAAAGAGGTCAGGCGCGGTGGCTCACGCCTGTAACCCCAGCACTTTGGGAAGCCGGGGCGGGCGGATCACCTGAGGTCAGGAGTTCGAGACCAGCCTGATCAATGTGGTGAAACCCCGTCTCTACTAAAAATACAAAAAAATTAGCCGGGCATGGTGGCTCATGCCTGTAATCCCAGCTACTGGGGAGGCTGAGGCAGGAGAATCCCTTGAACCTGGGAGGCAGAGTTTGCAGTGAGCCAAGATGGCACCATTGCATTCTAGCCTGGGCGACAGAGCACGACTCCATCTAAGAAAAAAAAAGAAGACAGGAAGAGGCCGTCTCCTGGTACACTCACCCCCCCACACCCCATTTTACAGATGGCCATGGTGAGGCCCGGGGCGGAGAGAAGCCCGGGCTCACATGGAGGGTCCAGAGTCCGTATTAGGAGGCACAGCCGGAGATCACCGCTTACTCAGCCTCCTGGGTTGCAGGGTTCAGTCTGATGCACTTTTATTTCCAAGAACAAAGGGTAAACGGACTGTTACTAAATTATATCACCAGTGCCCTGCACAAGCACACACACCAGACACACACACACCAGACACACACACAACCAGACACACACATGTACCAGACACATACACCAGACACACACGCACCAGACACACACACCAGACACGCACACACACCAGACACACACACACCAGACACACACACACAGGGGCACAAGTGAAGATGGCCAGGTCTGGCCGGGCGCAGGGGCTCACACCTGTCATCCCAACACTTTGGGAGGCTGAAGCAGGTGGATCACCTGAAGTCAGGAGTTCGAGATCAGCCTGGCCAACATGGAGAAACCCGCATCTCTACTAAAAATACAAAAATTAGCCGGGCGTGGTGGTGGGCCCTGGTAATCCCAGCTACTTGGGAGGCTGAGGTAGGAAAATTGCTTGAACCCGGGAGGCGGAGGTTGGAGTGAGTCGAGATCACGCCACTGCACTACAGCCTGGCGAGAGAGAAAGACTCCATCAAGAAACAAAGAAAAGAAAGAAAAACAGAGACAGAGACAGAGAGAGAGAGAGAGAGAGAGAGAAAGAGAGAGGCCAGGTATGAATAAAGTGGGTGAACTGTATCAATGCCAACAGCCTAGTTATGACATTGTAATAGACTGTTGCAAAATGTTACCATTGGGAGGAAACTAGGCACAGTGCTATTTCTTACAACTGCATATGTTTCCAATCATTACAGCAAAAAAATCAATTACAAAATATATATATGTTTTGAAACGTGATCCAGAGTGCAGTGGCATGATCACAGCTCACGGCAGCCTCAAACCCCTGGGCTCAATTACTGTTCCTCCCTCACCTCAGCCTCCTATGTAGCTGGGACCACAGGCGCGCATGACCACACCCGGCTAATTTTTTTTTTTTTTTTGACAGAGTCTTGCTCTGTCGCCCAGGCGGGAGTGCAGTGGCGCGATCTCAGCTCACTGCAAGTTCCGCCTCCCGGGTTCACGCCATTCTCCTGCCTCAGCCTGCTGAGTAGCTGGGACTACAGGCGCCCGCCACCACGCCTGGCCAGTTTTTTTGTATTTTTAGTAGAGACGGGGTTTCACCATGTTGGTCAGGATGGTCTCGATCTCCTGACCTCCTGATCTGCCCGCCTCGGCCTCCCAAAGTGCTGGGATTACAGGCGTGAGCCACTGCACCTGGCAACACCCGGTTAATTTTTTATTTTTTGTAGAGACGGGGCCTCACTACGTTGCCGGGGCTGGTCTCAAACTCCTGGGCTCAAGCAATCCTCCGGCCTTGACCTCCGAAAGCGCTGGGACCACAGGCATGAGCCACCGAGCTTGACTATTATTATCTTGAGGAACGATGCTGCTGCTGACCCCCCGCCTACATTTCGTGCCCAGGCAAGGGCCCTGCCTGCCTCCCCCATGTCCTGGCTGGAAGTGGTGGTTGTGAGGGTTTCTCAATGTTGCCTGCCTGGCCCTAGGCCCACAGGGAAGGGATGAAGTCATTCCTGGGAGGGCAGGACTGCTGGGTGAAGGATCAGGGGCTCTGCAGGGGTGAGTCAAGTTGGCCAATGAGGCCCTGTACAGAGTGGCCAGGGCTGGAACCACATCATCTGTAGCCTCCTTGCAAGGGGGCACACTTTGGTTTGGTTTTGGTTTTGGTTTTTGAGGCGGAGTCTTGCCCTGTCTCCCAGGCTGGAGTGCAGTGGCGTGATCTCAGCTCTCCGCAGCCTCTACCTCCTAATTGCTGAAACTCCTAGGGTTCAAGCAATTCTCCTGCCCCAGCCTCCCAAGTAGCTGGGACTACAAGTGTGTACCACCACGTCAGGCTAATTTTTGCATTTTTATTTTTATTTATTTATTTATTTATTTTTTTTTTTTTTTTTTTGAGACGGAGTCTCGCTCTGTTGCCCGGGCTGGAGTGCAGTGGCCGGATCTCAGCTCATCGCAAGCTCCGCCTCCCGGGTTTACGCCATTCTCCTGCCTCAGCCTCCCGAGTAGCTGGGACTACAGGCGCCAGCCACCTCGCCCGGCTAGCTTTTTTTTTTTGTATTTTTTAGTAGAGACGGGGTTTCACCGTGTTAGCCAGGATGGTCTCGAACTCCTGACCTCGTGATCCGCCCGTCTCGGCCTCCCAAAGTGCTGGGATTACAGGCTTGAGCCACCGCGCCCGGCCTAATTTTTGCATTTTTAGTAGAAATGGGTTTCACCACGTTGGCCAGGCTGGTCTCAAACTCCTGACAAGTGATCCACCCTCCTCGGCCTCCCAAAGTGCTGGGATTATAGGCGTGAGCCACCGCGCCCGGCCAGGTGACACTTCTACCATGCAGATAAAATGCTGCAACACAGCTCTCAACCCTGTGTTTCTGACGGCTGACGGGTGGCAGGGACTCACTGACTCCAAGCTGGGCACTCTCCCCACGTCTATGGAAGGGGATTTGGGAACCTGAGGCCTCTGTGGTCCCCCAAACCAAGGCTGTGGGGGTTGACCAACCCCCTTTACTTTTTCTTTTATTTTTTTCTTTTTTAGAGATGGGGTTTCACTATGTTGCCCAGGCTAGTCTCGAACTCCTGGGCTCACTGAATCCACCCACGTCAGCCCCTTAAAGTGCTGGGATTACAGGCGTGAGCCACCGTGCCTGGCCCAGACACGGCCCTTTTTTTTTTTTTTTTTTTTTTTTGGAGACAGAGTTTCACTCTGTCCCCCAGGCTGGAGTGCAGCGGCGCGATCTTGGCTCACTGCAACCTCCGCCTCCCGGGTTCGAGTAATTCTCTTTGTCAGCTTCCCGAGTAGCTGGGATTACAGGCACCCACCACCACGCCTGGCTAATTTTTTATATTTTTAGTAGAGATGGGGTTTCACCATCTTGGCCAGGCTGATCTTGAACTTCTGACCTCATGATCCACCCATCTCGGCCTCCCAAAGTTATGGGATTACAGGCGTGAGCCACCGCACCTGGCCGACAAGCCCTCTTTGTTGGTGTCTGTACCTTCTGCCATTTCACAAAAGGTGCTCACAAAAGGGAAACTGAGGCAGGGCATGGTGGTTCACACCTGTCATCCCAGTACTTTGGGAGGTCAAGGCAGGAGGATCACTTGAGCCCACGGACTCCAGATCAGCCTGTGCAACATAGTGAAACCCCATCTCTACAAAAAATGACAAAAATTAGCTGGGTGTGGTGGCGCACACTTGAGGTCACAGCTACTCAGGAGATTGAGGTGGGAGGATGATTTGAACACGGGAGGTTAAGGCTGCAGTGAGCCATGACAGCACCACTGCACTCCAGCCTGGGTGACAGAATGAGTCCTCATCTCAAAAAAGGGAAACTGAAGGCCGGGCGCGGTGGCTCAAGCCTGTAATCCCAGCACTTTGGGAGGCCGAGACGGGCGGATCACGAGGTCAGGAGATCGAGACCATCCTGGCTAACACGGTGAAACCCCGTCTCTACTAAAAAATACAAAAAACTAGCCGGGCGAGGTGGCGGGCGCCTGTAGTCCCAGCTGCTCGGGAGGCTGAGGCAGGAGAATGGCATGAACCCGGGAGGCGGAGCTTGCAGTGAGCTGAGATCCGCCACTGCACTCCAGTCCAGGCGACAGAGCGAGACACCGCCTCAAAAAAAAAAAAAAAAAAAAAAGGGAAACTGAGCCTGGAGCGCTGGAGCTGTTGCCCTCACACTTCATACGGGGAACTGAGTCTCTCTTGGGGTGGTGGGATGAATGTACCCCAGGGCATCTTCCCAAGGCTGCCCACAGACCCCAATCCCTGCGTGGCAGGGAGTGAAATGTTTGCTTGATAGAAGGAACGAACACAGCTAGAAATGGAGTGAATAAGGCAGGTGCCACTGCGGAGTCAGTGAGGTTCCAACCCAGGGGTGCCAGCTTCTATCGGGCCACCCAAACCCCGGATGGGAACACTTGTGTCAGCAGGCCCCCCAGCTCACCCAGGCATCCCCGACACAGGGAGCCAGTCCTTCCACCCTCCCTCCCTTCCTCTCTCCCGCAAGCTTACCCCAACCCAGCTTTGACCAAGGAGGTAGGTCCTTCCTCACGTCTGACTTGATTCCATCACACTTCACTTTAAACAGGTTTCTCATTCTTCAGGGTGAGTCAGAGACCAGGACAGGCCACAGGGTTGCCTTTGGCAAGAGGACAATTAAAGGCCAGAATGAAAGGGGCTGATTCAGCAGGAGGGATCCCTGTGGTTAGTGACAATGGCAGGAAATAAAATCTGTGTGAGTCCTTCCACTCTGCAGAGGGAGGAGAGACATCCTGCTGGCCTCCTCCCCGCCCTGGGGCAATAAATCAATCCTCAACACATTTTGTTTTTGTTTTGAGACAGAATCTCGCTCTGTCACCCAGACTGGAGTGCGGTGGCACCATCTCGGCTCACTGCCGCCTCCATCTCCTGAGTTCAAGTGATTCCATCTCGGCTCACTGCCACCTCCATCTCCTGAGTTCAAGTGATTCTTCTGCCTCAGCCTCCCAAGAGCTGGGATTACAGGCGTGAGCCACCATGCCCGCCCAATTTTTGTAGTTTTTAATAGAGACGGGGTTTCACCCTGTCGGTCAGGCTGGTCTCAAACTCCTGACCTCGTGATCCGCCCGCCTCAGCCTCCGAAAGTGCTGGGATTACAGGCGTGAGCCACCGCGCCTGGCCGATCCTCAACACATTTATTGAGCACTTATTGTGTTCCAGACCCTATACAGACTTGATCCTGTTGACTCTTTAATTCATTGTTATTATTACTTTATTGTCTTTTACAATAGAGACGGAGGTCTCAGTATGTTGCCCAGACTGGTGTCAAACTCCTAGCCTCAAGCGATCCACTGGTCTCAGCCTCCCAAAGTATTGGAATTACAGGCATAAGCCACTGTACCCGGCCATTATTATTATTATTAATTGAGACTGGGTCTTACTTTGTTGCCCAGGCTGGAGGGCAGAGATGTGATCATAACTCACAGTAGCCTCAAATTCCTGGGCTCAAGGGATCCTCCTGCCTCAGCCTCCCAAGTAGCTGGAACTACAGGCATGCACCACCACGCCTGGCTAATTTTCATATTTTTTATAGAGATAGGGTCTCATTATGTTGTCCAGTGTGGTTTTGAACTCCTGGGCTCAAGCAATCCTCCCACGTCAGCCTCCCAAACTGTTGGGATTACAGGCATGAGCCACTGCATCCAGCCTAAATGAAATTATTATTATTATTATCCGTCCAGGTGTGGTGGCTCACACCTGTAATCCCAGCACTTTGGGAGGCCGAGGCGGGTGGATCACCTGAGGTCAGGAGTTTGAGACCAGCCTGGCCACCATGGTGAAATCCTGTCTCTATTAAAAATACAAAAATTGGCCGGGCACGGTGGCTCAAGCCTGTAATCCTAGCACTTTGGAAGGCCGAGACAGGCGGATCGTGAGGTCAGGAGATCGAGACCATCCTGGCTAACACGGTGAAACCCCGTCTCTACTAAAAACTACAAAAAACTAGCTGGGCGAGGTGGCGGCGCCTGTAGTCCCAGCTACCTGGGAGGCTGAGGCAGGAGAATGGCGTGAACCCGGGAGGCGGAGCTTGCAGTGAGCTGAGATCCGGCCACTGCACTCCAGCCTGGGTGACAGAGTGAGACTCCGTCTCAAAAAAAAAATACAAAAATTAGCCAGGCATGGTGGTGGCCACCTGTAGTCCCAGCTACTTGGGAGGCTGAGGCAGGAGAATCACTTGAACCTGGGAGGCAGAGGTTGCAATGCGCCAAGATTGCACGACTGAACTCCAGCCTGGGCAACAGAGCAAGACTCTGTCACACACACACACACACACACACACACACACACAAAAAGGCCAGGTGTGGTGGCTCACACCTGTAATTCCAGTACTTTGGGAGGCCGAGGTGGGCAGATCATGAGGTCAGGAGTTCAAGACCAGTCTGGGCACCATGTTGAAACCCTGTTTCCACTAAAAATACAAAAAGTAGCAGAGCGTGGTGGCACATGCGTATAATCTCAGCTACCCGGGAGGCTGAGGCATGAGAATCGCTGCAACCCAGGAGGCAGAGGTTGCAGTGAGCCGAGATCTCACCACTATACTCCAGCCTGGGCGACACAGCGAGATTCCGTCTCAAAAAACAAAAAAATAAAAACGATGGCACTGTGAATGGGTCTCTTGACTATTTCTCGGTCTCTCGGTCTATATCCTCCCAACTCAGGCTTGCCCCTCGCCGCAGTGGGGCTCAAGGCAGTTGCACCTCAGCACAATTTTCTTCGTGGTTTTAGCTTTTTCTGGAAAATCAGCTTAGTCTGCCTACCACAGCCGCTCTGCTTCCTGTGGTAAGGCCACTTTCCCTGGGCACAGAGAGAGTCCTTGCCCCTCTAGCGCCGCCTCCCTTTGTGGGACTGGCACTGGCCACACTTCTTACAGAAAGGCTCTTTTTTTTTTTTTTTTTTTTTTTTGAGACGGAGTCTTGCTCTGCCACCCAGGCTGGAGTGCAGTGGCCGGATCTCAGCTCACTGCAAGCTCCGCCTCCGGGTTTATGCCATTCTCCTGCCTCAGCCTCCTGAGTAGCTGGGACTACAGGCGCCCGCCTCGCCGCCCGGCTAGTTTTTTGTATTTTTAAGTAGAGACAGGGTTTCACCGTATTAGCCAGGATGGTCTCGATCTCCTGACCTCGTGATCCGCCCGTCTCGGCCTCCCAAAGTGCTGGGATGACAGGCTTGAGCCACCGCGCCCGGCCCACAGAAAGGCTCTTGGGGCTGGGTGCAGTGGCTCACGCCTGTCATCCCAGCACTTTGGGAGGCCGAGGCAGGTGGATCACCTGAGGTCAGGAGTTCGAGACCAGCCTGGCCAACATGGTGAAGCCCCGTCTCTGCTAAAAACAAAAACAAAAATAAACTCACACACACACACACACACACACACAGTTAGCTGGGCGTGATGGTTGGTGCCTGTAATCCCAACCACTCAGCAGGCTGAGACAGGTGAATTGCTTGAACCCAGGAGGTGGAGGTCGTAGTGAGCCGTGACTGCACCACTGCATTCCAGCCTGGGGAAACAGAGGGAGACACTGTCTCAAAAAGAACCTGGGTTTGGTCGGGCGCGGTGGCTCACGCCTGTAATTCCAGCACTTTGGGAGGCCAAGACGGGCGGATCACGAGGTCAGGAGATCGAGACCATCCTGGCTAACATGGTGAAACCCCGTCTCTACCGAAAATACAAAAAATTAGCTGGGCGTGGTGGCAGGTGCCTGTAGCCCCAGGAGGATGGCGTGAACCCGGGAGGCAGAGTTTGCAGTGAGCCAAGGTCACGCCACTGCACTCCAGCCTGGGCGACAGAGTGAGACTGTCTCAAAAAAAGAAAAAAAAAAGAACCTCGGTTTTCGGAACGTTCACCATGTTTGCAGGAGCGCTATTGGCACGGGAAAAAAAAGTTGTTTTTTTTTTTTTTTTTTTTTTTTGCCAGAGTCTTGTTCTTGTCACCTAGGCTGGGGTGCA
Organism: Trachypithecus francoisi; assembly: GCF_009764315.1. NCBI lineage: Eukaryota > Metazoa > Chordata > Mammalia > Primates > Cercopithecidae > Trachypithecus > Trachypithecus francoisi. The sequence goes on along the minus strand of NW_022681470.1, from coordinate 147,858,543 downwards.
GTGGTGCAATCTCAGTTCACTGCAACCTCCGCCTCCCAGGTTCAAGCGATTCTTCTGCCTCAGCCTCCTGAGTAGCTGGGATTACAGGTGCCCGACACCACGCCCGGCTAATTTTTTTACTTTTAGTAGAGACAGGTTTTCACCACGTTAGCCAAGCTAGTCTCAAACCCCTGACCTCAGGTATCTGCCTTCCTCGGCCTTCCAAAGTGCTGAGATTACAAGCATGAGCCACCACGCCTGGCCAAATACGTATTTTTTTTAAAAAACAGCTTTGGGGTTTCAAAGAAATTGTGAAGGTCACAGGGTTTCCGCACAGTCCGCACCCCACACCTGGTTTCTCCAACAATCTGTGTGTGTGCTGCTGTCTTTTCAAAGGATCCCTGAATCACTGCTGCAATGTAGAGGTGATTTTGCCATGAAGGATTCAGTTTGCTCCCGCCCGTGACCCGGTGGGACACGTGCATGAACCCTGGCCCAGGCACCTGTGAGCCAGAGCTGGTGGTTCCCTTCACAGAGGGGCACACCTGGCTCTGGAGGCTGGGGGTGGCCTCGGTCACAGCCTGTGAAAGGCTCCCAGTTCCTCCAGCTCCAGAATTTTCCTGCCACTCTACAAGAAGAGACTGGAAGAGGGCGGGATTGGCAGAGAGGAAACCACAAAAACAGGATTGAGAGCAGCAGCTCAGAAGACAAGCTGTTCCTGGCAGGCGGCCGGGGGCAGGCAGCGGTCAGCGGGGGGGCCTGGCAGGGCTGGGCGGGGCTCGGTGCCACCCGGGAGGGAAGTGACTTGGCCTATGGGACCTCCCACACTTCCTACACACAAGTCAGGCTGGGCAAGGGAGAAAGGCAGCAGGCCAGGGAGCCCTGAGGATGGCCAGATGGGGCTGTCTGTGTGCTTTCATTCATTCATTCATTCATTCATTCAATCTGTTATGTGTGAGGTCACAAACTAGGACAAAGGAGGAGACAGCTGAGCTCAGCCCACCTTCGAATGTGGCAGATAAGTAACCCAGGGCGAGAAACGTTCACAGATGGTCATGTGGGCTGTGACGTGGCCTGAGCTCCTAGGGAGCACCTGCAGAAGTGCTCCCAGATCCGTGGCTGAAGGGTGCAGAGGAGAAACCAGGTGCAGAGGATGTTGGGGAGGCCCCGCTGGAAGGGGGAGCAGGTGCATAGACCCTGCATCCAGAAGCAGCTGGGGCCGGAGGAATTGAGAGGAGGGCAGGGTTTGAGGGGGAGACTTAGAGGCTGGGAGCCTTGAGCCTTGAACTCCTGGGCTCAAGCAATCCTCCCACCTCAGCCTTCCAAAGTATTGAGATTACAGGTGTGGGTCACTGCACCCAGACTAAATAAAATTATTATTATTATTATATTATTTTTTTTTTTTTTTTTTTTTTTTGAGACGGAGTCTCGCTCTGTCGCCCGGGCTGGAGTACAGTGGCCGGATCTCAGCTCACTGCAAGCTCCGCCTCCCGGGTTCACGCCATTCTCCTGCCTCAGCCTCCCGAGTAGCTGGGACTACAGGCGCCCGCCACCTCGCCGGCTAGTTTTTTGTATTTTTTTAGTAGAGACGGGGTTTCACAGTGTTAGCCAGGATGGTCTCGATCTCCTGACCTCGTGATCCGCCCGTCTCGGCCTCCAAAGTGCTGGGATTACAGGCTTGAGCCACCGCGCCCGGCCAAAATTATTATTATTATTATTAGAACCTAAACTAGGTGCCAGGGCAGCCAAGAGCACTTTGTTTTTGTGCTGAGGGCAATGGGGAGCCATGGGAGGTGTTAGAGTAGGGGAGGGCCATGATCAGTTTTAATTCACTAGGAGAAAGGAGGCAGAGGCGGGAATGGGAGCTGGAAGGTCAGCAAGGAGTCTGGGGCCTTGGCCTTGGGTAGCAGTTGCGGGGAGGACAAAAGTGGGGGTGATTTTGAGAGGAGACTTGGGAGTTGAGATTCAAAGGGTGTGATGGGGGGAAAGGAGGAGAAGACAGGGAAGACCAAAGCCAGGAGAGAAGAGAGACCCTAGGGATGGGGCTGAGGAGGGAGCGCTGTCCACAGCTTGGATGAGGCTCAGCCAGGTTGGCTGCAGAACCCAGAGAAAACCTGGGGGCTTGGGCCCTCTGGGTTTCTGGGGGCTGCCACTGTCAAGGGTAGAGGCCAGACCCCGCCCTGTGGTCATCTGGCCCAGCCCTCTGTTCTCTAGATGGGGAAACTGAGGCCTGGGTTGGCAGTCCTTATCTTGCCAGCTCCATAACCCCTGCTCCAGGGGACAGCTTGGAACCTCGATTTCCGGTCTGTGCCTTGAGGCTGTGGGGGAAGCTAGCAGAGGACCCTGGGCCCCTCCCTCCCACTGGAGCTGCAGAACAGGGCTAGAAGGACTGAATGGGTTGTGGGGTTCAATCAGGACCATGGGGTGGCCACGAAGTGCCTCGCAGGGGGTGACAGATCCCAGTGCCCGGCCCACCTTTCACCTCCCCCAGCAGTCAGCCCTGCAGGGCTGGGCCCCTCCTGACCATGGCTGTGGTCTCTGCTCCAGCTGGGTCTCCCAGGAGCCCTCCTCCTCTAGGCCCAGCTGGAATCCATCCCCGGGCCATTCACATGAAAAGTCCAGAACAGGCAAATCCTCGGAGATGGAGAGTGTACTAGTGGCCACCAGGGGCTGGGGAGGTGGGGAGAGGCGGTGACTGCTGGTGGGACGGGCTTGCTTTCCCGGGTGATGAGAATGTTGCAGAATTGGATTAGAGGCGAAGGTTGCACAACTTTGCATGTGCTAAAAAAAGATTGAATTTTAGACGAAGTGGGGGAATTATGGTGCTGAGTTTTTTTTGTTTTGTCTTGTTTTTTGAGGAGTCTCCCTATGTTGCCCAGGCTGGAGTGCAATGGTGCAATCTCGGCTCACTGCAACCTCAGCTTCCTGGGCTCAAGCGATTCTCCTGCCTCAGCCTCCCTAGCAGCTGGGATTACAGGCACCTGCCACCACGCCAGGCTAATTTTGTATTTTTAGTGGAGATGGGGTTTCAGTGTTGGCCAGGCTGGTCTCAAACTCCTGACCTCAGGTGATCCTCCCACCTCGGCCTCCCAAAGTGCTGGGATTACGAGAGTGAGCCACCGCGCCCGGCCAGGTGCTGAGTTTTATCACAGTAAAACTGTTATCCGAAAAAATAAAATGCTGCCTGGGTTCCCTGTTGCCTTTGGGGTGCAGTCCCCTCCCCCGCCGTGGTCGAGTGTGTCCCCCACACGGTGCTTACTCTCGCGCTCCAGCCTCTCGGTGTGAGGGAACCATAACCTTTCTTCCCCTCCTCACGCCTTCTCCCACGCAGGCTCCTGGGGCAGGGCAGGGAACCCTCCCGTCCTGAGCGCCATCTCTCTTGCCTCCAACCCGCTCCGCTTCCAAAACCCGCCCCTCCAGACCTCAAGCCCGGCGTTTCCAGGCCCAAACTTGGCCCCAGACACAAGCTCCACTCCCACCTCCAGTTCATAAGCCCCGCCCCTCCTGGCAAAAGCTCCGCCCCCCAGGCCGTAAGTCTCTGCCTTCCAGGCCTCAGACCTCACCCAATACACAAGCCCCGCCCCTTCTGGGAACCTCCCCCAAGCCCCGGCCCTCCAGGCCTCAAACCTCGACCCAGACGAGGCCCCGCCCCTTCAGATTCCAAGCTCCGCCCTCCAAGTCCACGGCTCCGCCTCCAGATTATAAACCCCACGCCCAGACCCCAAGTCTCGCCCCCACCAGGCCTCAAGTCCCGCCCCCTCAGGCGACGTCATCGGTTTCTTTGTTGCTGGGTTTCGTCGCTGCACTGCGCTATCAGCCTGTAGCTCACGTGGCTGCCCTTGGCTCCCGCTTGATGGATCCAGAAACTGAGGCACACAGTAGCCTGGATACAGCTGGGATTTCAGCCCAGGCTGGCCTCCTTAACCACCAGGCTTCGCTGTCCTCCTTCCGCTCCCGCCTCCAGGAAGCCCTTCCTGGTCTACACCCAACCCCAGGATTGTCAAGGACGGTCAGCCCTTGACCGTCCAGCTCATCTTCTCTGCCACCAGCCCCAGCACAGAGTCCTGACTGCAACAAAAACTTAATAATGGCTTGGCGAGTGAACCCTAGAGCAGGCAGGGGCCGGCCATGCGCGGAAGGTTAGAATTACTAGGACTTGTTAGGTCGCACAGTCTCAAGGTAGCGGCAACAACGTCTGTCACCCTCTTCCAGGAGGAGACCCTGCCCTCCCCCTCCCTTTGAACCTGGGCGGGCCTCGCGCCTCCTGTGAAACCAGAGAAGGTGGCCGGGGTGGCGCCGCCTGACTTCCGAGCAGGTCAGCCTGGCAGCTTCTGCTTTGTTCGCTTGGAACCCGGCTTACGGGAGACCGGACTGGGAACACAGCTGCCATGTTGTGAGGGAGCCCAAGCCACACGGGGAGGCTCCCTGCAGGCGCTGGTCCCCGTTCACAGCTCGCAGCTGAGCGCTGGCTGGGTGTGGGGCTCACGCCTGTCATCCCAGCACCTTGGGAGGCCGAGGCAGCTGGATCACTTGAGGCCAGGAGTTCGAGACCAGCCTGGCCAACAAAGCGAAACCCTGTCCCTACTAAAAATACAAAAAATTGGCTGGGCATGGTGGCTCACGCCTGTAATCTCAGCACTTTGGGAGGCCGAGATGGGCAGATCACCTGAGGCCGGGAGTTCGAGACCAACCTGACCAACGTGGAGAAACCCAACTCTACTAAAAATACAAAATTAGCTGGGCATGGTGGCACATGTCTGTGATCCCAGCTACTCGGGAGGCTGAGGTGAGAGAATCGCTTGAACCTGGGAGGTGGAGGTTGTGGTGAGCCGAGATCACACCATGGCACTCCAGCCTGGTCAACAAGATCGAAACTCCGTCTCAAAAAGAAAAAAAAAATTACAAAAAATTAGCTGGGCCATGGTGACACACGCCTGTAATCCCAACTACTCAGGAGGCTGAGGCAGGAGAATCCCTTGAACTCAGGAGGCAGAGGTTGCAGTGAACTGAGACGTAGCACCACTGCACTCCATCCAGCCTGGGCTGTGAGATTCTGTCTCAAAAAAAAAAAAAAAAGGAAAAAAAAAGGACAGGGTCTCACTCTATCACTCAGCCTAGAGTCAGTGGTATGATCACGGCTCACTGCAGCCTTGACTTCCTGGGCTCCAGTTGTCTAACTGCTTCGGCCTCCCATGCAGCTGGGACCACGGGTGTGCACCACCACGCCTGGGTTTTTTGTTTTGTTTTGTTTTTTGAGACAGAGTCTTGCTCATCACCCAGACTGGAGTGCAGTGGTACCATCTCAGCTCACTGCAGCCCCCGCCTCCCGGATTCAAGCAATTCTTGTGTTCTTGTGCCTCAGCCTCCCGAGTAGCTGGGATTACAGGCATGTTGCACCACACTGGGCTAATTTTTGTATTTTCAGTAGAGGCGGGGTTTCATCATGTTGGCCAGACCTCAAGTGATCTGCCTGTCTTGGTCTCCCAAAGTGCTGGGATTACAGGCATGAGCCACTGCACCCGGCTGATAGCCTGTCTGTGTGTGGTTTGTTTTTTTTTTTTTTTTTTTGAGACGGAGTCTCACTGTCACCCAGGCTGGAGTGCAGTGGCGCCATCTCAGCTCACAGCAAGCTCTGCCTCCTGGGTTCACGCCATTCTCCTGCCTCAGCCTCCCAAGTAGCTGGGACTACAGGCGCCCACCACCATGCCCGGCTAATTTTTTGTATTTTTAGTAGAGACGGGCTTTCACCAAGTTAGCCAGGATGGTCTCGATCTCCTGACCTCGTGATCCGCCCGCCTCGGCCTCCCAAAGTGCTGGGATTACAGGCGTGCGCTACCGCGCCCGGCCGATAGCCCGTCTTTAAAAAAAAAAAAAGTAAGGGCACGGAGGCTCACACCTGTAATCCTAGCACTTTGGGAGGCTGAGGTGAGCACATCACAGGGTCAGGAGTTCGAGACCAGTCTGGCTAATATGGTGTAACCGCGTCTCTACTAAAAATACAAAAATTAGTCAGACGTGGTGGCATATGCCTGTAGTCCCAGCTACTCGGGAGGCTGAGTCAGGAGAATTGCTTGAACCCGGGAGGCGGAGGTTGCAGTAAGCCAAGATCGCGCCACTGCACTCCAGCCTGGCAAGAGAAACTCTGTCTCAAAAAAAAAAAAAAAAAAAAAACGGCCGGGCGCGGTGGCTCAAGCCTGTAATCCCAGCACTTTGGGAGGCCGAGACGGGCGGATCACGAGGTCAGGAGATCGAGACCATCCTGGCTAACATGGTGAAACCCCGTCTCTACTAAAAATACAAAAAAACTAGCCGGGCGAGGTGGCGGGCGCCTGTAGTCCCAGCTACTCGGGAGGCTGAGGCAGGAGAATGGCGGAAACCGGGAGGCGGAGCTTGCAGTGAGCCGAGATTGCGCCACTGCACTCCAGTCTGGGCGACAGAGCGAGACTCTGCCTCAAAAAAAAAAAAAAAAAAAAAAAAACCAGCTGAGCCCTGCATTGGAGTCGCCCAGCTCGTAGCAATGAGGCCACCTGTGTATGAAAAGCTCAGCTTTTTTTTTTTTTTTTTTTGAGACAGTCTTGCTATGTCACCCAGGCTGGAGTGCAGTGGTGCGATCTCAGCTCACTTCAAGCTCCGCCTCCCGGGTTCATGCCATTCTCCTGCCTCAGCCTCCCCAGCAGCTGGGACTACAGGCGACCACCGCCATGCCAGGCTAATTGTTTTGTATTTTTAGTGGAGATGGGGTTTCACCATGTTAGCCAGGATGGTCTCAATCTCCTGACCTTGTGATCCGCCCGCCTCAGCCTCCCAAAGTGCTGGGATTACAGGCGTGAGCCACTGTGCCCGGCTTTTTTTTTTTTTTTTGAGAGCTGTACTCTCGCTCTGTCGCCCAGGCTGGAGTGCAGTGGCGTGATCTTGGCTCACTGCAACCTCCGCCTTCCGGGTTCAAGCAATTCTCCTGCCTGTCTCCTGAGTAGCTGGGATTACAGGTGTGCACCATCATGCCCGGCTAATTTTTGTATTTTTAGTCGGGACGGGGTTTCACCCTGTTGATTAGGCTGGTCTAGAACTGCTGACCTCATGATCTACCCGCCTCTGCCTCCCAAAGTGCTGGGTAATTACAGGCATGAGCCACCGCGCCCAGCCGAGCTCAGCTTTTGGCCGCTGTCTTCCCAGCAGTGCATCCGGGCATCCTGGGGCAGAGACAGACCCCACAGTAGCGCACCACCTCAAAACTCCTGACTCAGCACCACTGGCAACAACGTGGTTTTGCAACAATAGGTTGGGGACAGCTCCTTATGCAGTGACAGAAAACTTAAACTCAGGCACACACAGCAGGTTTTTTGACTTTTATTAAATCTTTACAAAACAGAATACAAAATTCCGGCATTGACAGTTGGTGTAAAGGAAAACTTCTGAGCTCCGTCAGTTCACCTGGTACAATGGAATTAAAGTGCTTGGATGTTTTTCCCCCACTTAAAAAAAACTTTGAGGTTTTTTTTTCTTTTTTTTTTTTTTGTCTTTTAAAAACATCGTAACATTAACACATGGCCGTTCACCGTCCCCCAGCGCTGGGAGCTGGCCTGGGGCCCAGGGTTCTCCAGGATCTTCACTCATTCACAGTAATGGTTCTGACCAGTCCTCCAGGTCGCACATGGATGCGACAGGGGTGGGGAGGGAGGAGGAAGTGACTGTCCCGCCTTCAGAAAAAAAAAAAAAAAAAAAAGCTGCTAGCAGCTCAGACGCGATGGCTGTGGGCGCCTGCAGCGGGCGGGGGTGTTTGCTTGTTCTTTTATACAAAAAGGCAGAGAATCCCCCGTTACAAAACATAGAATCACTGACGGGCGAGACATGATGGGGGAGGGGGGTGGGCGGCCTGCCCCACCCCCCAGGGGTCTTTGGAAGGGGCAGTCCACAGATATGGGCAGTGGGGACCAGGGAGGGCAGAGCACCCCCACGGCCACCGGACTGTGACCATCGTACGAGATTCGGGAGGGGCAGCAGGGCCAGGCAGACGGTCTCCAAGGCCCCCACCCCCAGACCCCCCGACATTCAAGTATTCTTCAAGAACAGGGAAGCAAAGTCAACCGATGTTTTTTTTTCCTTAAAAAAAAAACAACAACTAAAAAACTAAACACAAGGAATCCCGACTGCGGATTTAGAAGCCAGAGGGGGCTGCCCCAGGTGTGGAGTTTGGGGACTGGGCTGGGAAGGGCGGGTGGTGACCCTAGCTGCCCCCGCAGCACAGCCCCGCACACTTCTAAAGTGGAACCCTGTATTGCATAGAACGTCCCCACCCGCAGGCAGGGGCGGCAGGCTCCGCAGCCCCCAAGGGTTGGAGCGTGGAGGGTGGGGGGTGGGGGGACTGAGCAAGCCCCTCCATTCCTGGGTGCCCGAAGGGAGGCCAAGGCCGCGGCCATTTTCCTGAAGGTGGCAGACCAAAAACGCTGCCCTGGGGGTGGGGATTCGGCCAGACCCTGGGGTCTGGGCCCAGCTCTAAGGACAAGGACGGAGCTGACAGAGCTTCCAGGCCAGGCCCAAGGGGCGGCGCGAGGCAGGACGTGGCCACAGTCAGACTGAGCCCTGAGAAGGGGCACTCGGATGCCCCAAGGGGGTGTCTTCAGGACCCCCCACATTGGCTGACAGTGCCTGTCCAGTCCCTCTGCCTGCTGCGGTGGAAGCAGCTTCAGGCCGGGCGGGGCTCCTGCTGTCTCAGGCCCTGGAGCCGTGGAGAGGGGCAGCGGCGAGCCCCTGGGGTCAGCTGCAGTTTAAGGTCAAGGTTGGAGGCCGAATCTGGCCACCAGGAGTCCTGGACAGACAGGCCTTGCAGGAAGCCCCGATTGTCAACTACCATGGGGACAAGGCAGGCGGGTGAAGGGCTGGGGGATCCCATGGGGCGGGTGGCTGGGCTGCCCTCCACCTGCCTGCCTGGCCCCTCGGGAGACAGGCAGGTCCTCCCCTCCCCAGCCAAGCCACCAGGGGTGCTCTCAGGGTGAGGGGTAGAGGGGAAGAGCCTGTCCCTGAAATACTGCGGGCTGGGAGAGAACAGAGGGGCAGGGCCCTGTGCCCCTCCCCAGCTCTGGAAGATGGCAAACGATGTGGGTCTGCTCTCCTGAGTCACTGCAAGCCACGTGGGCAGATGGCGGGCAGCACAGGTGACCTGGGGGCTTCACAGTACAGGTGAGCAAGGCTGGGGACCGGGGAGGGGACAAGCCCAGCCACGCACCCTCTGCTCACCTCCCCGGGTGCCTGCATTGTTTAACCGTCCGAAGGAAAAAATAAGGGGAAGGGGTGGAAACAGGAAAGAAAAACCCAAAAGCAAAAACCTTCTATAAAACGCCCCCCCTCAGCTGAGCTTAGTGCCTGGGAATCCAGCCAGAGGAGGGGCAGCCCGCAGGACACCGGCTGGCGATAGCTTAAAAAACCTTTAGATTTGATTGGGGGATGGGCGACCTATGTACAAAGGGGAGACGGGAGGGTCAGGCACGGTCTCCCACCAGGACCACGGGGGCGGAGGACAGGCTGGCCCTTTGCCGCCGCTGCGCCAGCTTGGACTGGGAGGGTGGAGACAGCTGCAGGCAGCGTGAGGTAGCTCGGACCAGGACGGGCTGGCCCTGCCCGGCGGCCTCCTCCTCAGCCAGGTCCTCGTCGTGCTGGGCCAGCTGCCGGTTCATGGCGATGGCCTCGGCCGCGAAGGACGTGAGGTCTTTGGCACAGCTGTTCCTGGGAAATGGGGTGGGGGTAGGTGGTCACCAAGGAGGCACCCCTTAGGGGACCGCAGGGGTCTGTGCAAGGCCCTGGGGGAAGGGGCTTCATGCCCCCCTCCCAGCCGCGACCCTGGGGCTCCTCTGAGTGCCAGGGCCCCACCGGGATCTCCACTGAGTTACCAGGCTTGCCTGCAGCCCCCACCCCAAAGCAGCTCTCCAGGCCTTTCCCAAGTGTCTTAACCTGGAAACCCCGACCCCTGGACTTGGGGGTCCCAAGCACCCCTGCAGGCCTCACCTCTGCAGGACCATCGGAGTGGGCAAGGTGTTCTCCGGGGCGCACTGTAACGACAGCGGGCAGGGGCGGGGCTGGAGAGCAGCTGGGGCCGCCTGGGGTGCCAGGAGGGGTGTCTGGCCAAGGGATGCCATCCCCATCCCATCACCAGGACCCCACCGGAGACCAGAAGTGCACCCGGGTGCCCCGGGAGCCAAGTCCCTGTCCGGAGGTATCTATGGCGAGGCTCCATGTCCACCTGCCCAGGGAACCCGAGGCTGGGCCAGGCTGAGGCCTGGTGTTGCAAGACTCTGTGAGGGTGGAGAGCGGAGCCCCAGCCCCTACCTCTCCCGGCTGTTCCCATCCCAAACCCACCTCCACCCCCCTCTTAACCCACGGGTCTCTGGATGCTTCTGGAAGGAGTTTGGAGGCCCCCAGCCCCTTGCCTGGGGACACAGAGTGACCCCAGCTTCTATTTTTAGTAAATCCCCACTCCCTGGGGTGGCAGCTCGGCTCAGATGACCTCTGGCAGGAGAAACACCCGACTCCGCCTGGATCGGAGGCCACACAAGGAAGGGTGGGGGGCAGAGCCTGGGCCTGAAACTGACGACAGGCTGGGGTCTCTGTGAGCTGGACTCGCTGCCTGCTTCACTCCAGCTTGCTGCGGAATGTAGGTCCCCACCACCCTCCAGGAAGGTTCTCTGAGGAGCTGCTCCTGGGAGCTGCCTGCCTGGCCAGCGTGCACGGCGCATAGGTGGGTGGCAGGGATTTCGGCCACAACCCTCATCCCAGGGCAGAGCCTGCGCTCTCAGACCTCAATGCATCTCAGAGTCCCAGGCTACACCCTCGGGGCTTCCCGTGCTTGCTCTGAGGCCACCCTGAAGCCTCCCATACCCTCCCTGGTGCCGGCACTCACCCCCTGAACCCAGGGGTGCTGCAGGACTTGGGCGGCGCTCAGTCTCTGCTTGGCGTCGCGGACGAGCAGCTTGGAGATGAGGTCTTTGGCAGCGCAGGAGATGTGGGCCCAGTCCTTGTCAGGGAACTCATACTTGCCCTCCTGGATGCTCTCAAACAGCATGTTCTGGGGACACAGGACACAGGGGAGCTTAGATCTGCCCAAGGACCTGGATACTGTGCACTGACATGTAGCTCCATCAGGACCCCAACCACCACGAGACCCTTGACCATGCACACCTGGGGCGGAGGGGGCTGGGAGCCGGACCAGGAGAGTCGGCTCTACCCAAGTGGAGCTGGAGTTAAAAAAAGGCAGCTCGGGAGGACCTGGTACCAAGGGCCACAGGCCACAGATGCTGAGCCTTAAGCAGCGGGCAGGCAGTCTGAGCCTGATCCCCCCAAACCAGGAACCTCAATCCACCTCTCAGCTCTCGGAACCCTGTCTGCGTTTTCCCTTGGGCAGGCAAACCTGAAAAGCCTTCGGGAAACCGGAGGACAGGGCGGCACTGCCCTGTGGATGGTATCAGGGGGTAGGGGCATACAGGGCAGGTCCCCGGGGGGTTAGGGGGTGGTCGGGGGCAGGTCCCCTGGGGTTAGGGGGTGCACAGGGCAGGCCCGGGGGAAGAGGGTGCCCAGGAGAGGAGGGTGCACGGGCCGCCGCACCTGGCAGGCAGGGCAGGCCTCGCCGCGGTCCCAGCCGCAGTCGCTGCCACAGCGGCCCACGAAGGGCGGGTAGCCGCTGAGCAAGATGTACAAGATGACGCCCAGGCTCCACAGGTCGCAGCGCTTGTCGTAGATGCTGGCCTCCTCGCTGAAGGCCTCCACCACCTCCGGAGCCATGTACTCCGCCGAGCCGCACTGCGGGCGGGGGAGAGGCGCGTCAGCCGGGGCTTCCCGGCATCACGTGGGAACCGAGCCCGGGTAACTGCGGGTCACCTGCGCCAGCCGGCTCGGACCCCGCCCCACCCCACCAATCAGCTGCGGCCGGGAACGCGCCCCGCCCAATCAGCAGGTGCAGAGCTCGCCCCACCCCCGCCGCGGCCCCGCCCCACCCGTCCAAACACAGGCGGGTGGGGGCGCCTCCTCGAGGCCCCGCCGCGTCATCCCGCGCAACCAATCAGCGGCTGTTGCTAAGCGGAAGCCCGAGCTCCGCGGCCTGGAACTGCGGGGCGGCCCAGGCTCCGCGAGCTTATGCAACCGTAGAGCAGGCAGCCGAGCCCCCAGGCCTGCCCGCGGGCCCTCACCGGGGTGAGCAGCTCCGGGGTGGAGATAGGGGAGCAGTCCCCGTTGAGTTTGATGCCGCTGCCCAGGTCGAAATCACAGATCTTCACGGGGGAGACCTGGGAGGGGCCAAGAGGGCCGTGAGCCTGGGGTCCCGCGCGGCCACCCCTCCCGCGGGGCCACCCTGCCGCGGCCGGCCTACCTGATTGGGGTGCTCACACAGGATGTTTTCCGGCTTTAGGTCCCTGTGCGCAATGCCTGGGGGAGAAGCCACAGAACCACGAGGGAGTGAGGGGCTGGGGATCTTCCAGGAGTCCTTGGCAGGCGGCCCTAGGGGACTCAGGGCGGGCTTACCACCCACCTTTGTTGTGCAGAAAGTCCAAGGCACTGGCCACGTCCTGCACCACCACGCTGGCCTCCAGCTCGTTGAAGTGCCGGCGCTTGTGGATGTGGCTCAGGATGGAGCCTGGGCAGGGCGGGGCAGGACAGGGGGAACACATAGGTCACCTCAGAGTCCCCGCCAGGCCCGCACCCACCTCCACTTTGGAGGGGACGCCCCCACACCGGCTTCCTCTGGCCCAAAGGCCTTACCCCTGAGCCACCATTTGGGCAGGACACTCAAACCCCACAAGCCCCCTCCTGCAGGTGGCACTAGGCCCCCATCCCATAATACCTCCCAGCTCCCTCCTTCCCCACAGCCTGGAGCCCGCAGGTACCTCCCCGCATCTTCTCAAACACCAGGTAGAAGCGGTCCTCCTCCTCAAAGAACTCAATCAGCTCTAGAACGTTCCTGGGGTGGGGTGGGGGGCAGGAGAGGAGCTGAGGCTTCCTGAGGCCCCTGGGTACCTGCTGCTCAGCCTAGGAGGGGCCCACCCTCTTGGTGCTGGCCCGTCCACTGGAGGCTGGGACTTGGGCAATAGGCCCACTTCACGCTGCCTGCCTGGGGCTGCCAGCCAGCCTTCTTCAGGCAGGGGAACGCACGGCCTGGGAAACTGGGTGCCCTACAGATGCTTGCTGGGGGTAATGTGGCACTTAGGCCCTTCATCCGCTTAAAGACGGCTCAGGCCAGTGCTGTGGCAAGGGTGGCTCACCTACCTGTGTCCCTGGCATTGGTAGAGCATCTCCACCTCCCGGAAAACCCTGCTCCGAATGTGGCCTGGCTGCTTCTCAATGATCTGAAACAGGCAAGAGGACACAGCACCTGGGTTGGCGGGACACTCACAGCTGAGAAGGGGCCAGAAACTCCACTGCCAGGGCTGGAATTCACCACACTTATACCCTGCAACTCTAAAAAGCACAGCTCACGCCTGTCATCCCAGCACTTTGGGAGGTTGAGGCAGGAGGATCGCTTGAGCCCAGGAGTTTTAAGACCAGCCTGGGCAACACAGCCAGACCCCATCCCTCCAAAATGTTTTTGTTGTTGGTGGTGGTGGTGGTGGTTTTTTTTAAGATGGAGTTTCGCTCTTGTTGCCCAGGCTGGAGTGCAATGGTGCAATCTCGGCTCAACGCAACCTCCACCTCCCAGGTTCAAGCAATTCTCCTGCCTCAGCCTCCTGAGTAGCTGGGATTACAGGCGCCTGCAACCACGCCCAGCTAATTGTTTTGTATTTTTAGTAGAGACGGGGTTTCACCATGTTGGCCAGGCTGGTCTTGAACTCCTGACTCACCAGTGATTCACCTGCCTTGGCCTCCGAAAGTGCTGGGATTACAGGTGTGAGCCACCGTGCCTAGCCCCAAAATGTTTTTTAAGTTAGCGGTGAGCTATGATGGTGCCACTGCACTCCAGCCTGGGTGACAGAGGGAGACCCTGTCTCTAAATTAAAAAAAAAGAGAGAGAAAGCAGGGCTCGCCTATGGGGGCTTGGAATTGACTGCAAGTCAAGGACAAGAAAGAAAGAGGAAAAAAAAAAAAGGTCAGGTGCAGTGGCTCACGCCTGTAATCCCAGCAGTTTCAGAGGCTGAGGCGGGTGGATCATGAGGTCTGGAGATTGAGACCATCCTGACCAGTATGATGAAACCCCGTCTCTACTAAAAATACAAAAATTAGCTGGGTGTGGTGGCGGGCACCTGTAATCCCAAGTACTTGTAAGGCTGAGGCAGGAGAATCACTTGAACCTGGGAGGTGGAGGTTGCAGTAAGCTGAGATCGTGCCATTGTACTCCAGCCGGGGTGACAGAGCAAGACTCTGTCTCAAAAAAAAAAAAAAAAAAAGCCAGTGGGGGCTGCTCTCCACCTGTGACCCTGACAGCCCTCAGAGACATACTTGGGACTTCTGCAAAATACCCCCACAGGACGTCAGGGTGCCCTGCCCTGGGTGGCCACCCTTCCTGACCCAGAGACAGTCAGCTGTAGTCCTCTGTCCCCACGAGGCGGATCCCTGGTGGCCCATAGAACTAGGGAGGCCTCAGGACACCTGGCTGCCAGCCCACCAGGCACCCCCTCACATGTGGCCACAGCACCGAGTCCTGCCTCCCGGCTCCGAGCCAGCCTGGGCAGACCCTTGCCCATCGCCTCCGCAGTATCTGTTTGGGGCCCGCCCTGGTTGGCTGCCCCAGCCACTGGTGGATCCAGCCTCCCTGAGCCCCAGAGCCTCAGGAAGCCACTGCACTGTCCCCAGCAGCTCCAGGTGCTCCCCACCACCTTCACTCACAGAGTGTCTGTGGCTCCCGACCTGGCACCTGCTGGGACCCTCTTCCCAGGCTGGATACGCTAGTCCCTCTCCCTGGGCGGGTGGCTGGCTGCCTGAGCACTCTGCCCAGGGTTCCCTGCCCACTGCGACGGACTGGTGGCAGTGGGGATGTGGCATTCCACCCTGGAGTCCCTGGCTCCTGTCTCTGCAGTCCCGTGTCTATACTGAGAAACAAAGCTGCCCCAGTGAGGGGCAAGAGAACAACTGGACGCCAGGGTGTCCTGAAATACCACGGCCCAGGCCACTGCCGGAAGCTGAGCCCAGCAGGCACTGCAGATGGTTCTGGATAAAACAACCTCGTCCTGTCCCTGGGGTGGCCGGCTAGCACGCTGCGTCAGGGAGGGCACAGCCCCTCCTGGCATGGAAGGGGCCTATTCTGAGGTCCCAGCTGAGGGGCTGGGCATCCAGCCAGCAGCCTCATGGCACCAGGGGACCCCCAGGTGGCTTCCCACAGCATGACTCCCGCTGAGGGCAGAGGGCCCACACCCCAGTCCCCGTAGAATGAAACGCTCCTCAGACCCACAGGTCCCAGCGATTCGCCTCTCTGACTTGCCCAGGACACCTCCTCCTCCCCTTGCCACCTGGCCGGACCAATTCCCGGACCTCAGTGGCCAATGCCTCCAGCAGGAAGTCCCCCAGGCTCTCCAGATCCCAGCACTGACCACACCAGGTCAAGGTGGCAAGATGACCAGGGAGGTGGCTCTGAGACACCAATTAGGAACCCCCAGAGGCCACACAGCATGAGTCAGGCTACCTAACCCCCGATCCTCAGTGTCCCTATCTGTCAAACAACAGGAAGTAAGGATGCCTGTGGGGCCACCAGGAGAGGACTGTGCTCAGAGGGACGCCTGCTGTGCAGAAGTGTTCCGGAGGGGCCTTGTGCTCCTGCACCATCGTCTTGGCCTGCCTGGGGGCTCCCAGGAGGCAGGGACTGTACTGCGTCTGTCCCTGCCTGCTGCCACTGTGGTCCCAGCACCCGGCCAGTAACCTCCCCAGGTTGGCCACCCCTCTTCTTCCTCCGCCTCCTCCTCCTCAGAGGAAAGCTCTGGCCTGGCCGTCCACCAGGACCCACAGACTCCTGGCCAGCCCTGCTCGCCAGGGCACACCTGGCCCTCTTTCCCAGGCAGCCAGCCCTCCTGGGACCCCACCCAGCCTGGGAGCCGCATGCCAGGTCACGAGGGAAGCCTGGAAGGTTTCTTGGAATACAAGATCCAACCGGCCCGCAAGGTCATAGGGTGACAACCAGGGCCTCAACAGGGCTCCTGCTCCCAGCCCTTCGGTCACACCCTGGGTCTGGCAGCCACCTGGGGCTAGGGTGACACGGGGCTCTCACGGGCCTGCCCTGAGGTTCTCCAAACGCAGAGCCCCTCTGGGCCCTGGGATATGACATTGCATTTTGATCCTTGAAACCAAACTGTCATGTACCCTCAGGGATGGCTCAGAGGCAGGGACTGCCCAGGGGACCCAGGGGGCACAGTGCCTCTGACTGCAGCCCCCACTCTGGGGGGCCACTGTGGTACCAGATGGGGCCACTCCTGCCGCTGTCACTCCCGACTGGACTCAGGGCCCAGTGGCCGTTTTTAGACACGGGTCTTCCTGGCTGTAGGACGGGGAGCCGGAATGGCACCCACAGTTTCCACCTCCCCCCACTCCCCGCACTCATCCCAAGGCGCTGGGTTCCCCAGGGCGCGGCTGCGGGCCCACCTTGACGGCGTACTCCTGGCTGGTGATCAGGTTGATGCAGGTCTGCACTCGGGCGTGAGCGCCCTCCCCCAGCACATCCTCCTGCAGCTGGTAGACGTCTGCCGGGCAGCGAGGCGGGCGTGAGAGGGACCCCGGCTGTCCCCTGCTCCCGGCTCCCCCAATGCCCGCCATCCCTGCTCACCTTCAAACCTGCCTGAGAAGCTGTCGGTGGCCCGGCCACGCTTTTTCTTCTTGCTCCTCTTCTTGGCATCCGGGATGTCGATGGGCTGGCTGGCGGGCATGTCTGTTCCAGGAGGCACGCCCAGGGGGCTCAGGACATGGCCCTGGCCGGCCGGCCCCCACCCCCCTGCAGGGGCTGGCCACTGCCATGGCGGTGACAGCGGCTGCCCCGTGCCCTCCTCCCCATCAGGCCCCTCACCAGGGCGGGCTGAGCACTGCAGGCCAAAGTCAGAGTCTCCGTGGTGAGGCTGGTCTAGAGAGAAGGCCAGCTCAAAGGGGTTCTGCCCCTGCAGGGGAGAGGAGAGGAAAGGCACTCAGGGCCCATCCCTCCCCGCGCAGCAGGGAGACGTATCCTGCCCCAGTGCCACAGCGTCCAGGCTGACAAGCCCTGTGCTGAGCATTACGAAAAAATCAACTCGGTCTCCGCTCACATGACACCAGGATCAACTCCCGATCGGGCGGGCAGCATAAACCAGGGGAGCCCCAGCTCCTGGGATTCACCTCCTCGCCACCCCACACTCAGTGTGTGTATGGATTTCTTTTTTTTAATTTATGTTTTGTAGAGATAAAGTCTTGTTATGTTGCCCAGGCTGGTCTTAAACCCCTGGCCTCAAGCGATCCTCCTGCCTCGGTCTCCCAGAGTGCTGGGATCACAGGCGTGGGCCACGTGTGGAAGGTGTGCGGCCTCCTAGCACCTCAGCAAGGAAAGATCGGGAGACGCAGAGTCTCCTGGGGGGGTCTATGGAATTTGCCAACCCAGGGGGTGATTCTGTCCCCCAGGAGACACTGGGCCATGTCTGGGGACATCTGTGATTGGGACTGGTTGGGGGAGCTCCTGGTATACAGTGGGTGGAGGCCAGGGACACTGCCCAGCACCCTGCAGTGCCCAGGACGGCCCCACCCCAGATGGGCCCCAACCTCCATGGGGCTGCGGGGACATGGGGCTGTGGCGAAGACCTCCTCCCACCCACAGCGCCCTGGGGGCCTCTGGGAAAGGGGTGCATTGCGGGGAGAGGACAGACACAAGCAGATGGCTCTTGGGAACCCTGCCTCTGATGCCAGGGTTGAGTCACTGTGGGGCCCAAGCCATGTCTTGCACCTCCGTCTGCTTGTCCACAGAATGGGGATGGCTGACCTCTGGGGCGGGTCGTGCGGATCAAAGGCGGCGGGGCAGAGGGAGGGAGGTGAGTCACTGGGCGGGCTGCCAGCCTGGTGGCTGTGCCTGCTTTCCCACGGCCTCCTGGACCATGTCAGGGAAGCTCAGTCCTCCCTGGGCCTCAGTTTCCCCCATGTAAAATGGCACACCACCACTTCTCCTTCCCCTAAGCTGCTCCCCTCCCTTTTGCTCAGTGCCTGGGGCTGGCGGGGTGAGAATTCAGTGCCTGGTGCTCTGGGGCCTGCTGAAGGTGGGGGCTCTGCCTCCATCACTCCTGCCTTCTGCCCCACCCAAGCCTGGGCACCTGCCCTCCTCCGCCCGTGTCCCGTGGCTGCCCGGCACACCTTCCCTCCGCAGCTCTGTGCGTCAAAGCCCGCCCTCACCCACCAGAGGCTCATCTGCTTCCAGGCCCCTAACCCCGCAGCTACCAGTTATTGAGTCAGTACACACGGTGCTGTACCAGTCCTGGGGACTCATGGGAGAGGCACCCACAGTCGCGAGTGTGCCAGGCCCTGCCCAGACCACATCCTGCACTCCCATCTCAGTGCCAGACACTCCTGGAGGGAGCCCCTGGTGGGCCCTGGTACCCAGCTAAGGAACCCGCCTTGGGCCCTGGCGGCCAGGATCCAAATCCAGGCCTGCTGCTCTGGGCAGGCTGGGGCTGGGTCAAGAAACAACACAGCCCCAGGAACGTGGGAGCAAGATCCTGGCCAGGGGCAAGGAACGGTGCAGGTTAGGGTGGACTTTGCCCGGTGGAAGATGGTTGGAACATATGCACATTTCCACAGAGCAAATGGCCCAGCATGGGGACTTCCGGCCCTTTACAAGGGGCCAGGCCTTTGAAGCTGGGGAACTGAGGCCGGCTCAGGTTCCTTGTACTACTGAGCTCTCACTCAGCCTCACCTGTCCAGGTGAACCAGGCGGGAGGGGCCTGCAGGGGTGGTGGGGGTCCCAGTCCCACTGAGGATGCTGGGTGTTCTGGGCCAAGTCACTGCCCCTGTCTGGGCCCCAGACAGCCTGAGTGGGGCTCTAACAGGAGGGAGGCTCAGCAGAAGCAAGACTCCAGTGGAGCCCATGGGAGACCCGAGGCCAGCAGATGGGTGGAGGCCAGAGGGCAGAGTTTGGGAGGGGCCGAGAGCCAAGCTGCCCTCCTGCCTCCCCACCCACCCTGGCTTGGGCAGATAGCTGCCAGGAGGCCGCTGGGGGAGGAGGGAAGGAAGGGGGGCTCCAACGAGCCCCCATGGGGAGTCAGCGTTCCCATAAGGCTCCTGTCTGGAGGCCCCGGGGCAGCCACCACAAGGCCAGTGACCAGGGTCTAAGGCCAGACTGGCGCTCACCTGCTCATGACCTTGGCCTAGTGACCTCCCCCCGAGGTCTGTCACAGGTGAGACAGGAGGCAGCTGCCCCCAACTTGTGGGAGCTCACAAGAGTGAAAGGAGCTGAGGGGCCACAGAGCCCAGCGTGAGCCCCTGGCCTTGTCTGGCCACCGTTCCCCCGTGCCAGCCACAGCCTGCAACTCAGCAAAGCTACAGCTGGACAGCCGGAGCCACCACGGCGGAGGGGCACCATGAGACTCCACCATGAGACTCCACGGCCTTCTCGCCTGTGTACATGGGAACCCCAGGCACACACGCCTGCCGTCTCGGAGCCTCACTTTCCCGTCTGCAAACGGAAAGAACCCAAGGCGTCTGCAGACGTGCCTTCCTGCTGGGCTGCTGCCTACTGGAGGCTGGGAGGGTATTTCAGGAGACGTGGCCCCAATCCAGGGAACAGCCATGAGTGGTGGGGGCTGTGGGGGGAGATTCCTAGAGCAACCGGTCCCGGCCACCTGGAGGAACACCTCCCAGCCAGGACTGCCTGCCAGGCCCTCCTCCACCGAGATGCCCACCTTCCCAGCTCCCAACTGGGCTGCCCTGGCCATGCAGAGGCCGGCCCACAGTCCTGGGCAGTGTGGGCGGTCCTGGCCTCACTGTTCTAGGTCTGGCTGCGGGACTCGAGTCAGCAGGCCTTGGCAGGAGGCGGCTGGAACCATCTAGAAAGTTCAAGTGTGCTTTGGCTGCCTGGCTGGCCCCATGCACTGACCCTGTATCAGCTCACGCCTGGCCCCAGGAGGGAAAAGAGCACTGCACTGTCAGGTCCTCCTCTTTCCCGCCCAGCCCGACCCTCTGATGGTGCCAGGCCTGCTGCCCTAGGGGAAAACTGGGCATGGGTGGCAGGGGTGAGTGGTGCCCTGGGGTGCTGGCTGCACAGACCTGGGAATTCTTCCCAGAGTTTCCCCTTGCTCCTCCCACCCTGGAGCAGCGTGTGTGTACACACAAGACACAGACACACATACACACACACACTCGCGCTCTCTCTGTCTCCCCCTCTCCAGTCCTGCCTTCCCTACTGGGCAACAGGTCCCTGCCCAAGGAAGCCCAGTGAAGCGATTACATAACCCTCGCCTGCGGGGTGGGGCGGGCGGGCTGACATCACTGCGTCCCCTGGGCCAGGTCCTGCGGGGCCCCTGCCCAGCACCTGCCCTCCCCTGCCCCCCCAGATTTGCTCATCCGAAACCAGCACTCAACAGCAGTCACCGCCCGGGCGGCGCAGAAACTTCCCGCTCCGACAGGAAACAGCACTTGGGCCTGGGGTGTCTGCGAAGTGCAGGGCTGAGGGGACATCCCATCCCTCCCCCACGGCACAGGCCTCCTCGGGGTGGGTGCACCTGACCAGCCCGGTCTGGGGATTCTGAAAGGAAGTCCCCAGAAGCCACACGGAGGTGGGAATGGGACTGTGGCCCGCTGACCTCTCCCCACCAGGGCACAACCAGTTTGAGCTTGCAGGGTACACCCACCATAAGCAACATGCAGCGACTGGGACAGGACTGCAGCCTGCTGACTCCCCAGAACAGAGCCAGCAGGAGCTTGCAGGGGACACATGGCCTGACCCCCTGACGGGGAGGGGGCTCCTGCTCCCAGCCTCATTTGGGGATCCTGGAGGAAGGACCCGGTGGCCAAGACTGGGGAGAGGACTGCGGCCTGCTGACCCCCCATCCTCGCATACCGACCCCGCGTCAGCGCATGGCCGGCCCGGGCAGCCCCGGGTGTAGGGCGGGGGCCAAGCACGAGCCCCGGGAGCCGATCTTAGGGGCGGGCCGCGCGCCCCCCACGCCGGCCATTCCGGTGGTCCAGCCCGGAGCGCCCCCAAACCGACCCCGGGCCTCACCTTGAACGAACGGTGGAAACCCTGAAGTTCGGCTGGTTTCTTCTGCACCATCTTCTGTCCGGGCCCCGCCAGCGGGGGAGGGGACCGAGGGCCCGGGGGGCGGCCCGAGGGCGGGCGGCCGGACGGGGGGCGGCCGAGGAGGGGACCCTGCGGGCGGGAGCAGACAAAGGGAGGGCGGTGAGCCGAGCTCGGCCTGCCGGGAGCGTGGACCGGGCGGGGGCGGCGGGGGCTCCGCGGGGCCCGTTTCCCGCTACCGGGTCGGGGTCCCCGAGGCCGCCTTGGGGTTCTCCCTCACCGGGGTCGGGCTCGGGCCGGGGCCGCAGTGCCGCCGCCGCCCCACGTCGCGCAGCCCGGACCCCGCTCCGCGGACCGCGCGGGGAACAGCGCCGCCGCCAGCGCGGACCCCTCTTCCTGGGCCGCCGCCGCTGAGAGGAGCCGGGCGCGTCGCCGCCGCCGCCACCT